>NC_056733.1:299696487-300051487 GCF_019279795.1 Protopterus annectens
AATCACATGCATACATACATAAACAATGCATGTCTTTTTTGTCAAGTCTAACTACAAGCATACATTTTGAGTGCTGCAATACATAAAATGGGTGGTTCAGTATGCAAATAAAAGTATTAGTTCATGATATGACTTCAGGACTGAGATTATCCGAGTACCAGATTATCCTCCACAGCAGGTCCTGAGTGTATCTCTCAACAGCAGTATTATGCAAGAGCAGTAAAGCATAAATCAAGATTTAAATAAGCAATGGCTTTCACCTGATGGGTTGCTACTTAAGTATTAAAAAAGTAGTATTGTGTTTCTTTTGGCACTATTAATTTTGCAAGTCACGTCTGTAAGATCTGTAGCCTGATGCATCAATATATACAGGCAAAGGCAGCAAGGCTGTCACTGGTCCATTCTTTACAGCAAAGGCTCTATAATAGAACACAAAAAAAAAACACACACTTTACCACCCTACAGTTTACACCTGGAAATGTATCAAATCTCTGGAAACCAATATTTTATCATAAAAATGAAGCAAGTGGCAGGAATGAGGATGCATCCAAAATATCGTTGTTAATCCCATGAAAATAGCAACAGTCAAATAACTAGTCCAGTTTTGGAGTTAAAATCTCTGTACTCAATAGTGTTTGATTTGGATTAATAAAGATATTTTGGATACAGCCATTATGCTTCATTTTCATACTCCTACAAGGTATAAACCACGTCTAACATGGGCATAAAATGTACCTTATCCAACTGCTTTATGTTTAAAAGGTCCTAAAATCTGTCAATATTTTCTCAAGAAAATAATTGCTAAAAGATACTAGATGACAGAGAGTTTAAGTAATTCTTAAACGTAAGCTGTTGGTGCTGGTAAGACCAACTCTGAGACTTATATAATGTTTACAATAGTGTAACCGGTCTCACTAGCACCTTTAGTGCTCTGGCACACTTTGGATAGAAAGGCAAGATCAGTTCCGCTACCAAACTGCATGTCTTTAATAACTGGCTCAGTGGAGCACAAAGACAAAGCCTTGATCGTAATCAGGCACTGAAACAGCCAGCATCAGGGTAGAAATTAATGGCCAGTGTTAGAAAGCAGAAAAGGGGGCAATTACATCCACAAACATACTGAAATATGCTGGAAGAATGGACAAGCAGCAACAGAGAATGGGCCAGCAATATACATTTGGCTCTATCAAGTTGTGTTCAGTCACCATCTCTCTCTTAAGTGAACGCTTGTGGAAGCAAGCAGATGAATTTAAAGAACAGCAAGTGCTCTGTTGACCATGCATATCAATCTTGAGGGATGGGGTCAAAAGCATCTCAAGAATCTAAACCGCATGTAAACTATAATGCACACACACACACACACACACACACACACACACACACACACACACACATGCACACGTGTGCACACACACACACACACACACACACACACACACACACACACACACACACACACTGTCTTGTAAAGGTGTGCACTTCTAAAAGGCATTCTGCTACAGAAGGAGGAACTGCCCTTGTAGCATGATGTGGGATGCTCATACTAAGCACAAGAGGGTGAATAAATGGCTCTGTGAGGTGCAAGGGATGGCTTTGAGCTATCACTGGAGAAGGCCAAAAATTATACACATAAAAAACTGCATGGAATTAAACTTTGAGAAATAGAGTCTGAGCTGGTGAAAAACAAACTAGGCACAGACCAATGTGATGTTAATAGATGGATTATTTATGGGGCCAACAAGTGTCACTAAATAGTACATGAAGAGTCAGTTGTCCACAGAGGACAGCATGTAAATCTTGCATGTCCTGTGTTACATTACGGACAAAATTGGAAAAAAACATTTGTCAAAGGTTTGACCCCTGTGGCTCTAGATAGGAACTGGTTTGATGCAAACATTCCTTTAACATACAACTCACATTCCACAACAGTCTTGCAGTTATCATACCAGTGTAAAGAATTCTTGTCCAAAATTTGTCTGTTATTCAAAAACATAATTCCTGTGATTAGGCCAGTATCAAACTTTTTAACTATGCATTATCAAAGAATCCAGGCAGCAGTTATTTTATCATGACCAAGAAAAAACATGTTGACTTCTTGTACAGTATACCATATGTAAGGATATGCTTAAGGGTTCTCCTGAGGATGTTTTTTGAAGTCTTGGCTAAGACTAGCAGCAGGAAAAGGGGTCTGAATATTTTTTCTAACTGGTAGGGGTTCTACTTAATATTTGGTATCCCCAAACTTCTAAATAGAGGAATACACCCTGCCATTAGTAGGATCAGAGGAAGTTACTAGGCTATCGGCCCTTACAAGCCTAGCCAAGAATTTAGCCCATGTTCCGACAAGTCAGCACCCGATGCCTCTGTCCAGTAGGGACACAGGTGGAATCCCAGGGGTGTATTTTCTGTTCCCCACACAGTTATCCAGGTTGTATATAAATAGTTGTTTTACATGTTCTTTATAATAGTTTAACATTTGGTTTATGTTTGTTTTTTAACTTTTACTATGTTAATTTCTTTTCAAAATGAAATATTTTTCTACTTATGTTTTCAAAATTTTAATAAAAGATATCTGAGGAAAAAAGGATTAATGAGATACTCTGCTTGATTTGGACAGGGAGTCTATTCCACAGAAAGGTGAGTCTCTGGGACACAAATCTGCTCCGCCAGTAAGTCATATTGATGTCACAGACAAGGTTGTGGTCGTGTGTGCGATTACTCCAGTGGAGCTTGACTTGCGGATATGCAGCAGTCCCATCAATGTGGGGTCTGAGATTGCTTTGTATGCAGACAGAGGTCACCTCTGAGGAGTCTGTATGAGATTGAGTACAGGGACAGGACTTTTAGCCTATCTGTGTAGGGTAGATGTTTGAGGACTTGAATTCTCCTAGTGAGGAACCTCTGTGTATGTTTTGAGAAAATATGGAACAGTGGAGGAAAAACTAGACTCATACCTAAGAATTCTAGGATGGAGTCCATCAATACCTGGACCACTTGTGGTCAGTAGATCCTTTTGAAATGTTTTAATTATAGAAGAGCTAGAGCAAGGTACAATATCCTAGTGTAACCATGTGACTTCATCTGCAGTACCTCTGTGGGTGATTTGAAAGAAGCATGGTTTGTATTGGTCTACAGACTACATTTAAGCATAATTAACCATGCTTTCCTCATCCAGTCAGTTTGTTTAGCAAATCTCCAGAACATTTCTGGGTTATTGAGCTATATGAATTGTCAAGTCTGTTATCTGTCCTTTGTTTTACAGGCTTTGTGGATGTATATGTATTTTCTGCAAAAGGATGCAGTGCAGGTACCCTTCTGGTCTTGGTCTATTTACACAAACGGTTAAAAAGATTTACCTTTACAATTTATCAAGAAATCATGGCAATTTCAACCAAAGCCAAAACAATAAAACTCAAAAATAAGGAGACAAGATGTCAACCACTGGCTTTTTACAAACACTTTAGTACTTACATAAACTAGTAGTTATTGTCTGAGCATGCAAGAGTAACAGAAGCAAAAATGGTAGTTATTTATTGACTGTACTGCTGGACCCTTTCATCTACATCTGTCTGATATGACTGATAGGTCCCCAAGCCGCTTGTCAGATACAAGCCTCCAAATCTAGTTCTCCAACGTCAAGCCCCTTTAAATTTGTCTTCCAATAATTTCCTAGTATGTGAAGGTACCTCAGATTAAGTTTGTTGCCAGGAAATAATCCCCAGCTACAGGACACCTGGCTGGCATCACGAAAGGAGACCTTTGAGGACAGTGGCCCCAAAGAAACACCTAGTCCTCAAAAGAGCATCAAACTTGTAATGCTCAGCAAATGTATGCAATGTAGACCATATTACTGCTGTACAAATTTCATCAAATGAAGAACTTCTAAAGAAACAGCCAAAGTGACAAAAGACCTCATGGAATGAGCTTTGAATATGCATGGTAAGGGTTGACTGTGAACAGAGTAAAATAATAAATACAGTAAGAGAGTGACCTAGAAAGGGTGCCTTTCCACACTTTTGTTCATTAACTGTAAAGGAAACAAAAAAGTTGAGTTTTTCCTAAATGCTTTGGTTCTGTGCAGGTATAATCTCAGTTGCCTATGTAAAATACATTCACTTTCATTTGAATATCATGGAAAGAAGATCAGTAAATGAATAGGCTGGTTTATGTTTGCATTGAAAGCCAGTCTGGGAACAAACAAAGGGTTGGTAGGCAATGACACTCTGCCCTTGTGGAAAAGCAAGCAGGAAAAGACAGAAGATAGAGCCTAAAAATCTGACACACTGTTGGCTGAAGTAATAGTGACCAAGAACAATGTTTTCCATAAGAGAAATTTCAGAGGTGCAGAATATGCAGGTTTAAATGTTGAGTTAGAATTCCCTTAAGATCCAACTTCAAAAGGTGGGTTACCAGAGTACAACGTTATCATGGAAATTTATGATTCTGCATATTCCCCCGAGAGAGATCCCTAAATCACAAATTATTATATATATTAATATTTTTCTATTAATGAAGCTTTATATAGCTTCAAATTGGTTAGACCCATCTAAAACTTCATGGCAGAACTTTAGAGTTCTAGCGACAAAACATATATTGGCTCATAAATTACTATTAAACCCACAAAATAAAATGTTAATAATCCAAAATTTGGGAACAGATTTTAATATTATACTAGCATAGTATTTTCAACTTGGAAATATTAATAATTATTTATGTGTGTGGAGAGAATTTAGTAATCAACTGTCTATTACTTGCATTTATTCTTATGCTTTTTTATATTTAACTATATTACATGGAAGCATTCTTGTAAATATTGTATATAGAATGTGGTTATTAGTGATATTAGTTAATGCTTGATTTGTGAATATATGTTATTTTTGTTCTTATTTGTGTCTGAAAATAATATAACAATAAAGATTTATTATGGAAAAAAAAATGTTGAGTTAGTTAAGGCTTCCCAAATACAAAACTGAGATGGGGAAAACTTCTTTGAGAAAAGCTTTGAAGACTTTATGATACGTACAAGAGCAGATTTCACAGCTAGTATGAAAAGTGCAAATAGGTGTTAATTGTACATTAATAGTAGAAAAACTGAAACTTGAGCCAAACATATCTGGCAGGTATCTTAATATACCTGAAACAAAAGTGGAGGAAGGGTCAATGTTTTGTGATGATGCCTAAACTGTGAAAGGTTTACAAGTGCATTCCTTCCAGGGCAAGAGCCTGATGGCATCACTGGAAAAGGTTGGGTTATTGGCCATTAGTGGAGCACGAGAGACCAAGCAGGTAGTCTGAGGCTGTGTATATTTGGGTGAGGATTCCCAGATGAGTGGGACAGCAGACCTGTCTGGGATCCAAGGTCCAGAAGGATTTGTTGATATAAGGCCTTAAACAAACCTTCCTGGACCAGTAGGGGGAAGGAGCATTATGGTGGCTTTGCATATGATCACTTTCGCATAAACCTGGAAATCATGGGCAAAGGGGGATATGCATAAAGCAGCCCTGGAGGTCACTGTTCAATCAAAGTGTCCCTTGAGAACAATCCCTCTGGGGGAATCATGACAAATAAGTTGCAGCATTTGGTGTTGGATGGGAAAACAAAGAAAATTAACCAAAGTTGGCCCCAAAGTTTGAATATTTGCTGTGCTACCACTGGATTGCAAGTCCACTTGTAAGGCATAAGAATAGACCTGCTGAACCTGTTGGCAAGACAATTAACCTTCCTGGGAATGTGCACTATAGTTAGCTAGTTTGGATAAAATTCAACCCTGGAGGAGATCCTGTAGTTTTTACAATGTTATGAGTACTGCCCCATCTCCAAGATACTGATGTGAAGGCTGGCCTCTTCAAAACTCCATAATTCTTGGACTATCCTTCCACTGTAATGCCCACCCCCAATCAAGGAAGGGGCATCCATACTGACTACCACTGCAGGTGAATGAAGGACAAAGGGTCTTCTGAAATGAATGCAGGGGTAAGTTAGCCGCTATTGAAACGGTTACATGGAAAGGCTGGTTATGGTAATGGAGACTAAAAGATGCTGTAAAACTTGATATCTCTGAGCTCTTAGAAGCTACTATAGTATCCTCAAATGAAAACCAGTGAACTGCACCATTAGTTTATATAATGCCATCAGTCCCAAGATTCAGAGGATCAGGCCAGCCTGAAGGACAATCAAAGCAGAGAAGAATTTGGATGGAGTTCCTTAATGTTTGATTTCTGTCCTGAGGGAGCAACACTTTAGAGGTTGTTATGTCTAGGTGGCATCAGATAAACTGAACGTTCTGAGTCAGTTGAAAGTGTATTTCTCAACATTTATGGCTATGAAAGAGGTGGTGCAAGCAATCTCTGGCAATGACCAATGATTCCCTTGTTTGGACAGCAAGAAGATGGTCATGTAGATATGGAAACACTTGGATCCCTTATAAACCACTGGTGGTCTGCTTCAATGGTCATGACATTTAGAACCTGTGGTAAGACTAAAGGACAGGGTCCTGAAATTAAAGTGACTGGCTCCCAGGCATAAGCACAGAAATCTCCAGGAGACTTTGGGTATTTTGATATGGAGATAGGCATCCTGGAAATTGGCTAAGCTCATCCAATTGTTTACCTCTAGGCAAGCTAAAAATGAATGCATTATGACCACCCTGAAATGGGTCTTCTTTATGTAGTTGTTTAGATGGCTGAGGTCTAGAATGGGCCTGAGGTCCTAGTTTTTCTTCAATAGCAAAAAGAATCTTGAGTAGAATCCTGATGTTGTCTGATCCGGTGGGACTTCTTGGATGGCTATTTTTGAATCAAAGACAGAACATCTCCTTGGGCAACCTTTAGTGGGTGGGATGGTACATTGGCAGCTGTCTTAACAGGGGGGAAGAGTCTGTGAAAAGGGAATTGTTTAACCAATATTAGCCTTCTTACCCACTTGTTCAGTGTGATGTCCATCCACACAAGGAAGTAGAGGTATAAGTGACTCCCAACTTCCTCCACAGGGGAGTAGTTGGCTAGCCCTTTAGGGACAGTGAGTTTGCCAGTTGGAAAAACTGCCCACAATATCCCTGGTTCTGCCAACCCCCTTGGCCTCTCAGCCTGTGTCCATTAAATGGGCCACCTCTGTCATGGCTCCCCCTGTTAGAAGTATATTTCAAAGGGTTGATGCTTGGCTTTAATGAACCATAGATATTTTGGCCCTTTTGTTTACTGTTATATGATTTTTTTATGAATTTCAGATTGAATTCCCACAGCAGAAAGCATTTTCCCATCTTGTCTGCACTTCTGCATCTTCTCTTTCATATAAGGATCAAACAAGGATGATGCAATATAGGGGGCATTAGCAAAGGATGCCATGAAGTTGTCTGCAAAGTCATAAAGGCCATGCCAGGCTTGATGCCTAATAGTAATGCCTGCTCACAGCAGATGCCGCTACATCAGCTGTGTTATGCACGAGCCTCATGAAGAGGTTAGTAATATTTAACATTATGCCCAGAGCCATTTCCAGTAGCTTTCTGGAATCTGGTGTAGGCAGTCAATCTCAGAGTGGTAAGTACATCTTGTGCAAAGTCCCTCTGGAAGCAATTCTTAAGAGTGGTGTAGTTCAAGGCCCTAAGCACAAATGTCCCTGAAGCATACACCCACTTATCTAACCTGTCCATTACCCTGGATTCCTTACTGGGCAGGTGAATAGTTGCTGTGTCCTCAGGAAATCATGGGTTGGAGCTAACACTGATCAAATCTATGTGTACATTCTCATTGAATAGTGAACCTCATATGACCTGAATGTCCATACTCACCTCAGAGAGAACAAAGGAGCCCACTTCTGTGGCCAGGACCACCTTTCCCATGGGGCAGGTTGGTGATCCCGAGGAGGGCATCCCCAAAAACCAAAATTTTGGAGGGCCTTGAAGTGGGGATCAGTACCAACACCTCCAAAGATAGTACCAAAGACATGACATTGAGATAATGGCCTTGAGACAAACTTGGCTCCAAGAGTCTAGGTCTCGTGGTTAAGTGTGCCATTCCCAGTTACCAAGCCAGGAATGCCAGTTATCATCCCGGACAGATCACCTTTCAGCTCCAAAACCACCAAATAATGAGAGAAGTACCAGAAAAGGGGCTACGATATGTGATTCTGCACTAGTCCTATCAACCCTCAAGATAGAGGGGGATTGGAAGATGCCCATCTCTAGCTGTATCTTCAGGTATGCCCACATCACATCATACAAGTCAGCTTCTGAGGGTACTCCTGTAAGACATAAGAAGAAGAGACATATGGAAGCTGAGAGGGTATGGGTGATGGCTCCCTTTCTGATGAGGTCCTGCTTAGTAACTTCTTAGATGATTTATCAGGGGTGATAATTTGTTCTGACATAGATGGAGACTAAGATGGAGAATGTGCTGATGTTGAAGCCAACACTGACTCTGTTCTCATAACTTTCAGAACAGACAACCATTCTACATCCTCAGCCCTCCACTTACAGGGCTCACCTTCATTTACTCTATGTTTTCAAGTTTTTCATTTTCAGCAGCTTCCTGAGTTTGTCAGCCTCTTTATCTGGAAGTAGCAGCCAATTGATTATTCATTTATTTTTTTCTGTCTGAAAGGATAAGAAGTCCAAAGCCTTTATAAATATAACATTCCACTCAGATGTTTCACCCTCAAGCATGCCACACCCAATTTATGGGTGTCTTGGGAGGAATCTTGTGGCAACACTTATGGTACATTCTGAAGTTTTTTTATTTGTCCTTCTCCACTTCCATGAAGAAAAAATACAAGCACAGAAACACAAGAGTTATGTAATCAACATGAACATACCACATAGAAGAACCAGAAATTCACTAAAAGAGTTAGAAAAATTAAACACTCCAAAGTGTTATATAATAATAACGAAGAATAAAAACTATATCCTATGGTTAGCAAACTGTGACTATCTTAATTGACAGCTGCAAATTTTAAATTCTATTTTTTTCCTTTAAACAGAAAGAAGAATGGCGACATAGGAAAGGCCCTGCTTAATGCTAAGGAGACAAAATAAAGGATCCCGGAGAAAACATTTTCTTACTGACATTGAAATTAATAAAATGGATCAATTATGGAAAAAAAGATGAAGAATTTAGTGAAAGTCTCAGAAATAGTGACAAAGAGCACTTAGCTGTGTGCAGACAGCAAACCACTTCTGAATGTTATGGCAGCAAATGAGATCTGAGGTAGCTTTACATACTTGGGCGCTAAGGGAAGACAAACTTGAAGGGGCTTGAGGCTGGAACACTAGTTTTCAGTTGGGATTTCGCAAGCATCTTGAGGACCCATCAGGCAGATATGATGTACAGGATAAATAAGATCTTAAATAATTTCAGACACAGTGCTTTCTCCTCTAGATAATACATAAATAAATGCCTCATATTCCAGTAACATTAACTACATAAGATAATGAAACAGTCTAACACATGGCATATCAACAGTTTCTTTCAAAACTTGTAGGGTGAAAACTTAACATGATCATTCAGTTTTCACCTTTTTCTAAACCTGATTGGTGGCAGAATGTTAAAAAATGCTGAGATACGAAAAGAAACAACCACTTTTTACTCATAACCATATAGAAGCATTTCATAATATAATCTTATACAATCACGGTGTCACATACACATACCCAAACGGTATACCTTCTTAGAAGTGAATCTATGAAGTGATTATCTCTGTAATTATCAGTTGCAGTATAATCCAAAGCACACTAGGGGCTTACAAATTATGTGAAGACCAGACAGCCCTATCAATTTTTCTGTAACATCCAGGTATGCTAAATTAAAAATAACAGTACCTTAACTCATAATTCCAGTATTCATTTGAAAAGGTCTACATCTACCACCTTACATAAGCAATAACGTATATAACAAGCTCCATGGATATTACAGAAAAAATCAATGAACTGTTATTAAGACTGGGTGATTAAACATTTTCATGATGCATATATTAGACCAAATAAGAACATTCTCTGCATTTAAAGCTATTAAAAGAAGGAATTTATTGTTGCTTGTTCTCTCTTCTGTTGATACAAATGAGACTATACCGATAGTTTGTTTTAAACTGTAGCCATGTTTTATGAGGAATCGATAATATACTACATGCTATATACTTTATGCTTCTTTCAAAGTCTGCAGTATATTTATATTCTTGTATCATTTATCCTGCTGGTTAAGCCACTAGCTTATATAATGCTCTGAGGACCCCTATGATAGTTAGTCACTTCTCACTCCTTTTCCAGAGAAGGTTACTTAATTTTCAAATTACAACATCCAAAAGTAAAACAAGCATGTAACTCTAGAACCAACCTCTTGCTAATTTGTATAGCAACTGCTGAAGCATATTCACAGTCTTCAAGGAATGAAATCTATAAAAAGATGAGGAAGGCAACTATATTTAATTAAAAATATTTCTAAAATGTGTTTTTTATAGGGTTTATATTTTTCAAACTTGTGAGCCGAGATATCCACATTCAGAAGAGTTTCCTGATGTTCTAAAACAGTAATCAATATGGATTTCATTTTCTGGTTTCACATTTCTTTTTCTTAACTGTAACAACTCAACAGTACAGTGCTTCCTCATGAAACTCATTTTGCAAGTGTGACAATGTTATTCCGATTTGCACAGGAGGTAAATACCACACCCTTCAAGACTAAACCCTTTAAAATGAGCACTGATTTTAATTTCAGAAAGGAAATGTTTAGTCTGTAATGCAAAGTAAGCATATTTTAATTTAATCCATATTCTAGTGGTGGAAGGGGGGCTATTTCTTCTCTGAGTCTTGAAGTGGAAGATGCCCAAGTCTTTGGTTCACACTAGATGCTTTTAATATAATTTATAATCTGTAAACATTTGTTAAAAGAATTGAAGACATCAGTATAAATACTGTACTAAGCACAGAGATGACAGACTTTCAACATAAAAAGAGCAATCTAAGGCCACCATCTTGGAGGATCTAAAGACTAGCTACCAATCACTGATTCTTAAAAGAATGTACACAGGTCTGGACCTTACTGGATGATTTTGCATTATTTCCTACTGGAATGATGAAATAAGCTTTCTTCTACACAAAGTGACCCTGAATTTTTCAATGCAGCCAAGTTAAGCATTCTAATTGAGATGGTCTTTTTAGAGTATTAAATGTAAATAAACCTAGTTAGAATTGGATAATTCCTAAGTTCAGGCTTTCAGTGATTGTTAGGGGCAAAACATAGACACAGTTGTTAAAGAACAAAGTTTTCTTAACCCACAACTCCTAAAGATTCCTTAAAGATCCCTGAAAAAATGTATTATAGTAAAAATAGGACATTTTTTATCTGTCAAAATAATTCCACTTCCTACAGAGAATATTGGAGAGATACCAATACAACATCGTAAGGTCAACTCATATCCACTCCCTGTCCTATGTTATTTCTACTTTTTCTTAGTTTTGAAGGACTACTCCAACAGTCTCTTGCAGGTTATCTGATCCACTCACTATGATTAATCTGGAGTCAGATACAGGCTTTTCAAGATCAAACCATCAAATACGTTGCCATAAGCTTGTGTATTGACTAAATTTCTGCATCGCTATCAAATATTCAGCCTGGTTTCCCTTCTGATTAACCACTTCAGATGGTTCTATTTCTGGCATCTGGAGGAAGGCTACATCTTTCTACTGTACAAAGGTACTCCATGAACTGAATCACAATACGGTCAACTTAGTTTTCTGTTTTGTTGCTGGTTGGTCATATTTGTAAGAGTTGCTATAAGTTCCACCAGTGCTACTGCACTTCACTATTCCCTCCTGGGTCACTGTTATCTGGATGTACCAAGAAGTAACCCTTCACAAGCTAAGTGTTCATTTCCAGTGATGAAAGCAAAGTAGCTATTTACATGCATTATCCCATAACTAAACAGAAGACCAAGAGTATGGGGACTATTATAATGTAGCTTACTGGTGTGATTTTTGTTGTCATATCATAAGACCTAACATGCTGAGTTGTTACATAACTACATGCCGCACTACAATGAATTACTGCAAGGAGCTCTCTTTGTCTCCATAGTGACACATGTATCCTGATCCCTGTCCATGGATCTTAATTGGCTAATCTCTCTCTCTCTCTCTCTTCTAGTCTCTGTTAGGAAAAGACAATGGAATGTCTACCCAAGCATGTCATCCTTTCCTTTTTTTTAAGGCCAGTGATGAGTAGGTTTAGCCTCTTCATTTATCTGTCTCCTAGCATCAGGTCTTATAGTGCCCAAAGAACCCTCTATATTACAAAGATGTTGACTTTCGTCTTATTGCTATGCCAAACCCTCATAGTAAAACTCTCAGAAACTAGACTGCGTGGTTACACTCTTGCTTCATTATCAGTCACCTTATTATAGCCATTCACTGTAGTTTCCACAATGACCATGGCTCTATTGATTCACGCAAGGTCTAAATAGTAACAAACACTATGCACCCCTCTTCTAAACTCTATCAAAGTCCTTTGCTATTCACTATGATCAATA
This sequence comes from Protopterus annectens, assembly GCF_019279795.1. Classification (NCBI taxonomy): domain Eukaryota; kingdom Metazoa; phylum Chordata; order Ceratodontiformes; family Protopteridae; genus Protopterus; species Protopterus annectens. The sequence continues at coordinate 299,708,999 of NC_056733.1, forward strand.
GTTCTCTTCATCTTCTTCTATATTGCCCTATCTAGTACCGATTGTGACAAAGCATATACTGCTTGTTTAGGAGTCACATTCAAAGTAGTGTACACAAGGTGAAATAGGATGATTCTTGGACACCTACACAGCTGATAAGGGGGGAGCACAAGGCTCTGTACTTGAACCCATTTTCTTAAATTTCACTTTGGTTATTTGGAGCTAATCCTGTTATTCTGACAACTGGTGAATCTACAGCTGTGGTTCAAAAATTTTGGACAAAATTCCACAAACAAGAAAGTAAAAAAAAAAATCTGGCCACAGGACTCCATACACCAGAATACTGACTGACAGAATCTGCTTTCTTTCTAAGTGATTAAAAAATGAAGAGTGTGATAAGTGTTCAGCCTCTGTCACCTTTCCAAGTGTGCACCACAAATGGTATGCAACCTGAGTAAGATGACACTACAGAGTATGTCTGGGATTTAAAATGGACTCCTTGGAATTAAATGAGCAAGTATTAACTATTGTACCAAAGGTTAACCAAACATTAAAGTGATTATATTATTTTATCCCTTTTCTTCAAATTAAATCCTGCTTTTGACTTATTAACGCATTCCTCCCCAAATTCTTGTCTGGTTCTATGGTGTGAACAAACCTGTCTACCACTCTCATTTGTAAACTCAAGACGGTATATGAAAGAGCTGTTAAATTTATCACCTGGACAAGATCTAGAAAATACCACTGTGCTTTATTAATAGCTTTACGTTGACCTATACTCTCAGACCACATGAAATCATCCATTGCAGCAATGTCTCATTCCTTCCTAGAAGAGGACAGTTACCAGGAAAACAGAGTTCCTGCATATCTTGAAAGAGTATTTCAAGAGACAAATATAGTCATCATTGTTTTTAAAGTCTAATTTCTGAAGTCCTCTGCAGGTACATACCTAAACCTAAGGCAGATGACATGACCTACTAACATGCACAGAGAAACAGTCAGTATGGATGTCCACGGCTAGAGTTATTAAGGAATATTTGCAAAAAGCTATAAAAAATATTGCATCTTTTCCATATTTGGTTTAATAATGTGAGACCGAGTGTGGCACTGTTATGTTGGGACAGCATATGCAAGAAGTGAGTGTTAATATGAATAGATTTAAAAGATGGTGGGACATGTGAAGATGTTATGAGATATAAATGTTTAAGATAGTTATGGATTTTAGCAGTATTTTCATATAAGCATTAGTAATGAAAAAGCTGTGTGACCCACAGGTGAATAAACTGTGTCGTTGTACACATTACTAAAGCACACAATTTTGCCACTGATACTTGCCACATAATACGGTCAGTGTTGCAGATTAATATATTTCTTTAAATATTGTTAAAATATTATATTCACAATTTGCACATATTGTACAATGTCACAAACAGCAATGTTCTACACACTTGCCACACATCACTGAAATATTGTGAAAATATTATACGCACAATATACACAGATTGCACAATGTCACAGAACAGCAATATGGGACACATTTTTGCCACACATCACTGAAAGCTCTTAAACAAATGATCAGTTCTATTGATACCTTGGATCTATCTTGCATGCTTACACAGGCATAACCTTTGTTTGACCACAGCCTCAATCATTTTTGGCAAAGAAAATACCATTTTGTATAATCAATCTGCAATATAAAATCAGTATCATTACACAGACATCTGACACTAACAACCTTACAAATAGCTTTATAGGTTCATAGGTTCATTGGTTTATACTAGGCTAACTGCCCTAAGGGCATTTATAAGCCTAGCCCAAAGTTATGTGGCTTACGCCACCCCTTATGTTAGAAATACTGTGCCCATTAGTTTGTTGTGCCTCTGTCCAGTAGTGACACAGAGATGATTCCCGGGGTAAACCTACGATCTCCCATCCACCGGTCAAGATTTCTCTTGAACAGAGCCAGCGAGGTGCTCTGCCTCACATGGACTGGGATTTTATTCCACAGCATGGGGAGTCTCTGGGTGATAAATCTATCCCTCCAGCATGTCCTATTTATATCCGTGCTAAAATAAATTCCTACTGTCAGTCTCGAACCCAGGACCCTGGTAACACTAGTCTGTATGACCAACCACTAAGCCATGACTCTCATTACATTTTACATTTCTTTTTTTGTTTTGTAACATGCATTTTTACAAAAGATTGCAAATCAAACAAGGTGCGTTTTTAACAAAGAATTCTAAAACAAAGTTCTCAGGAAGCAAGTGACTTCCTGGTTTGCAAGACTTTAGGAGAGAATGTGAATAATTAGCTTGCTGCTTCCCAAGACTGAACATGTTTAAGCTTTTTCAAAACCTTAATATGTATCTGTTTCAGATTTCCCTCAAATGACACAAACTCCTAATTCATCTCTTCTAACTTCTATATAAAGCAAAACGTCATACAGTGATGGCCTGTTTGGAGTTCTACCTGGTGAAGGTCAAATTTTATGACGATTGCTTACTTGGCGTCTACCTGGCAAGAGTAAAAGTCTCATGGTGATTGTTAGTGGGGTGGTCTACTTGGTCTGAGTAAAAGTCTCATGGTGATGGTTTCTTTGGGAGAATACCTGGTAAAAGTAAAGTTTTAAAGTGATGGAAGTAACCTGAAAGTCTACCTGACGACAGTCAATGTCACATGGTGATGGCTTCTTTGGATGACCTCCTACTGACAGTAAAGTCATATGGTGATGGTTTATTTGAGGGTCTTATTTCCCATCCAGGTGTCCAAAGATTTTTAGATATATCCACACTCTTTGACAAATGCATTTCCATCAGAACATAATTCCAAAGAAATAATCATTTTATTTATTATAAATGAAAAATGTAATTTACTCTTAAGGATTCATATTAAATATTGCCTGAAAAACAGGATCATGAAAAATATTACAGAACAAATATTTGCTTACCATGATGATATCTATAACTTACTGAATACATTTGTAAATGCCTACACCTTAACTCATAATCCAGTAACCTAACAAAACTTATTTTTTGTAAACTTCCTTTGTATGCTTTCAAATTCTTTCAACTGTCCTTGTGTAAGGGTGCAAAAATATTATTAAACTCCAAAACTGGTCTAATAAATGATACAAATATTTGCACTAAACATTTCTTATCTCTTGTCAGTGATTTCAATATAAATCCCATCTTCTTTAAAGCTTTCAAACATACTTTCTTAATAGTTTTTTTGAAGGACAAGTTAGAAGTTACCAAAATTCCCAAATCATTGTACTGTTGAGTTTCCTTCAACTTAGCAAACTGAATGTAAACCCTTTCGTTGTAAGATGGGTTGCCAACTGGCTCACAAACCAGACGCACACATTATCAAAGTGCGTGACTTCACATCAACCAGCAGACCTGTTACCAGCAGGGTGCCACAGGGATCAGTGCTGCACCCCCCCCCCCCCCCACATTGTTTGGTATATACATCTCAGAGATTCGGGTCATAACTAAAGGGTTGTAGCTGACCAAGTTTGCAGACGACTGCAAACTATGTGCAATCAATGAATCCTCAAATTATGTCAGTATACTCCAGGATGGTCTGACATAGACCAGTGAGCCTTCGGCCTTCACACTATCAAATCAATAACAATACCCTAAGTACCCATGAAGTGGTAAGGGACCTGGGATCACAGGTTGACCGCGACCTTAACTTCAACCACCACGTGTCTACCACTGTAAGGAAAGCCTTCCACGTAGCTCACTTGATTAGTAAAGGCATCGCCTCGAGAGCAAAAGAAGTTATAACCCCCCTATACTTGGCACTTATCTGGTCCATAATTGAGTATAACACTCTATTCGGTATGTACCATACTAAGCAACTACAGCAATTAGAGACCTCAGAGGTTTCTAACAAAGAAGATTAAGGGCCTTCAGCATGTGCCTTACAGAGACTGACTAAAATCCCTGCCACTATACTCCGTATCGTATAGACTTCTTCGGGGAGACTTATGCCTGGCATACAGAGCAACCCAAGACCCAAACCTAATGAACTTGCTGCATATCCGTAAATCAAATGACTCTAGGGCTACCCCTTCCAGGGACTTAAATATGGCCCGAGATTGAAATAGGACATGCTGGAGGGACAGATTTATCTCCCAGAGACTACCATGTCTTTGGAACAGGCTATCAATTCATGTGAAACAGAGCACCTCTATGACACTATTCAAGAGGAATATGGATGAGTGGATGGGGCATTGTAATTTCTTACCGGGGATAGCGCCCACAACCCTCCTGGACATGGGCAGTCATCACCAATTGTAGTCTTGGGTATTGATTAGTACCTCTATGGTACTGCATTGGGTTGAAACAGCTAGGCTTAAAATGACCTCTGGGTTGATAGCCTAGTAATCTCCTATGATCTCATGATCTCCAGCTAAGTATACTGACTGGTTATTAATCTCGCTTGTAAAATGCATAATTTTACATCTCTTGGTAGTGAAAGTACAGTTGTGTATACTTACCATAAATGTAGATGTTCGAGAGTATTCACTGTTGCAGCCATTACATTTGGGTAATTTGCTGGCAGGTTGCCCTCAGTCGGCCAGATTGTTGGGTCCTGCGTCGGTTGCTGTCCCTTCTTCCATGAAGTCAGGTCATCAGGGGTATAAAACATGCAGCCGATGCCATTACATCAGTTTTTCTTGCCCCAGATGTCAGGTGCCCCCCAAATGGGGAGCAAATAAAATTAAAAAACACAAAAAATATATCTCCAATCCCAAAAGCAAATACACCAAAAAGGCTTTTAAGCATAGTGAAAGAAAGTAGAGGTATAGCCAGAGAAAAATAGGGAGCTGGAAGGAGGGTAACCAGGACTGCAACAGTGAATACACTCGAACATCTACATTTATGGTTAGTGTACACAACTGTACTATGTTCTTCGGGTTTCACTGTTGCAGTCATTACATTTGGGTAGATTCCCAAAGCTATGGTTGGGTGGAGGAAATTATACAGCATTAGGACCAGCTATAAGGCCCTGCAGGACAGCAGTGGCAAAGCCAGCTCTGGGTTTAGAGAACAATGGTAATGTTTGGTGAACGTATGAACTGAGCTCCAGGCAGCAGCTTCTAGAATGTCCCGGGTAGGAAGATCTCTGAGAAAGGCTGTAGAAGTAGATGCAGCCCTGGTGGAATGGGATCTGATCCTCTGGGGATAGATTTTCCATGGTGCATATAGCAGAAATGAATACAATGGCTTATCCATTTGGAAACTGTTTGCTTTGAAACAGCCTTTCCCTCTGCCCCTGCAGCAAATGCCACCAGCAGTTGTTCAGATTGTCTTTGAGATTTTGTCCTGTTTAAGTAAAATCTAAGTTGTCTGTGTACATCCAATGAATGCAGAATCCACTCCCCCTTGTTCTGTGGATTGGGAAAGAAAGTTGGCAAATGGATGGTCTGATTAAGAGCCACACTGGATATCACCATCCATGAAGGATGGATTGGTCCTGAGAGATACCCTGTCCATATGAAAAATAATGAAAGGCTCCACTGCCATAAGAGCCTGTAATTTGGAAATCCTTCTAGCTGAAGTGACTGCTAAAAGGAAAGATGTTTTCCAGGAGAGAAATTTTAAGTCTGCAGTAGCAGCTGGCTTGAAAGGAGGGAGAGTGAGCTTTTCCAATACAAAACCGAGGTCCCAGGCAGGGGTTGGACCTCTCCTGGGTGGTCTTTTTTTGGCCCCTGTGAGATACTGCTTTAGCAGAGGATGAGAGAAGAGGGGAGGTTCTGTGTTGTAATGAGCTGAAATGGCTGAGGCATGGATTTTTATGGAAGAAAAGGACAGGCCCTTGTGAAGCATCTCAGTTAAGTATTGTAAAATCTGAGGAATGTTGGGCACTGCTGTGCTAATCCTTTGAGATTGATTCCAGGTACAGAATCTTTTCCATTTGTCAGCATAAGATTTTCTAGTACTAGGCCTTCTCACCTCCAAAATGACATCCATCGCAGGTTCGCTGAGGGATGCTAAGGGTGAATTTAGGTGATTAGCCATGCTGCAAGATTCAAAGTGTGGAGCTGCGTGTGCAGAATTTTGTTGTTCTGCTGCAACAGTAAGCAAGGTGTCTGAGGCAGGTGCCACAGTGGAAGGTGTGACACATTATGTAGGAGTGGGTACCAGTGTTGGCAAGGCCAGTCTGGAGCAAACAAAATAATTTTTGGTTTGTTCTGTTTGACTTTTAGTAGAACTTTGGAGAGCAGAGGCAGAGGGGGAAAGGTATAGGCTGATAGATTTTTCCAGCTGAAGGATAGAACATCCACTTTCCAGGCTTTGTTGTGATGAGTTCTTGTACCAAATTTGTCCAACTAATAGTTGTGGGGTGAGGCAAAAAGATCTATGTCTGGGCTCCCCCATTTGCGTGTCAACATGTTGAAAATCCGTGGTTCCAGTTTCCATTCGTGTGGGTCCATGAGATTTCTGCTTAGTTCGTCTACCAGAGTGTTCAGCTTTCCTAGCAGGAATTGAGCTTGTAGTTGTACTTGATAGGTCAAGGCTATGTTCCACAATGCCATGTCTAGTCAGCAAAGGGGGTAGGAGTGTGTACCCCCCTGCTTGTTTATGTACCACATAACCATGGTGTTGTCTGTCTTTATCATTAATTGTCCTGGATGAAGGTAGTCCTTGAAGGATGTCAGTGCATTTTGTATGGCTAGCATTTCTTTTTGATTGATATGAAGGTGCATTTGATTTGGGCTCCATTTGCCCTGAATGCACTTCCCTGCTAGATGTGCCCCCCCAAGCATAGTCTGATGCATCTGTATAGTTAGGGTTTGGGTGGCAGGGGGTGGTGTGAATTACAGTCCCTTGTTTTGGTGGCAGGCCTCTGCCCACCATAGGAACTCTAGTTGCAGCAAGGTATGATAGGAATCATTGTTTCCAGGCTGCGACAATGCTGACTCCATAGACTTTTTAAGTACCACTGAAGTTTCCTCATATGCAGTCTTACATATGGAATTAGAAGAATGCAGGAGGCCATGAACCCCAAGGCTTGCAGTATTTGCCTTGCGGAAAGCGTGTTTTTTGTGGCCACCTGTTTGAAGTAAGTCACCAAATGAATTTGCTTCTCTGGCGTAAGGAAAGCCATCTGGGCAGTTGTATTCAAGCTTGCACCCAGGAATGTAATTTTTTGAGAGGGTACCAGTTGTGATTTCTTTTCGTTTATAGTGTACCCTAGAAAAGTTAGAATCCTATTTACAAACGCCAGATGGTTTAGAAAAGTGTCCTTGTTTTCTGCCTGAATTAGACAAATCGTCCAGGTACGGATATATTTGAATATTTCTTTGCCTGCAAAATGCAATTACTGGAGCCAGGCACTTTGTAAAGACGCCGGGTGCAGTAGATAAGCCAAAGGACAGTGCAGAGAACTGGTAATGCAAGTAGCCTGCTTTGAAGCGGAGGTATCTTCTGCAAGAGATTCCCTGATTGGGATATGCAGGTAAGCCTCTTTTAAATCTAGAGTTGCCAACCAGGCATCTTTGCCTAGCATAGGAAGTAACTGGTGAAGAGTCAGCATCTTGAATTTTGGAATGTCCAGAAAGGTGTTTAGAGTAGATAAGTCCAGCATTGGACGCCATGATTTGTCTTTTCTGGGTACCAGGAAAAGTCTTGAATAGAAACCTTGTCCCTTTTCCTCTTCTAGTAGTACTGGTTGAATAGCCCCCATGTTCATGAGGGAAAGTACTTGTTTCTGGGCCTCTGCTCACTGATTTGGGGGCAAGTCTGGCCATCCGTTTGGAACTGGCAACATGTGGAAATGAAATCTGTATCCCTGGGATACTATATTTAAAACCCATTTGTCCTGGGTTATAAGTTGCCAGTTTCTTGCATGAAGAGCCAGTTTTCCCCCCAAAGGGGCGGCTAAAAGGTAAGTGCTTGGTAAGTGTAAAGGGAAGTCATTGAAACTGCTTACCATAGGGAGATGTCTTGTTGTTTCCAGATTTGGAAGAGGAGGCACCCCATTGTTTTGTTCTGAAAGTCCCTTGTGATTGAAACCTGGAGCCTTTGAAATGTCTGGGTTTGGCTTGAGTGTCTCTCGAAGGAACTGGAAAGGACCAGTTCTTAGTAGGCCAGTGCCTACTAAATCTTGGAGGTTGCACTTGTAAGAAATCGTTCACAGTTTGCATAGATTTAGCTTTATCTTCCATCTCTAAAACTTCTTCAGCCTTATTACAAAATGCCGGTCCTGTTGTAAAGGAGCATCCAACAATTTTGCTTTAACATGATCTGGCAGATTTTGCTCTTTGAGCCAAGCATGCCTTCTTAGTACAGACCCAGTTACAGCAGCCCTGCAAGAGGCCTCCAAAGAATCAAAACCACATTGCAAAGAATGTTTACCAACTTGATCAGCTGAATGCAATAAATTATGTAAATCTTTGTTTTCCACACAATCAGAAATTAACATAATTTTCTGTTTAAGCAGTCCCATGATATGCTGTTGATATTTTAGCATATGAAATTGACAGTTTAAAGCCCTGATTGCCAAAGGCTGCAGAAGTGTAAACCTTCTTACCCCATCTATCCAGCGCCCTGGAATCTCTATCAGAACGGGTAGGATTTTTAGCAGTAGAAGCCTTAATGCCCTTGGGACCCTGAGAAATGGTTTCAGGATCTGCAACAGGATTTTTGAAAAGAAATTTGTGGGAGTCAGGAACCCTGTAGTATCTGTCTGGCTTACAAGGAGCCGGAGGCAGAGAATCAGGAGCCATACTAAATTCTGAAAAAACATCATCAACAATGTCTAGAACAGGAGGTATAGCCAAAGGCCTATGCTGAGGAAGAAGAAGAAAATCCCTAAGTCTCTTTTTAGATTCAGAGAAATCCTGACTTTCCCAGTGGAAATGTTCCCTTAAGGTATGTAAAGTTTCCCCAAAAGAAAAATCCTCAGCGGGGAAGCAGAAGGAATAGAATCTTCTGCATCAGAGTCCTCATAAGTAGGTCATTAGAAGAGTCAGAAGAAACAGAATCCTGTTCAGAAGATTCATAATCAATGTCTTGCCTAGGCCTCTTAGAGGGGGGGGGGGTTGGTTACCCCTGATCAGAGTAATTAAATCTTCAGCCATTTTGATAATTTGTTTTTTAGGCATAGTGGCCTGCACATGTGGCCCAGGCATCAGTTTTTTAGACATAGGTTGAGATTTTGGCCTTAGTTTTGAAGATGGCGTTGGTCTAATATACAAATCTGTAGGCCTGAAAACACCCTCAGTAGCCAGTGCCTGCACAGCAGCTCCGGATCTATTCAATGTAGAGACATCCGCGGGTTCCATAATTGATGCATCTCGTGGCATACCGGACTCTGAATGGATCTCAGTAGAGGCCTACGAATCTGAAGTAGTGGGTATCCGAGGCTGCAAAAGCATCTCACTGAGTACAGGCAAACATGTGACTGGCTTAGGAGAAGCGTCGGCAGTTTTGGACCTCAACAGCCTGTCTCTGTCTTTTTCTTTGTGTTTTTTAGGTATTCCGGTAGTCGGATTGCTAACCGACAACATTTCGGGATAATTAAAGCATGAGCCAAAATATTTAGAAGGAAAAATGTACCAACGTTTGATAGTGCTTTGATTAAATAAAGCACAAAACCGACAGCAAGGTACGTTGTGGTCAGGGCCTAGGCAAGGAATACAGTACAAATAAAAATCCTTATGAGGTATTTGCTTCCCACAAGTAATGCAATTATTAACTTTTACTGACATCTGTAAGGAAAGTACAGTTGTGTACACTTACCATAAATGCAGATGTTAGAGTGTATTCACTGTTGCAGTCATTATATTTGGGTTATCCTGCTGGCAGGTTGCCCTCAGTCAGCCTGAATTCCAAAGTTTTGGGTCCTGCATCAGTTGCTGTCGCCTCTTCCCTGACGTCAGGTCGTCAGAGGTATAAAAGATGCAGCCAACGCCATTTTCTTCAGTTTTTCTTGCCCCAGATGTCAGGTGCCCCCAAAAGGGTAGGCTAAAAATATGTAAATTTATTTATTTTATTTATTTTACATTTGTTAACCGGGGGTGTCTGACTGAGCCGAAAAGGCCCTTTTTCAGCAGAGGCCCGGGGTGAAAAGCTCCACAAAGAAAAATTACAGACACATTTAGTTATTTAGACATGATCAGTATACACACAAATTACAGGAGACATGTTTTTACAGTGGTATGTGGCACATAAACAGTTACAGTGGAGAGAACAAACAAAAAAATATTAATTTTAAAAATAATGGTAATTAATAGATTTGTGGTGTACAGCTGAAATTTGGAACATAGGTAGAATACATACATAGTACACAGGTACAGCACATACATTGTAGATTAGCCAGTGTTTGTGAGTAAGATTGAAAACTATTATCAAGTGCTCTAGATTTTGTATGCATGTGTTATCTGCTTTCACTAGCCTGGGGAGCAATCATGGCACTGTCAACTTTGCTTGAGATGTTGCCTGATAAGGTATTTAAAGGAGGCTTTGGATGATGTGTTTTGAATGCTAGTGGGGACAGAGTTCCATTTTTTAGCCACTGAACTACTATATAGTGCATCTCAAAAGCTATTGTAGCTATTGTAGCTGTTGGTGACTTCTAGTAGTAGTTTGCTTGATGATCTAAGAGGCTTTTTGGCTGAGTGATGTTGTACTAGGTTTTTGAGGGCAGGACACTTATTGGGAAGGTAATAGAATGACAGAGGCAGAGCTGATTGTAGGTTAGGAGGTTGGGCAGTTCAGGCCAGTACAGCTGTCTTAAAGCAGTACAGTGATGAGTTCTATATGAGCAATTTGCAGCAAAGCAGGCAATTCTGTTATAGCAGGCTTCCATTTTGCTTAGTTCATTTTTGTTGAGATTAGTCAGAATGGGAGATGCATAGAGTAGGGTGGATAGAAGTTGGGAGCGAGCAATGGTTGATCTTGTGTTGCTGGTAAGAAATGGTTTGATACGGTAGAGCGACCCCAGTTTGGCATGTACTTTTTTAATAGTTAGTTGAGATGACTATCAAATTTTAGGTGGGAGTCCATGGTTATTCCCAATAGCTTAGCCTGTGCCACTGGAGCAATTGGAGTAGCATTAGTGGAGTAGATAGTGAATTGACTGTTAGTGATTTTGTTAGAACTGGTTATAATCATAAGCTGAGTTTTCTTTGGATTGAGGATAAGTTGGGCTTTGGTAAGGTAGTTTTCAACGTCAGAGAATGCTAGTTGAGTTGTTTGCAGGAGGGTGGGAATGTTTTGTGCAGCACAAATTAAGGTAATGTCATCTACATACTGAATTATAGATGCATGCTGTGTGGAGGTATGGAGGTCATTTGTGAAGACTGTGAATAGTAGTGGTCCTAAGATGGAACCCTGTGGGACACCTATATTTATGGGCAGCTGAGGAGAGAGAGAATTTTCCCATTTCACAGCTTGGTACTTGTCAGTTAAGTAGCTTTGGAACCAGGTAAGAGTGGAATTTGATAGATGATATTGGTTTAGTTTGTTTAGCAGGATTGGGTGTGAGACTGTATCAAATGCTTTGGACATATCCAAAAAAAGAGTTGACACTTGTTGCCCTTCATTTTTGAGATGGTTTACGGTGTCTGTGAAGCAGAGGAGGGGCTGTAGTGGTACTATGGGCAGGTCTGAAGCCATGCTGAGTAGGTGACAGGATGTTGCTGTCTAGGAGATAGTTTAGCATCTGGGTATGGATGCATTTTTCTACGATTTTGGCCAGGGAGGATAGTAAAGCAATGGGTCTGTAATTATTAAGTTCAGTGGAGGTCCCGCTTTTATGTATGGGTGTAACATAGGATATTTTCCAAAGTTTGGGCACATAGTTTTCAACAACTGATCTGTTTATGAGAGTGGAGACTGGGATAGCAATAACATCTACTGTGAGTTTCAAGAAATAGCTGGGCAGTAGTAGTAAATAAAACATACATGCACCAAAATAAGCTTTACCTACATCTATAAGCAAATACACCACCTAGGTTGTATAGATTAGAGAAGTAAAGATAAGTTCCAGCAAAAATAAGGGGTATGGCGGGTGGGTAACCTGGACTGCAACAGTGAATACACTCAAACATCTACATTTATGGTAAGTGTACACAACTGTACTATGTTCTTCGTGTTTCACTGTTGCAGTCATTACATTTGGGTTGAGTCCCAAAGCTATGGTTGGGGGGCTGGAGCTAAACAGCATTAGGAGCGGCTATGAGGCACTGCAGAATTGCAGTGGCAAAGCCTCCCTGGATTTAGAGTAAAGAGGCAGATTGTAATGTTTTGTAAAGGTATGTACTGAACTCCATGTAGCAGCCTCTAAAATGTCTTTGGTTGGTACTCCCCTGAGAAAGGCTGCAGAAGTGGCTGCAGCTCTGGTTGAATGTGGCCTAATGCCCTTAGGCACTGGTTTGCCACGCTGTGCGTAGCAGAAACGAACACAGTGACCTATCCACTTTGAAACAGTATGCTTGGAGATGACCTTTCCTTGTGATGCTGCGGCACATGCCACTAGTAATTGTTCTGTCTTTCTGAAAACTTTAGTTTTGTCCAAGTAGAATCTAAGTTGTCTGTGTACGTCCAAAGAATGCAGAATTTTCTCCCCCTTGTTCTGTGGATTTGGATAAAAAGTTGGCAAATGAATAGTTTGGTTAAGGGCTACACTGGATATCACCTTGGGCATAAATGTAGGGTTTGTTCTCAGAGGGGAAGACTCAGGGAAAAGCGTTCAACAATGGCTGAATGTTAATCTAAAATTTTCTTTTCGGAGAGGTAGAAATATAAAAAATTTTTTAGTGAGAAGTAAATTCAGTATACCTCCTTCTCAATTTTATAAAGAACCATGTAAAACTGGCACCTTTTCTTGTGGAAGGTGCAAAGCCTGCAAATATATTGTATCTTGTTTTCCTTTTATTAATGATGTTAAGTTTATTTCTGTTAAGCAGTTTTGTTGTAATACAGTAGGGGTCATTTATGCTCTCTGTTGTCCATGTAATATTTATTACATACGTGAAACAAAAAGAGCTTTTAAACTGAGACTGTTGGAGCACATAAGGGGCATTAACAATGGCAATATAGAAAGCTCTGTGGCTCTGCACTTTTTAGAATTCCATAATAAAAGTAGTGTAGGTTTAAAAGCTACTATTTTAGAACAAGTTAAGCTATCTTTGTACTGTCATGAGGATGTTAAAACTGTTTTATTACAAAAAGCTTTATTCATTTTAAAGTATAAAACTATGTCTCCTTATGGGCTTAATGAAGAGTTCAATTGGAGAGCATTGCTTCATTAATTATTTAATTGTTTGATTGGTTAATTGTTTCTGTTATAAAAGAGTGGGTGCTTGTACACATTTTTATTCTCCTTGAAGGCTTTGGCCGAGACGTCAGAGATTTTATTAAAACAAAGATTTGCTGGATACTGTGTTTGTTGTTTATGCTATTGGCTGTTTTCTTCATTGCCTTTTGATGTCTTCTGATCCACAGTACCATCTTCCAAGGATATTCAGAGAGACTAGAGAAGGGAACCAAATGTCTCTTGACAATTTCCTTGTCAATTCAGCTAATTCATCTGAGATAGGTGAAAGAGGTGAGCGTTCCACTTCCCAGAGACTGCCTTTTCTTGTGTTGGAAGGAAGGTTCCCCTGTCTGTTAATGCAGAGAATAAATTACTGTTTGAGGAATTAGAGAAGTTGATGTGGAAAGAGACCGCTGTTCATTTCAATATATGCGGTCTACAAAAGTATATAGAGACAGACACAACTCCAAGGGGTCTTAGAGTTTTTAAAGACCCCTCCACTCCGTTTGACCTTTCTTTGGACTCTGATTGTGGTTTTCACGAGAGGTGGGTCAATGCTGCACATGTTTGTGTTACTGAATGGCTACACATCCTTATTGAACGTGATTTACTCTAACAGAAGGAACTGTGTAATAACATCAAAAAAATGTACACCGAGTTATCTAATACTGTTTCCGTAGCAATTTTTGATGGGTTTCTGCAACAAACTAACAAGAAACTCAAAGATTATGAAGTTACTTTAATTGATCGTAAAAAAGGCAAACTTCTCCGTGATGTGCGTGATTATGAAGCCAATCGGGCTTTTTTGTCTAAAGCACAACGCATAATCGTAAACAAGTTAGGTTTCAGTCCGGCAAACAGATGAACATTTCTCACTTGTCCTCAGCGTCGGAAGGGGGATATACATCTTATGAAGACGAGGACTACGAATCTGAGTTTCCAGTTTTGCCGGTGGCCCAACAAAGGGAAAATTTTCGCTCTACATTTCGGGGAGAGGCTACTACCTCCTTTCAGAATCAACAAGGACAAAAACGGACATGGGACCAGTCCTCCTTTCCAGGTGGGCAACGTCATGGACATGGGGGTTTTAAAAGGGGCAGAAGATGAGTGTAACTCAAATGACTTCAGGTACTGTAATGTTTCGGAATATGTTATTAACTTGTCTGGTTATGAGTTCAACTGTGTTGAGATGTCTGTACTCAACAGGGGTTTAAAATTCATACCCACAGTTGTTACTCGTCTTCATGAATTAAAAAAAAACATGTATGTTTTTGGCAGGAAGCTGCAGTTAAAACATTTTTTTAGTAATTTCTCGACGACTTCTATTTCAATGGATGAGTTAAACAACAGTAGTTCTTGTGATAGCTTTTTTTCTTGTTTTTCAGAAGAAGCTGCTAATGCATATTGCAAATTAGATACCACTAAGGTACCTACTGTTAGTAACTTTACTCCTAGTAATTTGAATAATGATGTATGTCAGTTTGTGAATTTAGTTAATTTTTTCACTGAACTATAAAAAATATATGAGTGAGAAAACCAATGTTAAATATAATTTGCAACGGAATGAGTGGCAAGCTTTAGTGAATCTTGGTAGAAAAAGTGACATTATTTTCAAACCATCTGATAAAGGCAATAAGTTAGTTGTGATGCATTTTGCTGACTATTTATCCATGTGTATGGAACATTTAAAGGACAGTAAAACCTATAAGGTGGTGTCCATGGATGTATACTCAAAATCTGTTCAGGAATATTTGGATCTATTGAATAAAGGGGTTAGGTTAGGTTATTTTTGCCCCACTGATGTTAAAAAGAAATTTCAGGTAGAAGGTTCAAGAATGGCCCTTTTTTATTGCCTACCAAAGATACATAAAAACTTGTCTAGGCCTCCCGGGAGGCCTATAGTATCTGGTTCTTTTTATTTTTTACATAATTTGGGTATCTTTTTACATCAATTTTTTTCTCCTTTCGTTTATAAGTTGCCATCTTATATCTGTGATGTTTTTGATTTTTTAAATAAAATGAAAGAGACAAAAATAAATAGGAAAATGACTTGGTTTACTATTGATGTTAAAAGCCTTTATACAAATATTAAACATCAATTTGGTATAGAGGCTGTCAGATATTTTTTAGGGGATACTCCTGTTACAGAATTTATTGTAGAGTTGCTTCATTTTTGTTTGACTCATAATTTTTTTGAATTTAATGAGGTACTATATCATCAGTTACAAGGCACAGCCATGGGGGCTTCTTTTGCCCCCATGTATGCTAATTTATTTATGGGTTTATTTGAATTAGAAATTATTTATAAACATAGGTTTTTTCTTTCTCATGTATTTGCTTATTATAGGTTTGTGGATGATTTAATATTTTTGGTGGATGCTGATGAGAGTGATATTAAGGAATTTATATATGATATTAATAACAATAGATTTGCTATGAGTTTTGATGGTTTGGTAATGGGACATGTTGTTCCATTTCTGGATGTAGTTTTAGATATTTCTGATGGTATTAATATTATTACTTCGATTAATAGAAAATTTGAAGGTACTAATCATTATTTACATGGTACTAGTGGCCATCCTCCTCATACTCTGGATGCACTACCTTATGGTGAAATGTTACGTACTTATAGATTATGTGGGAGACCTGATATTTTTCAGCAAGAAATTAATTGTTTGGTGGAGTCTTTTATGAATAGAGGGTATAATAAAGACACTTTGAATAGATGTTTTGACAAGTTGGTTAAAAGGATTGAGCCTGTTGATGTCGAAAATAATCATTATGATAATAATATGGTTAAATATGACAATGGCAGGGAGTATAAGGAAAATATGTATTTTGTGACTACCTATGGATGTTTTACTTTTCAATTTCTTGATATAGTTAGACACTTTTGGCCTTATTTACACTCTTGTTAAAGCGTTCAACAATGGCTGAATGTTAATCTAAAATTTTCTTTTCGGAGAGGTAGAAATATAAAAAATTGTTTAGTGAGAAGTAAATTCAGTATACCTCCTTCTCAATTTTATAAAGAACCATGTAAAACTGGCACCTTTTCTTGTGGAAGGTGCAAAGCCTGCAAATATATTGTATCTTGTTTTCCTTTTATTAATGATGTTAAGTTTATTTCTGTTAAGCAGTTTTGTTGTAATACAGTAGGGGTCATTTATGCTCTCTGTTTCCATGTAATATTTATTACATAGGTGAAACAAAAAGAGCTTTTAAACTGAGACTGTTGGAGCACATAAGGGACATTAACAATGGCAATATAGAAAGCCCTGTGGCTCTGCACTTTTTAGAATTCCATAATAAAAGTAGTGTAGGTTTAAAAGCTACTATTTTAGAACAAGTTAAGCTATCTTTGTACTGTCATGAGGATGTTAAAACTGTTTTATTACAAAAAGAAGCTTTATTCATTTTAAAGTATAAAACTATGTCTCCTTATGGGCTTAATGAAGAGTTCAATTGGAGAGCATTGCTTCATTAATTATTTAATTGTTTGATTGGTTAATTGTTTCTGTTATAAAAGAGTGGGTGCTTGTACACATTTTTATTCTCCTTGAAGGCTTTGGCCGAGACGTCAGAGATTTTATTAAAACAAAGATTTGCTGGATACTGTGTTTGTTGTTTATGTTGTTCTCAGAGGGACCCTGTCTGGATAAAAAATGATAAAGGGTTCCACAGCCATGAGAGCCTGCAGCTCTGAAACTCGTCTTGCAGAAGTTATTGCTAGGAGCAGAGCTGTTTTCCACAGTAGCAGCTGGCTCAAAAGGAGGTAATGTGAGTTTTTCCAAGACATAGTTGAGGTCCCATGCAGGTATTGGCGTTCTCCTTGGAGGCCTTAAGTTTTTGGCTTCTCTGAGGTACTGCCTTAATAAAGGATGAGAAAAGAGTGGTGGCTCTGTATTGTAATGAGCCAAAATGGCAGGGGCATGGATTTTAATTGATGAAAAAGATAGGTCTTTGTCCAGCATCTCAGTTAAGTATTGCAAAATCTGAGGAATATTTGTGACAGCTGAATCAGTTCCTTGAGCTTGGTTCCAAGCACAAAATCTCTTCCATTTCCCAGCATAGGATTTTCTAGTACTAGGCCTTCTGGCTTCTAAAATGACATCCATCACAGCTTTACTGATAGGTGTGGTTTGTATGGCTACATTATCCACCATGCTGCCAGGTTTAGGGTCCTGAGTTGGCTGTGCAGAATCTGATTGTTTTGCTGGGACAGTAGATGAGGTATTTGAGGTAAGGTCCAGACTGGGCATTGGGACAAGTTCCTTAAGCTCGGATACCAGTACTGGTGTGGCCAGTCTGGGGCAATCAGAATTATTTTTGGTTTCTCCTGTCTGACCTTCAGGAGTACCTTGAGGAGGAGAGGCAGTGGAGGAAAGGCATATACTGATAGTTTTGTCCAGTTGAAAGATAAGGCGTCCACTTTCCAAGCTTGTCTGTGATAGATCCTTGTGCAGAATCTTTTTAGTTGATTGTTGAGAGGGGAGGCAAACAGATCTATGTCCGGGCGTCCCCATTTCTTTGTTATCATGTTGAAGACTTGTGGATCCAGGTGCCACTCGTGGGGATACATGAGGTTTCTGCTTAGTTCATCTGCCAGAGTATTTCCCTTTCCTGGCAGGAATTGTGCCTGTAGACGGACTTGGTAAGTCAATGCTGTGTCCCATAAATCCATGGCTTGTCTGCAAAGGGGGTAAGAATGAGTGCACCCCTGCTTGTTTATGTATCACATGACCATGGTGTTGTCTGTCTTCATCAGTAGTTGTCCCGGATGAAGTAGGTCCTTGAAGGCTGTCAGGGCATTTTGAACAGCTAGCATCTCTTTTTGACTGATATGTAGATGCTTTTGGTTTGTGGACCAGGTGCCCTAAATGCCTTTTCCTGCCATGTGTGCCCCCCAGGCATAATCTGAAGCATCTGTCGTTAGGCTCTGCCTGGCTGGGGGTAGTGAGAATGGCTCTCCCTTGTTTTGGTGACAAGCCTTTGCCCACCATCGAAACTCCTGTTGCAGGCAGGGAATGAGAGTAATCATTGTTTCCAGGCTGTGGCAATGTTGTGTCCAGACACTTTTTAGGTACCATTGAATTTTCCTCATATGCAGTCTTGCATATGGAATTAGTAAGATGCAGGATGCCATAAAGCCCAAAGCCTGCAGAATTTTTCTTGCAGATAACTGGGCCTTTGTTGCCATTTCCTTGAAATAGGTAGTCAGTTGTCTTTGTCTGGAGTGAGATAAGCCATCTGGGCAGCTGTAGTTAAGCTTGCACCCAGGAATATTATCTCTTGAGAGGGTACGAGTTTTTTTATTTGTTTTTGTTGACTGTGTACCCTACGCATGTTAAAAGTCTTTTCACAAACGTCAGATGCTGAAGTAGAATGTCCTTGTTCTCTGCTTGTATGAGGCAGTTGTCCAAGTACAGATATATTTGTATTCCTCTTTGTCTGCAGTAAGCAATTACTGGTGCCAGGCACTTTGTGAAGACCCTGGGTGCAGTAGATAAGCCAAAGGGCAGTGCAGAGAACTGGTAATGCTTTGAGCCAGCCTTGAATCTGAGGTATATTCTGCATGATTGTCTGATTGGGACATGCAGGTATGCCTCTTTTAGGTCTAAAGTCACGAGGCAAGCCTTGCTGCCCACCATGGGCAGAAGCTGCTGCAAAGTCAACATCTTTAATTTTGGTATATCCAGGAAAGTGTTTAGAAAAGATAGGTCCAGTATTGGTTTCCATGCTTTGTCCTTTCAGGGTACCAAGAACAGTCTTGAGTAAAATCCTTGTACCTGCTCTTGCTGTGGCACTTGCTGAATAGCCCTTATGTCCATGAGAGCTACGACTTGTTTTTGAGCCTCTGCCCATTGATTTTTTGGCAGATCTGGCCAACTGTTTGCCCTTGGCAGGGTATGGAAGTGAAACTTGTAGCCTTGTGACACTATGTCGAGAACCCATTTGTCATGGGTTATAATGTGCCAATTTTGAGAAAAAAGTGCTAGTTTTCACCCTGAGGGTGCTGCCAGAAGATAAGTGCTTGGTGCAGGCAGGGGGAAGTCATTGAGACTGTTTCCTGTATGGTTGTGACTTGTCTTCTCCACCTTTGGAGGTAGAAGCACCCCATTGCTTAGACCTGTAGGAACCTTGCGGCTGTGATCTGCCTCTAGGGCATCTGGATCTGCCCCTATGAGGTCTGTCTGAGACTGGAAAGGACCAATTCTTTGTAGGCCAGTGTCTGCTAAATCTAGGTGGCTGTACCTGTAAGAAATCCTTGACCGTTTGCATAGATTTAGCTTTGTCCTCCATTTTCTTTAACACCTCTTCTGCCTTAACACCAAACAAGGTATCATGTTGTAATGGAGCATCTAATAATTTTGCTTTAACATGATCATGCACATAGCATAGGCGCCTAGGCAGTATATTAAGGGCGCCGCTGTAGCAAGGGCACTTTTCCAGTATTTATCTGTTGTAGGGAGACCAGGATGGGGGTACCGGGTGGTGTTGTAGGGGGCGCCATGGAGCCCTTTTGCCTAGGGCACCAGTTGACCTAAGGCCACTCCTGATCATGCAGGATTTGTTCCTTTAACCAAGCATGCCTCCTAATGACAGAACCCATAACAGCGGCCCTGCAGGAGGCTTCCAGAGAATCAAGACCACATTGCAAAGTATGCTTTCCAACTTGTTCAGTTGCATGCAATAAATCCTGCATTTCTTTGTTTTCTGCACATTCAGAATTTACCTTCATTTTCTGTTTAAGCAGTGTCATAACATATTGCTGATATTGGGGCATATGAAACTGGCAATTTAAGGCCCTTATAGCTAAAGTAGCAGATGTGTAAATCTTTTTTCCCCATCTATCCAGTGCCCTAGAATCCCTGTCAGAGGGGGTAGGGTTTTTTGCAGAGGAAGCCTTGACCCCTTTGGGACCCTGAGAAATAGTTTCTGGGTCTGCAGTAGGGTTTTTGAAAATAAATTTATGAGAGTCAGGGACCCTGTAGTATCTGTCCGGCTTAACAGGAGTTGGAGGTAAGGAGTCAGGGGTCAGTCTAGACTCTGAAAACACATCATCTACAATGTCTAACACAGGTGGAATAGCTAGTGGCCTGTGTTGAGGTAGTAAAAGGAAGTCTCTGAGCCTCTTCTTAGATTCTGAAAAATCTTGGCTCTCCCAGTGGAACTGTTCCCTCATGGTATGCAAGGTTTCCCCAAAAGAGTAGTCCTCAGGAGGAGAAGCTGAAGGAATTGATTCTTCAGCATCAGAATCCTCATGGGGGGAAGAGAATATTCCTGATCAGAAGAGGACTCAGAAGAAATGGAAACCTGATCAGAAAATTCATAGTCTGTCTCTTGCCTAAGCCTCTTATCAGGAGGGGGGATGGGAACCCCTGATCAAGGTAATTAAGTCTTTGGCCATTTTGAGCATCTGTTTTTTGGGCATGGAGGCCTGTCCATGTAATTGGTGAAGTTGTTTCTTTGCCTTTATAGGTGTTTTAGTCTTTGCCTTTAAAGTCAGTTTAATATATAATTGTTTAGCTCTGAATGCACCCTCAGAAGCCGATGCCTGCTCAGCGGCTCTGGACCCATCTGAGGGAACAATCTCCGAGGGTCCAATACCTTGAGTTTCCAGCAGCCTGGCCAACTCCACATGGGAGTCGGTAGTGGCCTGTAACTCTAAAGTAGCGGGCGTCAGCGGCTGCGAAAGCGCCTCACTGAGAACCGGCGAATCGGCGAATTGCTTAGGAGAAGCGTCGTCGTCAGTTTTGGACCTCGGTTTCTTTTTCTTTGCATTTTTTGTGAACTACGCTAGTCGAATGGCTATCCGACGACATTGTATAATTAAATCTTTGCCCAAAATAGCTTAATGCAAAATTGCACCGACGCTTAATAGTGATTTGGTTAAATCTAGCACAAAACCGACAACTAGAAACATCGTAGTCAGGGCCTAGGCAAGGAATACAGTAAGAGTGAAAGTCCTTGCGAGGTATTTGCTTCCCACAAGAAATACAATTATTAACTTTCTCTGACATCGGTTTGGAGCAAGAAAAAAGTTTCCCCAATGGGGTACTTAGCTTTCAATGAAGACTTCGGATCTGAAACTCAAACACGAAAATCTCAGGAGTCGGCCGACCAGCACTTGCGAACTGCTTCTGTTTCGGGCACCGCGCGGCAAGAAAGACGGAAGAAAATGGAGTCGGCTGAGTCTTTTAAACCCCTGACGACCTGACGTCAGGGAAGAGGTGATAGCAACTGACGCAGGACCCAAGACTTTGGAATTCAGGCCGAATGAGGGCAACCTGCCAGCAGGATAACCCAAATGTAATGACTGTAACAGTGAAACACGAAGAACATCAAGAAAAATTTTCCCCAACGAGGTACTTAGCTTTTTAGTAGAAGACTTCGGATCTGAAACTTGAAAACGAAAATTTCAGGAGTCAGCCGACCTGCACTTGTGAACTGCTTCGGGCACCGCACGGCAAGGAAGGCTGATGTAATGACGTCGGCTGCATGCTTTATACCCCTGATGACCTGACGTTATGGAAGAAGGGACAGCAACAGACGCAGGACCCAAGACTTTGTTAATCAGGCCGACTGAGGGCAACCTGCCAGCAGATTACCCAAATGTAATGACTGCAACAGTGAAACATGAAAAACATCTTCAAAACTGATAACTTTGCCCATTCTGATAATTTCTTCATATAGGCATTTAATGAATCACAGTTTTGCCATTTTGCATAAAAAAATAATTTGACAATCATAGACTCATAGATTGCTACTAGGCTAATGACCTGGAGGCCTTTCTAAGCCTAGCCAAGTTTTCCCGAAAAAATAATGATGTCCTCTATCAAAGTAGGATATGCTAATTTGCATATTTATATGTCCAAAACTCACTATTTTTGGGGGGAATGTAGGTCCTAAGACCGATCCTTGTGGTATACCTTATTTCACTGGCAAGGACTTTGGCAATGTACCCTTGAGCCTTTGCACACTGTGTATGATTAGTGAGGCATTCCATAATCCATTTGAAAAGACAGCTATTTACCTTCAGTTCTTCCAAACATTTCTTAATTACCAACAAAGGTAAACAGTCAAATGCTTTACATAACTAAATAACTTCTAGAGAAAGCCCTTGTTAAAAACTTCCAATATATACTCATAAAAAAACTGATCAGGTTTGTTAAAGTTGATCTTCCCCTAACAAATACATGGTATCTAACATCTACAAAAGATAAATCAATACCAATTATACTCGGTAATTCTATTAAACATCTCTTGAAACACTTTACCAAAGTGGAAGCTTATAGGTCTATAATTTCTAATCCCGTCTTTTTTTCCCTTTTTTAAATAAAGGCATAATTTGAGAGATCTTCCATTCTTCTAGTACACATCCTTGTTACAAAAAAGGTTAAACATAATATAAAGAATTAGAAGTAACACATCTTTTATCCTGAATAACAATATACTATGTATTAAGTCTGGACCCAAACACTTATTTCATCAAAACATGGTTGTGAATCAATAACATTATCATGATTCATTGCACAAAATTTATTAAATGCATTAGATATAATCCTGGGATCAGTTATATCAACGTTATTTATTGTAAATAAATTATATTTAACAGAGTTGTCCTTCAATAAATTAATATACATACATGGTTCCATCATGGTTTTTGATATTTTTTCTCTGTTTCTTATGTGTTGATTTCAATCATATTTTAGAAAGTTAAATCAGCATATGTTTATGTTGGAATGGTAGTTTGGAACGGCATTTTTTGAATGGCATGCTTATAGGAACGGACTGAGTTTCTGATTCGGTTTCCGATTCCGTTTTGTTGCTATGATTACATTGTCAAATATTTTGACTTTAGTAAAAATACAGCACATTAATCCAACTGGATTTTATGCGCCTATAGTTTATTTGATAATACTAAGCCTTAGCAAAAAGGAATTCATATGCATTGATTATGTTGTGCAAACAGATTTTTACCGTATTGTATTTTAACCATATATATAAACTTGTTTAAATATATTTTTCACAAATATCATCATATATACACATATTTTTAAAAAAAACGATGTTTTTGATGTGATAAACTGCTTTTTTGATGTGATAAATTGTTTTATTGATACAAATTAGATATGTTTGGTAACTATGGAGATTAATTTTCCCGCGCAGAGATGTATTTAAAGATTACTTCATCCTGTCTTTATTTGTAAATCTGATGAAGCGTAGGTAGATCCTACGTGAAAGCGCTAATTTTCTTGGATCCTAATAAATCGTTTTGCTACATCCTAGACTGGATTTTTTCATGATATTTGACTTGTGAGCATCGTGGTTTGAAACTCCAGTTCTCTTCTTGTGTACTGTGTATGATTACTGAGGCATTCCATAATCCATTTGAAAAGACAGCGATTTACCTTCAGTTCTTCCAAACATTTCTTAATTACCAACAAAGGTAAACAGTCAAATGCTTTACATAACTAAATAACTTCTAGAGAAAGCCCTTGTTAAAAACTTCCAATATATACTCATAAAAAAACTGATCAGGTTTGTTAAAGTTGATCTTCCCCTAACAAATACATGGTATCTAACATCTACAAAAGATAAATCAATACCAATTATACTCGGTAATTCTATTAAACATCTCTTGAAACACTTTACCAAAGTGGAAGCTTATAGGTCTATAATTTCTAATCCCGTCTTTTTTTCCCTTTTTAAGTAAAGGCATAATTTGAGAGATCTTCCATTCTTCTAGTACACATCCTTGTTACAAAAAAGGTTAAACATAATATAAAGAATTAGAAGCAACACATCTTTTATCCTGAATAACAATATACTATGTATTAAGTCTGGACCCAAACATTTATTTCATCAAAACATGGTTGTGAATCAATGACATTATCATGATTCATTGCACAAAATTTATTAAATGCATTAGATATAATCCTGGGATCAGTTATATCAACGTTATTTATTGTAAATAAATTATATTTAACAGAGTTGTCCTTCAATAAATTAATATACATACATGGTTCCACAAAACAGCAAGACCAAATGATTGAAAGTCCAAAACATCTAAAACTCATAACATCGAATGTCAAAACATTGAAAACTACAAAGCAACTATAAATAACATCCCACAGAGGTTTTACTACATTTATGCAGGGGGACAAGCCCCCCCCTGCACCCCCCCCCGTAAATTAAATATACCAACTCCGAGGTCGCAATACAGTGGGGTTAGGAAATTAACTTTTCCCCCCATGGTAGTGCGACCTCAGAGTTGGTATATTTAATTTACCGGGGGTGTGGGGGGTGCAGGGGGGTTTGCCCCCCTGCATAAACGTAGTTAAAACCTCTGTATATATATATATATATATATATATATATATATATATATGTGTGTGTGTGTGTGTGTGTATGTATATATATATATATATATATATATATATATATATATATATATATATATATATACATATATATATATATATATATACACACACACACACACACACACACACACTTTCTTATTTGATGTATACTTAACTAATTAAGCTCATATTAATTTCTTGTTTCCCTACTCTTTGGCCTTCAATTGTTACAAGTTTAATTATAAGCTTTCTTATTCCTTATCGTTGAATATTTTTTGTAAGTATTAAATTGTCTTTTCTTCCTTTTCAGGAGTCTACTCAAGCATGTGATGAAGAATTAGTGGAAACAAAAAAATCTGATCTGGAGGGTGGGGAATGACCCCCTGGAAAGGAGGAATTTCCTCTAACTGCCATATGTAACATTGATGAATGACCTTCAGAACCCATTTGTCTGAAACTATCTGTTGCCAAAGAGAAAAAAAATAGAGATTCAGACTTTCTGGATGAAATAAAGTGGCCACCTGAAGTTTCTTTCCATTTCCATCTTTAACCTTGATGAATAATCTTCAGAACCCATTTGTCTGAAATTATTTGTTGCCGAATAGAAAAATGGAGATTCAGTCTTTCTGGAAGAAAACAGGGGCCAGTCACAAGAGCTCTTGAAAAGTCATTGAGACCTGTTGGACTGTCCTTGGTATTGGGAGGTCTGAAGCTTCTTTTTGGAACCCCCCCCCGCCATGTTTTCTTTAATGTCTGTTTACTGTATTTTGTTGAGACTGTTTATTCTGTTTTTAAAATCAGATGAGTTAGAGAATCCCTTAAAAGTCTGGAAAAGGAGAACTAAACAATCCAGAGATTCCCTGGATCAGCTTACCCTTTTCATCTCACTTTTTAGTCACCTCTGCAGTAGAAGGACCAAAAACTCAATCTCTGCCCAATGGAGAATTTGGGGAATATAGCCATGCAAACCTCTTCAAAACAGGACTAGTGGTCATAGCCCTGGAAGAGGTATGAACAGTCACACATGCACTGTTAACAATGAAGTGAACTGTGCAATAGAAGAAATACATTATTTAAAGAACAGTTTTCCTCAAAAGAAGAAACTACAGATAAAACATTGGTAACTTTCACACAGTAAAACGAAAACTTCTTGTTGATTTGATGGAATTGGTACTGAAAAATAATTTTTTCCAGCATGAAGGAGAATATTATCAACAATGTGCAGGTGTAGCAATGGGGGCTAGATGCGCCCCCATGTATGCAAATTTGGTGTTGGCTATGTGGGAAAAAGAGAAAATATTTGAAAGTACGTATTGGTCAAAAATAGTTTTATATTTAAGGTTCCTTGACGACATATTAATATTTTGGAAAGGAAACAGAGAGGAATTTAACAACTTCATGGATTATTTAGAACGTAGCACTACATTTTTAAAATTTACATATAAAATGGATCAAGAGAGTTGTGAATATCTGGATTTGAGAATTTATAAAGGTGATGATAAGTTAAATTCTACAATATATCGTAAAAAAACCTTTTCGAATTCTTATTTGCATTTTGATAGTTGTCACCCTTATTTTCAGAAAAGAAATTTAGTAAAAGGGCAAATGGTGAGGTTATCAAGAATAATAAGTGATGATTTTGAATTTACTAAAGAGTTATTAAAATTAGAAAACATGTTTTTGGAAAGAGGGTACCCAAAAAATTTAGTTGAAAGTATCGGATATGAGGTGACCAATAAAAGGAAAGATGTGTATAAACCATTACTGATACATGGTACCCTCAACAAAAATCAGATTAAATATAACCAAGATGGGAAGGTAGGGGCTTTTTTAGTCCCTTATAGTAATAACATTAACCACCTGACGGACACTATCAAAGAATGTTATGAAAAGGTGTTTGTTAATCAAACAGATATTCTACAATATATAGGGAATGTACCAGCTATAGTTTTTAGTAGAGGAAGGAACTTGAAGGACTATTTTGAAAGTCAAAGTTTATTCAAGAACTCCTTAATGAGAAAGTGTGGTTTTTGTAAAAGCTGTCGATTTATTAATGACGGGCCATACGTCATACTGCATGGTTACAATAGGACACTAAGATGTCCAGGAAATGTGAATTGTAACACCAAATTAGTGGTATACTTAGCTACATGCCTGTCATGTTCTTCATTTTATATAGGGAAAACTAAAAGGAAGCTTAGGGAAAGAATTGTAGAACATAACAGAGATATTAAAAATAAGAAGGTTACGAGTTCCCTATATATACATAGTACAAAATGTAAATGTTTTAAGAGGTTTTTATTTTTTGTCATAGATAGGGTACCAGACACAAATTGTAACAATGAAGGGGACTTGAACACACTGCTTGAAACAAAAGAATGTCTATGGCAGCTGAGGCTTAATGCTTGTACACAACCAGGATTAAATGAATACATATCCATTGCAAGTTATTTAAAAATGAAATCATATATTATATAGTTTTTTTAGGACTGTTTTTATCGAAGCAATTTTTTAAAAGCATTTTTTAAACATATTTATAGACTAATTGTATTTTATATGTATGGAACTGTTAAAAATTATTTATTTTTATTTATTTGTTAGAATACATGTTTTCTCTTGTACAACATTCTGTAACATTTTGTGTTAAATAGATGAATTATTTTTGCACATCATTACTATCTTAAAATTCAAATTTCTTTTCTTTTAATAATACACACTTATTAAATGTTATTTGTATATTACATCCGTTTGCATTTTTGCACATGGGGCATATATACACATAGTTGATTAACTATTTATTTAACAAAACTCATATGAATTTTAAGGTATGGAAAGTGCAGGTTTTTATATATACACATAAAGTTTAGCATTGTATAGAACTGGTGGTTGGATTAATTGATTACTTAATTATTTCCAATTGAATATGTAAATTTTGAAAGTTGTACAAAGATGTGATTGGTTTTTTGTTCTTACTAGAAATGTATAAAAAGTAACTGCTCCAGATTAGTTTTAACTCTGATGAAACCCACGGAGGTAGTGGGTGAAAGCGTTTTTCTGCGCTCAGTAGTGTTTTACCAATAAAGGAACTGTTCCGTGGATCCAGTTGGCGTCTTGCTTTACTTTTACTTTTTATCAGTTTTCCGTTTACCTTGCTTTTTGTACAGATAAAACATTCCACACATTTTCAAAATTAGTTAGAACAAACTTTTACATATGAGCCTGATAATTCAAAATTCTGATAATCAGAGTTGCAGATTTTTTTCCCCCATACTTCTCAACAATTTTCACATCCTTATCAAAAAGAGTAGGACTGGAATTAACTAAGTATTTAGAAGCAATGGGATCAACTAAAGCTATAGCTGCTGGGTCAGGTTTGGGAAAGTGTATAAAAACGTAAATGAATGAGAAATTTTTTACATCCCATCTGCCTCTCTAGGGATACTTGGCTGATTATCAGGCAAAATGCACATATCCTCTACAGAACAGCAGGAATGGTGTAGATTCTAGAAATTCCTTCTGAAACAACTCATAATATTTTCTGAGTGACTGAGAAATGTCAGTCTTCTCCCAATGAAAGCACTAGCACAGTCTAGCAATATTCTCAAAGAAAAAGACCCCCCCCCCCAGAAGAATCAAAAACTCTGCTCTCCTCTGATCCCAAATCAAAAATCTTTGGAAAAAAAAACTATATCTGTCCCTTCATCTCTTCCTGTTCAAATTCATAATCTTGAATCTCTTCAGGAAAAGGGGTATCCCTCTTGCTTTTACAGAAAAGTACTTTACAAAAAGAAGCAAAAGCTTAAATTAAACCCTGAGGCAGACCCAGTCAACTATTCCCAAGGAAATTTGAAGAGGAGTAGACATATGCTATGTTTTCTATTTTTTTTTTCTTAGCAGGAAAATGGGACCAACTGTCTTATTAACACATTCAGCTTCCCCAGAGATGAGCACAGCATTCTGATACAACAGGGAAACCTTCCCTGTTCCCTCTCCCAGGACCGATGAGAGTGGTTCTTACCTAACCACTGAGGGGACCTCAACAGCCACACAGGACATGGCTAATCCCTTATCCATACTGGCTGTAGGTCATACATCTGAGGGATATGGGGTAAAAGATGAGTGGGTTGAAGTCTAGCAAATGGCTACAGCAGAAATCTCCCACCTGAGGCCGAGGCAAATTCCTAGCTTGCTATGGTGGCAAAGGTTGTTAGCTTAACTTTTTATGTTTGAGGCTGAAAAAAGCACTGTCTGTGGGACCAGTAGTTTGTTCCATGGTCAAGCTGAAAATAGTGCCTATTTCCTGGGGATCACAAGCAATAAATACTGGTAAAAAGTTTAAGTTTTTAAAAGTCACTTTTTTCACAGAATAAAACAGTAAGAAGCACTTTGACCGCTCTCCCAAATGTAAAAGAAACTCAACTTCTCCACAGGAAAAAAAAAAAAAGGTTTTCAGTCTCATGACAGTTCATTAAAATACAAAACTCCTAGCTTTAAAATCACTTTCCTATACAGAAATGCAATAAAAACAAATATTCAAAAAATGAAATGTTTTTCTCTAGAAGTCACTTATCTGTCCAGCAAAGGAACAACATCAAGCTGACCATCAATCCGTAAATGCCTTAGAGGAGTGTACTCTTCCATGGCAGTAAAGCTCTGAAGGGCTTGGGGCTTGGTGCCCTAACTTGCCTTTTAGCCAGCTCAGCTCAAGCTTCCAGACAGGTTGGGCATGTGGAAGGTGTCCTGAGGCTTTGGAAAGGTCAGCTGTTATCTACTTGGCAGGATATAACCCATATAGTTAAGGCTGCTACAGCAGTGATCAATATAATGAACATTTACAGCTCTACTTATTGCACCTTTTCTGCAGCCGCATTAATGCGGATAAAGTTCTAGAAATGCTGGAGAACAGCAGCAACACCGATGCACAATAAATTACTCTTAGAAAAACTCACTAATATCTTGTAAACAACTAACCATGTCAGAGCAAGCTAACCTACACAAATTCCAAAAGAAAAAAACAGAAGGAAAGGTATGTCACTCATTTCCAACAGACACTGACATACTGTGACTTCTTAAATCTTTGAATACACAAATCTACATCTACATATGAAGGAAAAGGCCTTTAAAACTATAAGCAATTGGATGCACTTCTTTTCATCAGTAGGACAATGTGTTAGCAAGTTATGCACTGTTTCTTATGATTCTAAAGCTGTGCTCCTAACCATTACTTTTAAAGTTTGACTATACATTGTTACTAATTGCTTAGCAAAGAAATGGTTGAAGTCCCAAACACCTGATCACTCATTTCTTCAGACTCTCATAGATAGAGCTTTGGACTTGAATTGCTTGCACTCAAGCAACTGGCTAAGAGAGCACAGTACATTCCAAACGGTTTCTGGTGCAAACCCTAATATACATTGTTCTTGTGAATATCTTGCTCTGCCTCTAAACAAATAACACTACTGTTGTGGTCTTTACATGGTATCTACCTACAACAACCACACTTGCCCATTTTCTTGTTACGCATAAGAAAACCATTAAGAAAGACAAAAAATTACAATGCAATGAAAAAGGTACAAAGAAGACAAAGTTCTCTAATGAGTCACTTATATACCTGAGCTATGAAGCTGGTATATTCGATGGATTTCAGGGAAAAATCCTGAAACTGAGAGACGTCTGCATATGCAAACAACAGCAAGAAATTTCTAAAATGACATGCGCATGTCCCTCATAAACCACCACAGTGTGGTACGTTCAGGGTTAAGACTATGCCATATTTTTTATAAGGTACCCAACCTCTTGAAGAGTGACCAAAAGGAGGGGAAACATAGTGGTAAAGTACGGAGTATTGCAACAAAAAGGACATATCCTTTTATATTTCTAGAATGTTCAAATGTTCTATTCTTTGCGGGCCTATTCTTTACAGGGGAAGTGCAAAAGAAGCACACCCAACCAGAATCGATTTTTTATGGAAACTGTCCCGACATGTATGTGTCCTGTGTAATAGCATTACATCTTATGAGTACAAGAAAATGAAAGAGACAACAGTCCCTCTGTACTTCGCTGTTGAATTAGGGACACCTGAACAAGCTCTTGTGCCACATTTTTCAACATGCAAAATAGGAACAATTCAATATATAAATGAAAAAAAAAAACATACCCTGCATGGCCTTGGCACCATCTCAAAAGGAAATGACTGGGAAAACTGACAGGCTCCAAGTTAACTCCTAATTTCCTGGCAATTTCCAAGTACAGTATGCTCATACTGATGGGGATCCCTGTTCTGCGTCGAAGAACCTTAAAGACAACAACACATTAATGACAAATGTACAGGAAGAGCTAGAAAAAGGAAATGTGAGTAGGCAGCTTATCTGGTTGCATATTATCTATTATTATATCTTAATCACAGTGAGGAACTACTTTAACTGCACTATCGGACTGGCTATGCCAGAAGTATATACACACATGGGCTTTTAGTTACACCTCTACAAGCCAAAAGAAATTCTTACATTCTCAGCATGCTTTTTAAAGCAAGTTAAAGGATAAGCCAAACAAATATGAACATAATGTGAAGAGTAAATATTATTAAAAAAGTATGAAGGCAACACTGTCTAGTAAAAACTGTCTCAATATCTATGCACTAGTATAATAAAATGTAAAATATCCAAACCTGTATTTTTCTATAGATTTTCACAAAGTATATTTTCTAAGTCATACAAGTGAAGCACTTTGTTATCTATGAAAATGAAAAAAACAGGATCCAACCAAGAGACACACTGAGGCACAATGAGCTAGCGCTTTCATCCACTTTTAATGATGTGAACTTCTTCAGAAAAACAAATAATAACCACCTAACCACCTTTTAAATGATTCATTACAGGAAATGATGTCATAGTCTGCACAATGAAATAAATTTAAAGTAATACTATGTAAAATAATTGATATATCTATAAAAATGTATATACATACATATAAATAAATACAATATGTCAGTATGTTATTCCATGCTCTATTTATCTATACTTTAAAAAACATTTTATGTTAATGACTTCATTAAGCCCTGGGTTTGTATCAGCCCCAAAAAGGAGCTGCCAAAATGCTTACCTCTGTTCTAATAGGTTGTCAATGTCACCACCAAACATTTTTTTTCTCTACATAATCTAAAACGAAAAATTCAAATTTCTTAAAATTCATACAAGAAAGAGCATGTCTAGCTAAAGAATTGTTTTTATCTTTATTCTTTGTAGCTAGAACATGCTCATAAATTCTATGTTTTAAAACTCTTTTTGTTTTGCATATATAGTAATTTTTGCATGTGGAACAAGTAGCCATATAGACTACAATTTCACTATGGCAATTAAAATATTTATTTGCCCAAAATGTTTGTCCCAAATGTTCTATTGTAATGAAGGACGAATTACACATGAATCTACATTGTTTACAGTCTTTACATGCAAAAGTACCTTTTTTATTGCTAACTGATCTGTCCTTGTGAGTTTCTGACTTCTGAAAAGTTTCTAACTTCTGTCTAATGTTTGTAACTTTTTTATATATGTAAACTTTGGTAAATACCCCAAAGATAAACTTAATTCATTGTTACCTAAAATGATTCTCCAGTTCTTCTCAATGATTTCCTTTATACACCAAATTTCATTTACTATTGGCAAAGGAAATGCTATGTTGAATTCTTGATTTTTTTCTTGTGTTACTATGATGTAAACTTATAGGAGCTCCCACCATTATGTCCTCAGAAGCCAAAATGGGCTGAGCAACACCTTTTCTTAAAAGTAAAACCTCTTTTTCTATTCCCTCTAACCACCTTCAGTCATAACCTCTTTGGAGAAATAATTCTCTAAGAAAGATAAGCTCATTTAAAAATATATGTTCATCAGAAGTGAGCCTACTGAGTCTGATAATTTGACCCTTGATAACCCCTTTTTTCATGTGTGTTGGGTGCAAACTATCCCTATGCAAATACTGGTTTGCAAAACAGGACTTCCTATAGATTCTACTTCTAAATTTTCTTGTAACATTATCTATGTTGTGTCAAATCCAAAAAGTTAATTTGTTCACCATAACCACCTATTTTAAATAATAAAAATCTGTAGTGCCATTAAGGTCAGATACAAATTCTACAAATTCAGAATGTTCCCCTGACCACAAAAAAAGCAAATCATCTATGTATCTATGGTATAATTCTACCTTGTTGTAACCAGGGTGTAACTTCAGGAACCTATTTTCCCAATTGGCCATGACTATGTTTGCAAAATCCACTCTTGCTCCCATGGCTACACCTGATATTTGCTTATATAATGTATTATTGAATTTGAAAAAAATTATTGTCGAGTACTAATTCCATTAATGTACAAATTGTGTTTACTTTTTCACCTGAAAAATCAGTATGACATGTAAGATACTCTCTCATGAACTCTAAACCTACTTCCTGATTAATGGAAGTATACAAACTCGTGACATCTAGCGTACAAAAATATATGTCTTTGTCAGGCACTTTATATTTGCCTAGGATCTCAAGCAAATGCCAAGAATCTCTTATATAGTGTTCAGATTTTTGTACTATTGGATTAAGAACATTGTCTAACCATATTGAAATATTCTCAGTTTTAAATTGTCTGGCAGAGACTATAGGTCTAAAAGATGGACTTAGTTCGTTATTTTGAATTTTTGGAATTCCAAAAAACGTAGCCATTTTAGGATGTTCTACCACTAGAAAATCATAATCAGCTTTGTCAATTTCCCTTTGGCAAAACATATCAAACAACAGGGTATCAATTTTCCTAAAACTGTAGTTGACAAAGTGTAAAGAAACTTTAGAATAAGTGTCTGAATCTTCTAACAATGTACTGAGAGATGTTTCATAAACACAAGTGTCCATGATAACTATTTTTCCCCCTTTATCAGCTTTCATAGTTCTAATGTTAGAATTCCTACTTATATTTTCCAAAGCAATAAATTCAGCTTCAGATAAGTTATTTATAACATTGCCATGTTTGATCTCTCTAAACTCTTTTTCACAAATGTTCTGAAACACTTGCAGTGTGTTCACCAATGGGGGGTTAAAGACACTTGGTTTAGTAAGCCTGGAATTTCCCTGTTCCACTGTAGTAGTAACATCATGCAGAATGTATTGCAGATTAAGCTTACGCAAAAAAAGCCTAAAATCAATCATTAACTTGCCAATGTTCATCCTGTTGGTAGGAATAAAAGAAAAACCTTTTCTTAGCACATTGTTAGTCGCTGCACAAAAGGAAGTACTACTCAAATT
Organism: Protopterus annectens; assembly: GCF_019279795.1. Classification (NCBI taxonomy): domain Eukaryota; kingdom Metazoa; phylum Chordata; order Ceratodontiformes; family Protopteridae; genus Protopterus; species Protopterus annectens. The sequence goes on from NC_056733.1 coordinate 299,742,902, forward strand.
AACAATATCTATTGTAAAGTTATCTCTTGGAGATGAAATCACCTCCGTTTGTTCTTCCCCTTTGTCTTGCCTTTCTGCTGCGTTACATTGTACCATTTGGTAGTCCTTTTCCTGGAGGGCCCTTGTGTTCGAAAAGGGCCAGTGACATGTCCATTGGAATGTCCATTGCAAGTAGCCACCACTCCAGCAAAACTAGTTCCCACTCTTGCTGTGTTATTTGTAGTACCATTTACATTGACACTCTGTTCATCATTGACCAAATTAACTGGTACTTCATTCACTCTAGGAAAAACCTCCTTATTTCCTGTAGTCAACCCCTCTTGGATATTAGCCACCATATTGACCAAAGAATTGTTATTAGTTGTAGGTACTGTGGTGCCACTCACATCAGTAATATTGATGTAAGCCTGATTCGACCTATATGCTTGAATGTCTCTCTTTAATTTATTTTGCTTTCTAGCTATAATGGTAGCTCTATGTCTGTCCGCCTTTGCTTCAATTCCATTATATAATGTTGAAAAATTATTGAAGCAGATGTAACTTTTTATACTTTCATCCATAGATTTAACACTGTCCTTGAGTTTAACTATTTATTTTTCATAGTGAGAGACAAGCACTCTCATCATGGCCAAACCAGTCTCATTGTACAATTCTATTAAAACATTGCACAAATCATCACCAGGAGAGACACAGTTTGGGAATTTTGCCGTTCTCAGACCTTGCGGAACTATTTTACGATTAATACATTCCCCTAAGTATTGTACTTCCAAAGTTAAAGACACATACTTGAAAACAAGGTTCATGTGTAATTCGTCCTTCATTACAATAGAACATTTGGGACAAACATTTTGGGCAAATAAATATTTTAATTGCCATAGTGAAAATGTAGTCTATATGGCTACTTGTTCCACATGCAAAAATTACTATATAGGCAAAACAAAAAGAGTTTTAAAATGTAGAATTTATGAGCATGTTCTAGCTATAAAGAATAAAGATAAAAACAATTCTTTAGCTAGACATGCTCTTTCTTGTATGAATTTTAAGAAATTTGAATTTTTCGTTTTAGACTATGTAGAGAAAAAAATGTTTGGTGGTGACATTGACAGCCTATTAGGACAGAGGGAAGCATTTTGGCAGCTCCTTTTTGGGGCTGATACATACCCAGGGCTCAATGAAGTCATTAACATAAAATGTTTTTTAAAGTATAGATAAATAGAGCATGGAATAACATACTGACATATTGTATTTATTTATATGTATGTATATACATTTTTATAGATATATCAATTATTTTACATAGTATTACTTTAAATTTATTTCATTGTGCAGACTATGACATCATTTCCTGTAATGAATCATTTAAAAGGTGGTTAGGTGGTTATTATTTGTTTTTCTGAACAAGTTCACATCATTAAAAGTGGATGAAAGCGCTAGCTCATTGTGCCTCAGTGTGTCTCTTGGTTGGATCCTGGTTTTTTCATTTTCAAAGTTACTAGTTTGTGGTTTCCACTTTGTTATCTAGACTTATACTTCAATATGATGACAAGCAGTTTCTTCCAGAGAGTTTGTTTTAAGATGTTTACAGAAAAATAAAAAATATTTATAGATGTACAGTTAACAATGTAAACAAATCTCAATATCTCTGAAGCTGTACAACTTACAGGGTGAATGTCAATGACAGTTTTCTTCAGCATCGTCTAAGGTTTCAGCTGATAACATGCAACAGTTAGTAAGATACTTGCATTTGACAGTATTAATGAAAATATGGACATAATACATACTTTCATAACTGCTAACAAATAACTAGCAATACCTCCAGTGTAATGCATTTTACACTGACAAAGTGAATTTTTTGTCTCCTATCATGTAAATTCATACTATGCCCCATGATAACATGCAGCTTACAAAACTATGAATATATAAACATAAATATGAAAATATTAGAATAAAGCGAAAAACAACGGTTACTATTCTATTGCAATAAGCAGTCCATGTAATTTTGGTCCTCATATGTTGTCCTTTCATGTCACTTATCATTAATTGTTAGGTCACTTAAATAAGGATGACAGCCTAGTGCCAAGATTTCATAAGGGGCAAGAGAGGTGAAAGAGAAACATATCAGAATCTGAATGTCATGAAAATACAGTTAAACTATTACTATAAACTATACAAATTTATAAATTAAATAAAATGGCAGGTTAGCTATACATATAATTTGAGCTGCCACTAGCATGGAGCAACTAATCCGCGGTGGTGCAGCGGTAGCGTTGTTGCCTCACACCAAGAGGTTCTCCTGTTTGATTCTTGTCTAGAGTGCGGGGAGTGTCTTCTGTGCGGAGTCTGCATGTCCTCCCCGCGGTTGGGTGGGCGTTCGAAAGACATGCGTAAATGGGCATGCCTGCGTTGAAGGTTGAACGTCAAGCTGGCACCTCGGCATTTGTGAAAATCTACTGCCAATCATTAGCAGACTGGAGTTCCGCTGTGGCGACCCCTAACCGGGAAAAGCCGAAAGACAACAACAACTAGCATGGAGCAACTCCAGAAGACCAATAGTGCACAATAACTCATAAAGTACTACTGTCATTTAACTGCCTGGTAACGTCTGCACAGGTAAAGTCAGCTTTATCTGTTTGGGGAGAAAGCACCAACAAAACAGTTGATGTCTGTCCATGCTGAAATGCAGAGAAAATCCATTAGGAAACAAGATTCCCTGTTTAATGTAACAGTTTCTCTTAAAAATAGTACTTCTTCTGAAACATGACAGAAGACTAAGGGAATGGTATTTCAAAAGGATTGTGGCAAACCAAGACTGGAAAACTGTGGAGTCCATATAATCCATAGAATGTCTAGGTACAACGTAGTGATGAACTTTATGTATAAGCACTGCACAAACTTAGCCACATTTGTCAGGACTGTGGTGCACAAACAATTTGCAATATGTTTAATTTCAGTAGTACAATGTGTGTAGACAGACTAACAAGTACTGGCTACATAACGTGTTCTTACTTTTGAAGCAGTTACTGCATGACATGGTGGTATGGCCCACAGATTGTGAGCAAGTGTAAAATCATCTGCAAAACATTAAGTCTAAGGGAATCCCCTTCATCATGCATTGGGTAGCTAACAACACCATGTCTATTCTTTTACATGCATCGAAATGCTACCTTATGTTTCATGACATCTTCTGTAAAGAAGATGAACACCATCACTCAAAAAACTATAACTGAATTGATCCCCACACTCTTCATAGGCTGATGGTTTGTGTTGCCAAAGCCAACCTGTACTTGGTAGCATGAATCCTGTGGCTCTGTATACTGTATTTTTATATGTGATAGACTGTAAACTATGGTAAATTCCATTCAAGTGTCGTTCTTTATTAACAGGGGAAAGGCATTATCTTCATTAAGTACATATAATCTGAAGCAAATATTACTGCTATCCAGCAATGACTCACTGGTCTGACTTTATGGTGGCACAATGGTGTTCTAACTTGATACATGCATATGCATAACTTGTATGCCTTACATGATGTCTTTCTGAATTCACCAAGTTGAAAACTTACTTCACAAGGAAAGAGAGGGGTAGAATGGTACAGCCTACTGTGACATTATAATACATGTCATCTCTAACTCATGAAGAGAATGACTGTACATCAGTAATTCCAACCTAGCTTTTACATATACACATATATATATATATATATATATATATATATATATATATATATATATACATATATATATATATATATATATATATATATATATATATATATATATATATACATACATACATACATACATTTACACAGTTTAGTAATTGTGGTAGAGCCATGATCAAAATGGCGCTTACAGTCTTGGCTTAGACAAATATAAATGACAGTAGAAAAGCAAGTTAACAAGAAGTATTATGAATACAAACAAAATGCTGTGTGAAGATAGCAACAGATCAATAACAGTAATAATAACAAAGTACACAGTACAAGGGACAACAGGATGGGATGGTTAGAGTAAGGAGAGAAGAAGAACAGAGTGAAATAGTGAAGAAATAGAGCACAAACTGTAAAAGATAGAAAAAGTAAGGCACACAGGAATTAACTATGTACAATGTGGAATAGTTGTGACATATTAGGTAAGAAAATAATATGAGGAAGACAAAGGTGCCTTACTGGTGAAGGGGAGTGTGGGGGATTAGGTGATGTGTCCAGAGGGAAAGCATTTGCAAACTGATTCAGACTTCAGATGATTTTTAAACTGAGCATAAAATAAGGGGGATGTGATAAGAACTTTAAAATTAATACGGAAGGTCTCCCAGAGTATGGGGCCTGGGATGGAGAAGGCATGGTTATTGCAATAAAGTGTCGATGCTTACAGAAAGTTATGGATGGAAATGGTTCTCAGATCAGCCTGTACACTTGGATAATATATATATAAACAAATAAATATACACAGAATAAAGTGAGGGTACCACCTCTGCCCACAGGTATGCTGTCAACAGTGAAGGGGGGTTTCCACATTACACCTTCTACTTCCTGACCATGCAACATTATATATGCTCCTACGGTCTGCATAGGGGATTAATGAATATACAGGGTTTTAGTAAGCAGTTCAAGAACAGAGGCTCATTGACATGTCACATTCTGCACTCGTATGTACAGTCATCATTTGCATCTCATTACTGTTTTCTACTTGATTAATCTTACTTCATTACATGGCTCAGTGCTTCAACAGTATGGCTGTTGCCTGTTGGCATGGTGAACTGTTTAAAGGAAGTTCAGCGACTGAAACTGCAATTGCTACCAATCCTAGATACATCTAATGAAGTATTGCTGATGCAGCGCTTGGAAAATGTGGTAAAATCTTACTTTGACTATGAAAGTGGGTGGATGACAGTTTTGCTACACAGATAAACAGGCAGGCCAGTTCTATAATTTGGCAATATTTATATTGTGTGTGGTGTGTGTGTGTGTGTGTGTGTGTGTGTGTGTGTGTGTGTGTGTGTGTGTGTGTGTGTGTGTGTGTGTGTGTGAGAGTTCATGCTTACTGTGTTACTGCACCTTTGTGCCATACATGACTACAGTCTCAGCTGGGTGTCTTCTGTGCACAGTTTACATAGGTTCACAGGTTGTTACTAGGTTAACAACTACTAGGGCCTTTAAAAGCCTAGTTATGCACCCCAACCCAGTTTTGTCCCAGAGTACACTTTATCTAATAGGAGGGAGTATGTTAGTAAGGAAATAGCTAAGGGACATGGGGGATGTTAACTGGAGAACACTATACTTACTGACGGCCTTTGTCCATTAGAGATATGGAAGCCAGTCTGGGGGTGAATTTGCGATTTCTCATCCAATGGTTATGGATGAACTCTGTTTCACATGGATGGGGAGCCTATTCCATAACACTGGGATCCTTTGAATCATGTATCTGTCCCTCCAGCATGTTCTATTTATGTCACATCTGAAATTCAAATTCTTAGATCTAGTGTTTCTAGTGCTATTTGTTTTGTGGATGTGCAAAAGATGCATCAGAGCTGTTTCTGAGGATGCCTTATAAGGTAGACATCAACCACCTGTTTGGAGCCTGTAGGACAGTCAGGACAGAGACAGGCCTTTACATGATCTGTGCAGGACAGAGTATTCTTGCCCTGGCTTCTCCTGGTGAGGAACCTTTGTGGGCATTCTAACTGTGGCAAGTGTCTGATTACATACATGTTAAAAGGGGGGTATTGTACTCAATGAAGGGTCTGATAAAGGCCGAGTAGAGTAGTACTATAACTTCCTTGGACCCAGATGCCATATCCTTATTTATAAGTTGGGCGACAAAGAAAGATTTTTTTACATCTTTGCTACAATGAAGGCCAGATTACAGTCTACATATGTTCTCAGATCACTGACAACTTGGATGACTCTTAGAGGTGTTTTATCAATGGAGTAATTAACTTCGGTGGATAGTATCATAAAGTGAATTACAATGCATTTCTTGGCACTGAATTTTAAACCACAGCTTTGGCACTAATCATTTGTCTGTGTTAGACCCTGTTACAATATGTTCCTGTTATGGAAGGAATTTATGATAGCTCCCAGTTTACGGTTAGCTGCGAACTTGGTTAGCCAAAGTCTTTTCACACTAGTCTTGACTTCTGAGAAGTACATGCCAAACATGAGTGTGCCAGGCATGCAGCCCTGAGATACTCCACTAGAGACAAGTCTCTTGACGGAGGTGGTATCACCAAATCCTGACTTTTCCAGTCCTATCAGGGAGTCAGCCACCAATCTAGCAAGTTATGTAGGGACTTATGACTAGTCTGGAGAGTTTGTCAACAATGCCTGAGTGCGGTACTGTATCAAATGCTTTGGCGAGATCAAGGTATGTGGTATGTACTGTTTTACCCACATCCATTGCTCTGGTGAACTTATTTTACTTTCAAGAATAAGAAATCCCTTAAACATCTCCTTTGTTATAACAAACTGATTTAGGATTATAATAGAGAACAGAAAGGGACTTTTTCTTGTAAACGTTACAATGTCTGTAGATATACTGTTCAGATTTTTGCAGAATATCCATTTTTTTTGCCTCATATTTTTGGCCCATTTTTCATAAAATTCTGTTTTCTGGCAAATTAGTGGAAAATCATTAAAGACTAAAGTTAGAAAATAGTGACAGACATTTGAGTTTCAGACATCATACCTTTCAGAAAAGTCATGCTAATGTTATTCTATCAACTTTCTAAGTTTGTAAGAGCAATATTTAAAAATTGTCCCTATTTTTGGGCCATTGTCCCACTTTTACTTACTGCTTTGTCCAGGTTTCTTGCTCTAAGAGGTTCAGAGATATGATAGCAATGTCTTTTACACCCCCTCTAACTAAGAAGGAATTTGGACTGCTTTGCTGACTGGTCTAGTCACAATCTTGTCTACTTTGCTATTTGCAAAACATGTATATCTTTTTATTTGGGTAAGACAAATTGCTCACTATGTGAATGGGTCCGGGAACTCTTACATGCTATTAGGAGAGCAGATGAAAAGAATGCACTTGCTAAACATGCTAATAGGTACAGATCTATACATTTCTTTGTTTTTTTTTTTTTTTTTTGGTTACTACAGCAATTAAGTGAGTATTTTAGAATGGGCGATTAAATAATAGAACTGAAGATATGGAAGAGCGATGGATTATTAGAATTCAAGCTGATAGAGAACCAGGGCTGAATGAGGCTATTTCTTTAAGACCTCATCTTAAGCGGCGTGGATTAGTAAAATGACATTATGTTATTCATCTCTAATGCATCATGTGCTTTTAATCTACATAGTGATTGGATATGAGCATTCCTTCTTCAAGCTGTATGTTTTAGTGATACAATGCTTTTGAATGAATTATCATGTGATTTTTATTGCCTTGTGATTGGATGTGTGTTATTTTTAAGTTGGTTGTTCTGATTTTGATTTTAATAGGATCTGAAGAAGCTCTTAATCCAGTCATGAAAGTACTTTTCCATTTATACAATAAATTACTGCCTTGGATTTAGCCATAATTGTGTTCTCTGATTTTTACATTTGGATTTGCTGCTTTGATTGAGAGACACAACTACTCTATTTTCCGGACTTTTTTGTTTGTATAATGTAGCAATTGGTTCCAAAATTAACCCTAAGGCCCTACTCTTCCTTAATCAAGAAAGTATTAGTAGAATCAAACTAAATAACTGCCTAAAAATATGACAGCACTCTTGCAACATATAATTGAAACACTAATCTTAAACTAAATAACTATATGCTAAACTTGAACAATTACCTCTTAATTAAAGAAATGAAGATATTAGATATTTATTATAAAAAAAAAAACTTGCTACTAATGGTCTCATAATTGCACTAAACCTTCCTATACTAAGTTATACTAAGACAGGTTGAAGAAATTACATCAACCCTATTAGAAGACATAAAGATAGGCGACAATAACATAAATCTTTGTAAGGAGTTATGGAATATGTTTATACTTAAAAAGAAAATGCTAACAAATACGTATAAATTAAGAACAGCTATTAAATATCAAGATAACATCCTATGCTCAGACTACTGGTCCAAAATGCAACTGCAAATTCAAAATAACTAGAAATCTCAATCAATACAGCTTCCTTTAAAACTAATCCTTTTTAAACAAGTCATGTGTACCCGATTTATATAATTAATAATGCCTTATTCAACTTCTGTCAAACTCAATAAATACTATCCCACATCTTCTCCAAACTGTCTATACTGTGAAGACCAAACAGCTGACATTTTGCATATGTTCTGGAGCTGCAAATGTTCATGTAAGTTATGGTGTTCACAAAGGACCAGACTAGAAAAGATGGGATATGAAAAGACTACTGTGTTTTGGGAGTGTGTTATTTTACACATTCCCCTATGGGACTAACTAATCAAAAATCTACATATCTTAATTACCCTTTTTCATGGATGAAGTTATATGTCTCACAAAACTGGCTTGACCGATTAAATGCACCATGGGATAGGCGCCTTGAAACATATGATGATTAAATATATAATGGCTCACAAATTAATAGCTAGCAACCAAAGCAAGTGCTCTTATTAGACACATTTTTGGAATACATTTTTAACACATACTCCAATAATATCAACTAGACGTTATCTATAAGTTAAGTTGAGTTAACAAAGAGAAGATTTAGTAAGTCTTGCTTTTTTTTTCTTTTTCATTTTTATCTCTGAGACCATACTGTGATGTACTATTGTCACTATATTAACTGAGCTCATGTAATGGCACTTGTTACTCAGTGTACATAGTTATGTTATTATTTTTCTTTTTTTGTTAATTCTCCAATGTGTCATAAATGAAGCATTTCCTGTGTACTTATGCTCATCACATGTTGAAAAAGATTTTGATATTTCTTCATGGAAATCCAAATAAAGATACTGGAAAAAAAAAGGAAAGCTGCAGCACTAAGAAAACGTCAGCCTGGGACAGGAATGTGATATAAAAGAACTTGAGCAAGAGGGAGTACTTAAATATTTGGGAACTGATGAAGGATAGGTTCATAGTTTATATGTGTTCACTAGGCTAACAACCACAAGGGCATTTGTAAGCCTAGCCATGCATCACAAACTGCTGACAAGTTCTGATACCCTTGATAAGTGTAAGCATGGGCCTAGGAGATGAACCATTTACAGGTTGTTTGTGTCCATTAGAGACATAGGTGCCAAACCAGGGATGAATTTCTGGTTTCACATCCAATTGTCCAGGTTGCACTTGAATTGGGTTAGGGAGTAACGCTGCTTCACATGGATGGGAAGCCTGTTCCATACATGGGGTAGTCTCTGAGATACGTACCTATCTCCAGCAGGTCCTATTTATATCACAGGTAAGGTTTAAGCCTTTAGAATAGGTAATTCTGGTGATGTTTGTTTTGTGGATATGCAGGAGGTTCATCAGAGTGGGGTCTGACAACGCCCTGTATGCCAACAATAAAACATGAACAAATGCAAATAAAACTTAATAAGGAATATTTTAGAAGACTAAAAGTAATACTGAAAACAGGGCTGACATCTAAAAACAAAGTCCAAGCTGTAAATCAATTTGTTCTTCCTGTTCTAAATTACAGTTTTTGAGGGAATGACTAGCTCTACAAGGTGTTAGATTGGTTTGACAGAAAAACAAGAAGAATGCTTCATGCTTTTCAAATGATTTATAAAAATGACTGCACACCAACACTAAATATTCCCAGTTCTGAAGGAGGTATGGGCCTCCTCGAAAGTGATTACAAGTATAGATCTGCAATTGTAGGACTATATATATATATATATATATATATATATATATATATATATATATATATATATATATATATACATACATACATACTGACCTCACAAGACCCAAACATACTGAAAGTTACAAAACATTAAGAGAATAAGTCTAAGATGACTTCCCCTGCTTAGTTCAGCAGAAGCATATTAGTGTCAAGCAGGAATGGAAATAAAACCAGAAGTAGATAAAAATCAAGTAGCAACTGAATGTGCCAAAAAACAAAAGAAAGAGTATAAGGTGAAGTATCAGATGACAAGGCAAGAAATGTGGAAAATGCATAAATACAGTTACAAGTATAGAAAACTCTTAGCAGCTCAAGATAGTAGACTATATACACATTGGTTTACAAAGTCCATTCAACATGTGGTACAAACAGACAAATGTAGATTTTGTAAAACAGAATTGGAAAAAGTCGCACATCTTGCTGCTGGTTGTGATATACTAATGGCAGAAGGTCTGTAAACTGGAGGGCAGAATAAGGGGCAAAACTGTTGCACTGGGGGATTGTGCAAATGTTATAATAACATTGAAGTAGATGAAAAACATTGGAAACATAAGCCACAAAGGATTATAGAAAACTATGAAGTTATATCACATGGAATCACCCATTACCAACAGTTCAAAAAATAGATGCAACAAAACCAGATACAGTAGTCCATGAAAAGAAGACAAAAATAGCATTGATCACTGAAATAGCTACACCCAGTGAGTACAGTGTCTTATGTACAGAGACAAACAAAATCAAAACCTACAAGGACCTGGATACAGAGATGAGGACAATGTGGAAGAAGGATACCCAGACAGTTTCAATAGTAGTAGAAGCATCTGGTTTTATAGGAAGTAATTCACAATCATACTTAGACACGTTACCGGCACATTTAACTCCGTATGAATTGCAGAAGCAGTCAATATTGGGCACATTGCGGATCCTGAGAAGAGCACTTCTGGCTAACATCAAAGATTGAATACTAATTTCATGAACTTTAATCATACTTTGACTTAGTAATGTAGTCCATTCCAATCATGATATTAGAAAACTTGGAGAAATTAAAAAAAAACAAAAATGGTGTTATCGTTATACAAGCATAATGTAATATAAATGCTGCTCAATCCTAAAAACATTGTTTACACGGACTGCGAGTCTTCTACAATTAGTAAAAAAAGAACATAAACATTTACTACATAGTTTTACAGGTTTCATTATCTGGAGTTAATATCAGCAAGACAATTTCCCCCTACAGTTCTACCTTCTGAAGTTTGCATAAATGAGAATTCCCATATTTTACATTAAGCAAGTCGTCTATGTAAGCACTTAAGAATACAGTAAAATATGACAGGTAACAGCTCCCTCTTGTGGAAAAGTTTATTATTTTTTTATCTTTGTAGCATAATTCCAGAAACAGAAAACTAGTAATACAGCACTGTTTCTCTTGTTTATTTTCAAAGCCTTTGTCTTTGTATAAAAAAAAAAAAAAAAATTGGTAGCATAAAAAGATACTCATTTAAAAATACAGTTCAAGTAAGAGAATTACAATTAATTTATTAGCTACTTTTGTGAGAAGCACTTAGGCTGCAAGGTAGCTTAGCACAGCAAACCCCTCTCTCTGCTTACATAACTGTTGACTCCAGCAATCTAACATGGAATGGTACAGATTTTTACTTAAAATTGTGTTGATTTCATCAGTGTAATATGTACGCATACAAAGGGCAGCAAAATCATGGCCCTGGATCAGCCAGATATTGGTACACTCCAGTCACAAGGTCAAGGAGAAATTTCAGCACAGAAAACGGAGTCACAGGTCTGCCCAATCTATGGTCCAGTACTGCCCAAATCCTGCTGCTGCTTTTACACTGAGGTACTGAGGGCTGACTGGATTAGTCTGTACAGTCAAGCTTTTCCAAACTATGATCAGTTATTTCTCCTTTTTATCTGCAGCTGCTCACGGCAGATAAGTGCAAAATTTTAAGAATGCCACTAGGTTTAATGAGAAGAATTTAGCAAGAATAATTAGTGGGAATTAGAGGCAACACATATTTGATTGTGCAATGAACCACACTAGCAATATTATTAGACAGGGAAAAGTAAGAATGCATATATCATCAACAAAGACTGAACAAAAAAAATCAATTATCTAAACTATAAAATTCAGAAAATTACCAGAACTATTTCCATTGCAGATAGGAGGAAGAGTAGGATTAAACTATCTGATGGTTAAAAGAATAATTTCTTGTAACATCACAGATTACTGTATTTCTGACACAAATAAAAAATTAAAAATTAAAAACTGATAGCTTTAAGCTGAACAAATAACCAGAACCAGATGCTCTACGATCACAATGTTTAAAGATGTTAAAGTTCATTCCTTATTTATTTATGCTTTATATATACAAAGGTAAAAAAAAAATCAGTTAGTAGAAAAGTCCATTTCAATGTCGGTGCAAAAACAGCTCTTATAAGACAGACACAAGTCCTGGCAATTGTAACTCCATTTCAATTTAAATAAAGACTACACAAATACCACATTTTATGTTACTTACCACTACTCCCTGCCCTCCCCAGTAAGGTATAAAGAACTCAGCTTTGATTTTGTCCAATGGAAAATATGACCCAGGCTTCATAAAATAAATCACTGCACAGCACTAGGCTCTGCTATGTAGAATAACTCCATTATGTATTGTGCTATGTGGAATTGCCTGCATAAACTACAAAAGAGCCTTCGGGGAAGAAAAGAGCCTCTGCAGTGAAAAATGTCCATCTGTGGTGACTGCTTCACAAGACTTCCTATCACAGGTTCACAGGTGTTTACTAGGCTAATGACCACATCGACCTTTTTAAGCCTAGCCTTTCACCCCAAACCTCTGACAAGTTCTGGTACCCTTGAAAACTGTAAACAGGTACTTGGGAGATGAACCATTTACAAGCAGGGGCCTGAAAGATGAATCATTTACAGGTTGCCTGTGTCCATCGGAGACACAGGCAATGAATTTCCTGTTCCCCACCCAGTTTTCAAAGTTACGCCTGAATTGGGTTAGGGAGGAACTCTGCTTCACATGGATGGGGAGCCTGTTCCAGAGATGGGATAGCCTCTGGCATACATACCTGTCCCTCCAGCAAGGCCTATTTAGATCACAGGCAAGGTTTAAGTCTTTGGAATGGGTAATTCTAGTGCTGTTTGTTTTGCAGATATGAAAGAGGTCCATCAGCATGGGGTCTGACAATGCCTTGTATGCTAAGCATAGATCTCTCGTCTGTAGGAGACAGAGTACAGGAACAAGGCCTTCAGGTGGTCTGCATACAATGTGTTACTTATCTCCTGTATTCTTTTAGTAAGGAACTTCTGTGAACGTTCCAACTATCGATATGACTGGTTAGGTACATACCAAAGGGGGCATTGTACTCAATGACAGAACTGATGAATGCTGAATACAGTGGAATAATGACTTTGTTGGACCTAGATGCCCTACCTGTGTTTATAAGTTGCACAACATAGAATGATTTCCTCACTACTACAGACACGTGATAGTCAAAGGTTAGATTACTGGCTAGGTGTGTCCCTAAGTCCCCTGACTACTGAGTCAATTCTTACGGATGTGTCAATATGAAAGTTACTGGGGGGAATATTTTCAAAAGGATATTATTATATCTTGGCATTTAGCTTTAGTCCATAGCTCTGACACCAGTTGTTTGTGTCAGCCCTTCTAGGAGAACATTTGCGTTGGTGGAGGATTCAATGACAGCTCCTAATTTGCAATCATCTGCAAATTTAGTTAGCCAGGGGCCACTGACATTGCCCTTGACTTCAGAGAAGTAAATGCCAAAAAGGAGCAGTCCCAGGACTAATCCTTGAGGGACTCCGCTTGTGACTGGACTCTTTGTAGAGGTGGACTCCCCAACTCTAACTTCCTGGGTTCTGCTTGGGAGCCAGCTGGCTATCCACCAAGTGACATAAGGGTTTGTATCTAACTTCTTGAGTTTCTCAACAATGCCCGAGGGAGGTATCATGTCTAATGTCTTGGCCAGGTCAAGGTACGCAAGTGGGAACCATTCTGCTCTCAACTTTTGCTTTGGTGTCTGTCTCAAAAAAGTCCATCAGGTTGAGCAGGCATGACCTGCCCCCGATGAAACCAAACTGGGTTGGGTCTAGTGTCTGGGGATTTCCTATATCATTATTAATCATTTCTATGATAATTATTTCCATGGCTTTGCATAGGAGACTAGTGACACTTATGGGTCTGCAGTTTCCAGGGTCTGCAGATGGCCCTTTGTGCAGAGGGATGACTGTTGCTGTTCTCCATTCATAAGATATGAAGCCTATTTGCAGACTATAGTTGAACAGCAATTCCAGATGGCCTGATAGGTCATAATTCATGCTATTTAGAGGGCATCCTGGGACACTGTCTGGGCCCATTGATGCAGTGTTCTTGGTCTTAGACAGAGCATTAAGGACCTTCCTGAGGGAAGACTGAGGGAAAGAAAGGGGTAAAGTAAGGAGCTGAAATTGTCACCCAGTAGGTTTGCTATATATTCTGTCTAAATACAGGTGAGTCCTTTAACAATGAGCTCTGCACACAATTGTACATTGCCTTTGAGGTTGCAGACACAGCTAAAGAATGCCTTATGGTTTGAACTTGGCCTATGAGGCCAAATTTACCTCAAATTTGGCTTTGGTAGTCTTTACTTGTCCTTTGAGTTGTTTGCTTAGATTGACAAAAGCACTTTTATCCTGCTGGGTGCCACACCTCCTAATTTTTGCCATGATTTTCTTACTTCTACTTATACAGCCTACTGATGTTGCAATTCAGCTAGGTGATTTGTTTCTTGTGTTAGTTCTGTACCTCTTCCTGTTTGGTAGAGCTGCCTCTATGCAGCTATTAACATGCTTTTATAGGGATTCTGTGAACGGTTTTGAGTAGGCAGCTGTGTCCTCAGGGTTTATGGGGCCTTGAAATTTTGCCACATTATCACTTAATAGTAGGAAGTTACTCTTAGAGTAGTTCCTGAACATCCCAGGGTTAGCTGGGGTTCCTGGTGTTATTTTTAGGTTGTGGTCTGACCTTACCAGAGAAGATATTACACTAGGGTGTGTGCACAACTTTCCTATATTAATGAGGACAAGATCTAGTATGGTTGCACCCATGGTTGGTGCACTAACACTCTGGTCCAGGGAATTTGTGTTTACAAAATCCAGGAATTTCTGTGCCTGTAAGTTTGGTATTATATATGATTCCCAGTTAACAGTGGGGTAATAAAAGTTGCCCATGAATATAATATTGGGTTGGATGGTGAGTGTTTCCAATAAGTTTAAATACATGGTATGGGTTTCCTGGGTCACAGAGGGAGACCTATAGCTTGCAAAGAAGTGGTACTGGATTTTGCCTATGTTGATTCGAACTTGAAGAAGCTCAAGTGCACTGTCCTGTTTGACTAGCCTTGATGTATATTTATTTTTGATGCAAATCAAGACACCTCTACCTTTAGTCCCTGTAGGGATAGTAGCTGGTCTAAATGTGTGGAAGGCATTATAACCTGGCACTTTTGGTGTGCTCTCTGCAGCTTTAAACCATGTCTAAATCACTGCACAGATGCCAGCATTCTCTAGGGTGAAGAGAACTTCTAGGGAGTAGAGTTTGTTTTGCTTAGACTCATAGCATTGAGCAGTAGCACTTTTAGATTTTCTTGGCTTTGATTTGGTATGTCAGAAGTACTTTCAGTTTGGCACTGCCTAAAAATGTACTATGTGGGAGGACAATGATTTAGCTAATATTCAAAAGCCTAGAGGGCAGAGGTGCAGAGCATCTCTGGCAAAGCAGTGTGGTCTGATGGCCATTTCTTCCATGCTGACAAATATTGCACCCCATTAGAATAATACCAGAAACTAAGCCATTTATTAAACTCAGTCATCTTTTGTTCATATTGTGGCATCATCCTTGTAGAAGGTAAAATACTGCTCAATGCTAAGCTCATACTAACCTGGGACACATATTCTGATAACGCCATGATGTCTCTCTTCATATAGTCTAGGGAAGTATATCTCAGGTCATCTACACCCACATGGACTATGACTGAGTCATAATGGTAATTGTGGTCTAATGACCTGAGTGTATGCATAATGTGGTGGATCCTGGGTCCTGATGAGCAATTGATAGTGACTTTCTCCTTATTCAGCATGGTGAGAGGGAAATCAATTTGTATCACAATGGAGTCTCCAATGACTAGAATGTTGGATTGTGTGGTGACTTGCCTTATGGGCTTAATAGTAGAGGCTCCGTGAGATGTGGCTGTAAGTGTTGATTAGAAAAAATGCATTTGGGGATGCTGAGGGTATTTGTTATATGTACTTCATCTAGGAGGTCTCTGGGGTTTAGGAAGGCTACATTTAAGTGCCTCAGTATATGTGGGTCTGTATGTCTGCTTTGAACTGTGTGTGATGGGTGCAGCATGTGTACTACTGACAACCTTATTGACATTAGGAGTCCTTTTATGTGAGAGCTTTGCCTCCACTGACATTGTGCAAATAAATCTCTCACATACCATATCAATTTGTTTGAGAATTAACTGGTTGTCAGTAAACATGAAACAATTTCTGCATATCCACCAAGCTGGTAACAGAGATAGTGAGAAAGTTCATATCCATGACAACAAACCCTTTTTTTACTGATTAGACAGCTGGAGTGAGAATACGAAGTAATGTCACGAGTACCTGGATTGCAACTCTGGGGGTGGTGCTTGTCACTGCAAACTAGTTATCTTGTGTCCAACTAGGTACTGGTGAAATTCTAATGGTGCTTTTACAGAAAAAATGTCAACTCAAGGTGACTGTGCCTACACAGGGCACTGCCAAACAGTTGAGGGGAAACTAATAAGTAGACCCTGATGATTTATGGAATGTTTGGGCAGATATTCTGAAGTTAGAAACAAATCAAGCAGTACTTACTGAAAAGAAAGAATTAGCTTGTCAAAAATGATGAAAAGAGGGAGGCGCCTGAATGTCTAGTGGCTAGCTCCTACTAGCGCTGGTCTCACAACAGCTTCATGCCGCAGGGGATATGATGCTCCTTTGCTTCTTCTCTCAACAGAAGCAAAACAGTAGCAAAAATCCCAAGATTAGAAGCAGGCAACAGGCTGTTTGGTAATCCATAGTCTTGTCCCAGATGATGCAAAGTTCTATAGTCTTGTTGTAGCCTTTTCCTGATAGATGCCTTGAGTAGAAACCAAACCAATCAGGAAGGTCAAACACAGATACTCACTGCCCAGCCAGAAACAGGAATCATCAGTGCATTCTGTTTCTTCTCTCACCAGAAGCAAAATATAAGTGGAAATTACAAGCTGGCACCTATGAAGCAGTTATCAGGCCTTCTGGTGATCAGCAGTCTCCAGGAAATGTTCCTATGCTCCTTTTCTCACCAGAAGCAAAACAGAAGCACTAATCCCAAGTACCGATAGGCAGACTGTGGGCTCTGCAATAGTTAGAGGCCTTGGAGCAGATGTTGCAGATTTTAAAAGTAGGATGGAAAAAATGAATTAATATCCTAAGAGCTGCAGTGTGCACTAAGCAGTCAGATATGAAAGAGTGGGTAACTTAACCATTAGCCATCTAAGTGGAGAGCCACTAATTTTAAAAGAGTAAGACAGATTGGAAGGAGAGTGGGCACCTTGCATTCTGGTTGAATGGAATACAGTGGGATGACCAATAATTTTAAAATGAAATCCATAAACACAAGCCCAGCATTTCTGCAGGGGAGAGTCATTATTCCCCCTCCCCCAACCCTTGTGAGGCTGCACCTCTCACTTCCCTGTTAATTAAATATTTTCTAAAACTAAGATTCCTACATCTCAGAGTAGGGAGAATACTCAAAGTACACTTGTATATAAGGCCCATCTGCACTTTCAGTCTCATTATTTTCAGCATCATAATTACAATCCACAGAAGTTCAATATGAACCTACTGCACACACTGAAGGTCATGAGCAGTGAGAAATAACTGAGTGGATAGCATTATACTAACGAAGCCAATGTCCAAGTTTCATTGAAAAGGAAAGGTGGTTAAGACAGCAACTCCTCTTAATGAACAGGAAACATTAGTCTTGAAGCTATGGAAGAAATTCTGCACTAGAGAAGAGATTTGTGGTACAGCATTTATTCATCTGTTAAGCCACTAGATGATGTAACATGTACAAAGTAAAAATGATGATGCAGTTAGAATACCAAAACTTGTCCAAACCACATTACTCCTGTTGTACTTCTGGTTTACTTAAGCAGTTCTGTGAACTGAGATGTTTATCTTGTTGGTGCTGTCACAAGCTTTGGATTGCATATTAAAACTTTTGAATCATTAAAAACAACCCTGGCTACTTTATTTTTACCATCACTCTTATACGGAGCAACAATCAACAATCCTCACCTAAACTAGACTAGAACAAAGTTAGAATACAATTGCAAAATTCTCTGCTAACAAACCCTACAGAACCCCGCCAGACTTCTGCCCTAAAGCAATCATATTGGCTTGAATTACCCCACCATCTCATATATACTCAGCTACTTGAGACTCAACTCATAATGTATAAATTTTCAAAATGCGCTGAACTAAGCATCATTCACCACAAGTACTACACTAACAGACCATTATGTATATATTATTAAAAAAATGGTCTCTAGGTAGAAACCTGAGAGAGCTGAATGAAATATTCTATACTCTACCTATGGTGTCATATCCAGGAACTCAATTTCATTTGCTAGAGGTCTGCATATAACCTCTACACTTTTAAATCTAATTTAAATTATGTTCTACATGCTTGGGTAGCACAGTGGCACAGTGGATAGTGCTGTTACCTCATAGCAAGAGGTTCCCCGGTTCGATTCTCAGTTGGTATGTTTTCTGTCCAAAGTCTGCATGTCCTCCCTGTGTTCATGTGGGTTTCACCTGGGTGCTCGGGTTTCCTCCCACATTCCAAAGACATGCAGTAGGTGGATTGGATGGGATAATCTTTAAATGTGCCACAGCTGTGTCAGTGTGCATGCAAGCGTGTGGTGAGGAAGAACTACTGCAACAGAGCTGGCCACCTAAAGGTGTAAATTTGGCTCTAGATAATTGTCAGCGTTGAAGTGTCACCCTGACATTATGTGCAAAAATGGGAAAAAGAGGTTGTGGATGGATGGGTGGAGTTAAAGCATGTTCTACATCTGGCAAAACATTTTCTGTATTCACCTCCAGCTTCACCAGCCCAAGCACTTCACTTAACATAATAAAGAGAGATTATTGTATTCGCATTGGCACATACTATAAATATTTAATCCATTTTATTTATTCATTTCCAGTGGAGCATTATCTACTCACAAAGGTCACTCCTGAGATTATTTAATTTAATCCATCCATTATTTCCTTACTACTTCCTTATATATGCTCTTCTAGTAGCTTTCTCTGTTACATACTCAATTTTCCATCCACATTCCATAATTTTTAATCTTTTTCTAGGGTCATTTACCAATATTTTCCTTTCCTCTCCTTTTTCACAGCTTCAGCCATTTTATTCAGTTTACTCAGTAAGTATCCTGCTACTCTAATATTACACTGTCTTTGTCAGTTAATTATTCTCTTTTTTCTTATAATAACTGTTATTCTGTTTGCATATCTTTGCCAGTAAATCACTGTCTTTAGCTTCATACAGCAACTACATTAAATTACATATATTGCTTATTCATCTTACATGTTACTTAAGATCTGTCATTCTCCTACTGCTGTCTTTGCTGGAGCTTTTCTCCCTGGGCTCTGGCGAAAATGGCTATCAGTGACTATTAATGGTTCTTGAATTTCTTTCTAAGATAAAATACCTGTTTGGAAAAGGGAAGTTCAAAAGAATGAAATAAATGAATGCAGGAAATTTAATCTGACTACAGTTTATATGTAGGCCAATAGTTTCCTTTTCAGTTCATTAGAATGAAATCATAGTCCACAACCCTTTATATTTAACTGCAAATCTACTCACATGGCCAACAGAAGTTTAAAACATCATAATGTAACACTTCATACTTGTTAAATAAATAAATACATGCATATACAAGTATTGTAAATATGCTGCATATGCTAGAGAGTAACTGCCCACAAAATAAGAACACTTTTATAAGACACATGTTCATTTAACTCTGGAGGGGTACTGCCATTAAACCTCAAACTGCCAACATAATTCGCGTGCCTCAACCCTTTCGTCCCAATAATCACTCCGTGGATTTCTAGCAACTTTTTCAAGAACTGTAAAAGTAAATTTAATAAAGTTAACACAAACGACAGAATGCTTAGCTAATGCACTTTTTAAAGAACATATTTTAATGTCATAAACATGCTCAGTAATGAGTTTGTAAAATATCCTAATAGTTTCCTCAATATAAAATGCTTCACACGAAGAACAAAGCGTAATATATATTATTCCCCTAATGTTACAAATACTATCATACTTAAAATCAACTATCTACCTATTAATAGTCACCTGTGTACCTTCCTATATTTATATGCATTAAGTACAGGCACCCTATTTAAAGGTATCTAATTTGTTAGCTCACTGTTACCTGTTAATTCAAGGAGATCATGTAAATTACTTCCCCTGTAAGCAATCATTGGACTGCCATCCATCATAACACTAACATTTGTATCAACAGAAAAAAAAAAAAATTCCTTTGTAATATCCAACAGAGTTGTTTGAAATCAGTTTATGTAATCTTAGATCTTTAAAACTTATTTTCCTGACCCTGACTGTGAGTCGTTATGGTAATACCTTTTCCTAACAAGGGTATAAATAAATTGTTGTTACATTTACTAATAACACAATTATAAGTTTCCATTAAAAACGTTGGTGAGTAACACCTATTTATAAACATATTATTATTATTCAGTGTGTCCATAATATCATAATTCGTTATCATTCTGGTCAACATGACCATTTGGCCTTTGACTGAACTCTTCTTCTGGTGCTGTCAATGGCAAAGTACAGAAAAGAATCAGAGTAGATTGGTTTGCAAAATGTTTGACTCAAAATAATTCTCAATTTTCATAATAGTAACACCTAAATAATTTAGTCAAAACTATTCTGTTATGTACATTTAAAAAAAACAGTCTTTGAGTTTAAAAACTCAGTAAAAGGTGCAACTCCTCTTATGTACCATTCCAAAAAACACATTTATTTATTTATTTATTTATTTATTATTTTTATTTTTTTATTTTACATTTGTTGACCAGGCTAGTCCAGCTGGATATATGTCCATTTTCAGTGGAGGCCCGGGGAGAAAAGCTCCACAAACAACAATCAAATAGGGCAAGACAATATTTACAATAGAAACTGGTACATTACAAAACTTTATAACATATTACATATCTAGGATTTTATATTCTGTGTTCCAATAGGGAAAAACATGATGTAAAATTAACCTAGATACAACAGTAGTTTGAATTAATAATGGAAATTATATCTAAGAGATACTATAGACACTAAAGTCACACAAAATATCAAAAGAAAAACACAAATGTTAAGTGGATAGAGTATACAAAAGCAAAATACAAGGATACAATTATAGTGTTCAGTCTCACAAGAGTTGTGGTCTTGTATGAAAATGGTTAGTCATTCAATAGTATATACATATTTACATGAAGAAAACTCCTCAGAATGGTCAAGCACACTATTATCAGCGAGTAAAAACAAGATCATGTTCATAAGAGGCTAGGAATCAAGGGAGTCTAGAAAAGGGTATGGTGGTCAGTCTGGGTTATCACAGGGGTATAGCCAGTGTGATTTGAGGTAGGGTTTGAGCTTGCTTTTAAATAGGTTAACTGAGGATAGTGAGGTTAGTTGACTTGGTAGGGCTGTTTCAGGTTTTACCTACTGTATTAGAGAACAGGGTGTCACCAGCTGAATTGTTGGATTTAGATATTTGTACAAGTAGTTTATTAGATAAGCGTAAGGTTTTGAGATTGTTATAGGGGATGACTAGGGATGTAAGTAAGGGTGTATTCTGAGGTAGATACAGGATTTTATGGGCTACTATTAGTTGATTGAAAAGTATCAGATTTGGCAACTCTAACCATCCAAGCTGATTCAGGTTGATACAGTGATGAGTTCTATAGGAGGACCCAGCTGCAAATCTGGCAATATTGTTGTAGGAGGATGAAAGTTTACTCAGATTACTTCTGCATATTTTGGTATAGATAGGTGAGGCATAGAGCAGGGTAGAGATAAGGTGGGTGCGAGCTATGGTAACCCTGGCTAGAGGAGTTAGAAAGGGTTTGATTCTGCAGAGGGAACCTAGTTTCTTATTTACTGTTTTTATGGTGTTATTAATGTGAGGTTTAAAAGACAAGTTATTATCTATTAGTACCCCCGAGTAGTTTGGTGGTTGGCTCAGGAGATATTATAGTTCCGTTATTTGAAGTGATAGTAAAATTAAGTGGGGAGGTTCTGCAAGTGGAGGTGAATAGTAGCATTTTAGTTTTTTGGGGTTTAAGATAAGACACCTTTGTAGGAGCCAGTTTTCGACTGTGCTGAAGGTCTTTTGGGTTAGTGACTGAAGTTCTGCTTGAGAAGTAGCAGAGCATAGGAGTGTGGAGTCATCTGCATATTGGATACAGTCAGCTTGTGGAATTACAGAATGGAGGTCATTTGTAAAGATGGAGAAGAGTAAAGGACCCAATATGGATCCTTGAGGGACCCCTAGGGCAACTGGGAGGTGGGAAGATAAAGTATTATCCCATAGTACAACCTGTTGCCTATTATCTAGGTATGATTGGAACCACTGTACAGTAAGGGCATCCAATGATGCCCTAAATCATACAAAACACAATAAAAATCCCAACAATGCTTAAATCTGGAAGGCACCACATAGTGCCTCTCCCAGTAATAAAGTACTATGTTAGAGAAGACGGGAGCGCAAGCAGCTCTCATCACCACCCCACTGATTTCTTGGTAGTATTCACCATTAAAAAAATAAAACTTACCACAAATTAACTCAAAGTAATGGTGGAATTTTTAAGTCATTAGTATTCAAAAACATAATATCTAACAATGCCACTGTAAACCAATAAATACCAAATTTGGGGTAAGAACTGTAAAAAATAAATCAGATACATTATAACCATAATCAAATTATTTGAAAATATGGCAGAAGTAATTTTCTCCAAAAAATGTCCTAAGCAAATAATTACAATTCATAAATGTTTTAACTTTTTTGTCCACATATATTCCTAAAGGATCAACAATACGTCAAAGTGGGGGTGAAGTACACACTGATATACCTTAAGCATTCCAAATATACTAAGCACAAGAGGCTTCTTCACTTTTGAAAAATCGTAAGTGTTAAGGGTAATGTAGTGCTGCATTACACTGGTAAGCTATATTAACATCATTCCAAGATAAAACTTGATACACAGCGGTATTACTCAACAAAATATCCATTTTGTTGTAATAATCAGTCACATTGATTATAACCAGACGACCACCCTTGCTTGGTTTCATAAGTTTATATTCTCTTTCTTTCAGCAACTCACTAAACATCAACCTTTCTTCCCCGTTTAAATTTGTTCAAATTAAATTTGAATTACCTAATAAAAGTTGACAAAAGCCTACCTCACATACTCTTTCAAAAAACAGGTAAACAAAACAGGTTCTGGGAGGGTAGCCTAATGGTTAAGGTGTTTGCCTTACAAACACAAGGCGCAGGGTTTGAGTCTCGCAAGGGATAATTGGCTAGGCTTAAAATGGCTCGCAAGGGCAGTTAGCTTAGTACTAACCTATGAAATGTAATAGAAGCAGAAATATGCTTCTCCACTGAAAGTCTGACCCATTACTAACAGAATCAGTAGTGTGGTGATTAAAAAAAGCACTAAATCCAATTTTCTAACAAACAGTCTCAAGCCAATTAGGGCCTGCAAAATGTCACTTCACCTACAGGGAATGAATATAAACTCTCTTCTAAACAGTTTGAAAAAAACACACATTAACTTGAGAGAAATGTAATTAAATATATTAAAGTCACTATCTTTAGTAACAAGAGTACCTTCAAGTCCATTATCAATATCCATGTCCGTCTCCCCTGACCATAACCTCTGCCTCATTTGTGAGTTGGCCCCATGCACGCAATGTTCTCCATTTGTAAATTCTTTTGGCATGGGTTTGCTGTGACGATGTCCCCTGTTAACTGATCAATCAGTCTGAATGTATCAATGGCAGAATTTCATGGCTGTTTAAAACTAAATAAGTTTCTCTATTATCACCAGACTGTGCAGAAAAGATATTTGTATCAGAAAACTCGTAAGATTTACTAATATCTTCCCAGCATTGTTCCTATAAGAGTTTGGTGGGTTGGTACATGCATGGTATTTCTCGTACTCCTAACAATCTCTCACAAGCTTTTTAACCTTAAGCTGTTTAATCTCATCAAATACGCTGTCCGTTTTCTTAAACACATTACCATATTTAGCTAAATTTATCTCAGACAATAAATTATTTTAACTAAGTGGTTGAGCTGCTATAGTTTGGTTGTATACAATTCCATATATTCAGCAGTGTCACCTTCAAGACTATTCTTGATGAATGGATGGGTTCCCACAAATTTACTAAAGTCCTCAGTGTGAATGGTGACAAATCTACTGGCCAAACTATCTGGGGGTGCATGGCCAAGCTTTACATGGCTGCTCAGACTGCCTGCCTAGTAGTAACTTATATCTGTTGTCTACCAGTATATGTTTAAAATATATTTATGTACATAAATATCCATCTCTAAATATATATATATATATATATATATATATATATATATATATATATATATATATTTATATTGTATACATACATTTATGTATACATGCACACACATAGACACATATGCACTAATATGCCTATACACGTGTACGTGTGTGTGTGTGTGTGTGTGTGTGTGATATATATATATATATATATATATATATATATATATATATATATATATATTTATATTTATATATGCATATTTAATTCAGCATTTAAAATAAATAAATGCATGTGGATATATATTTCTGAAGACTTTCTGCCAGACTAATTTTTTTAGATTAAATACAAATGACAGAGTACCAGAAGAGTTATGGGAAGAGTGGAAGACATATACAAAGTTGTATTTCAAGAAAGTAAAAAAAAATAAATAAATAAAAAGTGAAAAACCAAATGGGGGTACAGACTACAGGCAGGAGGGGGATGGAACTTACTGCATGAAGCTGGCACATGCACTAAGGTACTGGGAACAAACAAACAATTAGAGAAAGAAAAGTAATAGAATGGGCAGAGACCAAGAAGGCATTCAGATTACAGGCTTGTGATTGCCTTCCTTATCAGGTATCCATATCAGTATATAAACAAAGGCAAAGGGATAGAGTCATCTTAAAATTAAAGACCTGCACTGGTTGAGTTTTTAACTAAGTTTATTTATTTATTTATCAGCCATTTGTTAACCAGGTTAGTCTGGCTGGGCAGGTTCCCTTTTTCAGCAGAGACCCAAGGAGAATAGCTCCAGAAAATAGAAGTTAT
Source organism: Protopterus annectens (assembly GCF_019279795.1). Taxonomy (NCBI): domain Eukaryota; kingdom Metazoa; phylum Chordata; order Ceratodontiformes; family Protopteridae; genus Protopterus; species Protopterus annectens. The sequence goes on from NC_056733.1 coordinate 299,768,251, forward strand.
ATGCTTACCATAATGTTCCATGTGAGTTGTTTATCTCGCCTTTATTCTCACTGATGGGTTTGGAGCCGATCCTCGGCTCAGACACGGCCGATAGCAAGCTCAAGATTTGCCAGTAGCTCGAGACCAAGCCCCTTATCCCACAATGCACTGCTGGAATTACCTCAGATCTTGTTTGCTGCGAATAACAGTATATACATATATATAAATACATAAATACAACATATACATACCCTCTTATATATATCTACGAAGAACACTTCCCAAAGGGGAAGAAGAAATACTGAATAACCAGGATGGTACTAGCCTCTAAGTCAACAGTCAGCCTGGAGGGGGAAGGAGGGAGGGACATGAGAATAAAGGCGAGATAAACAACTCACATGGAACATTAGATAAACAACTCACATGGAACGTTATGGTAAGTACATAACTTCTATATGTGAAGTTGTTAAATCTCACCGTTTATTCTCACTGATGGGTAGCGTCCCTATCACCCTCAACCTTGGGTGGCTCATGGGAGTATGTTCTTCAGTACCGTAGAACCAAAGGAAGACCTGTCCCTTGAAGTCATATCTACTTTGTAATGTGTGATAAAGGTATGAGGCTTAGACCAAGTGGCTGCAGTGCAAATATTGTCAAGGGGCAATTTAGCTTGAAAAGCAGAAGAGGTAGAGACAGCTCTGGTAGAATGAGTTTTCAGTTTGTGCGTTAAAGGCATGCCGGCATTCTTATAAACAAAGGATATACAATCAGATAACCATTTGGATAAAGTAATTTTAGCCACTGGATTGCCTTTTCTTGCTTCTGAGAAGGATACAAAAAGTTGGTCTGATTTCCTAATATCCTTACGTCTGTCAAGATAAAATATGAGCTGTCGGTGAACATCAAGTTTGTGCAGCATATATTCCAATTTGCTAGAGTGGTTGGGGAAAAAGACTGGCAGTTCAATGACCTGATTGATATTTGACTCAGAACAGACTTTACATAAAAATGAGGGGTTTGTTCTGAGAGATACTCTATCAGCATGGAAGATTATGTAGGGTGGTCTGATAGATAATGCTTGAAATTCTGACACTCTGTGGGCAGACATAATGGCCACAAGAAAAATTGTTTTCCAAGATAAAAATTTTAAATCACAAGAAGATGCTGGTTCAAAAGGGGGAAGAATAATTTGAGACAGCATAAGGTTTAAATTCCTGGGAGAAAAGGGAATTTTGATCGGAGGTCTCATATGAAGAACACCTTTAAGGAAGGTTTTAGATAATTTATGGCTCATAATATTTGAGCCACCAAGACCAAGGTGAAAATTTGAGATAGCAGCTAACTGAACTTGAACTGTAGCAGCTGCTGCCCCTTCCTTAAAAATTTTTGTTAGAAATTCTAAAATCGAAGATAGCAGAGCTCGGAAAGGGTCAATGTTCTGAGCGTTGGCCCAAACTGAGAACCTTTTCCATTTACTGCCATATAATTTCCTGGTAGACGGCTTGTGAGAAGATAAGAGAATCTGTCTTGTATCTTCTGAAATTGAATGAAGCCTGGCAATTAGGGGAAGTGGATTAGCCAAGCAGTCAGTTTCAGGGACTGCAGAGAAGGATGAAGCTCCCCTGACGGGTGAGTCAGAAGGTCCAGAACTGGGTCCAGGATCCATGGATCTTCCAACAGATGATGGTGGAGAAACGGAAACCAAATCTGTCGAGGCCAGTAGGGGGCTATGAGTATAACATTCCTTCCCAGTGATTTTGCTTTCTGTAAAAATCTGGGTATTAATGGGAAGGGTGGAAATGCATAGAGGAGACCCGGGGGCCAATCGTGTAAAAGTGCGTCTCTCGGGGGGTGACCAGGAGGTGATATTAGGGCAAAGTAGCTTCTGCATTTTGAATTGATGTGGCTCCAAAAAGGTCGCAGCAAGGCTGGCCCCATTTGCAGAAAATCAACTCCGCAACCTGTTGTTTGAGAGACTACTCGTGAGGGAGTAATATTGCCCTGCTTAGCTTGTCCGCTATCACGTTGGATTTCCCCGGGATGTGCGTTGCTAACAGAAAATGCTGGGACGACACAGCCCATTGCCAGACCCTGAGGGCTTCTCAACAAAGGGGGTAAGACTTGGTTCTGCCCTGCTTGTTCAAGTACCAGACTATGGATATGTTGTCGGTCTGAATTGCAATAGTCCCTAGAGGGAGAGAGTCCTGAAAGTACTGCAACACCAGAAGTACCACTCTCAACTCTAGAACATTGATGTGCAGGTGTGATTCTTGATCTGTCCATGTGCCTTGGGCAGTCTTTCCCTGAAAATGCCCCCCCACCCTATCAGGGAAGCATCTGTGGTCACAGTGGCTACTGGGGGGGGGGGCAAAGGGTCTTCTGATTGTGACATGAAGAGACGTCAACCACCACCGAAGGTCTCTCTTCCAAGAATCCATGATAAGAATCATGTGGTGCACTGGTAGTTTCTGGTAAGACCACTGAGCGAAGAGGAGCCATTGAAGAATTTGCATATGCATCCTTGCGAGTGGTCTAGCCAGGATTGCTGCCGCCACCAAACCTAGTACTTTCAATACCTCCGCTGCTGTAGCGTTGTTCTTTGACACCAGTGAACTGATGTTTTGGCGGAGAAGAGAGACTCTTTCGATAGGGAGACATAGAGTGGTAGTTGAGGTATCTAACTCTGCTCCTATAAAAACGGTATGCTGCGATAGCGATAAGGCAGACTTTTCGAAGTTGATTGTAATGCCTAACTGATGGCAGAATGTCAGAGTGTATTGTGTTGCCTGAGTCAATTGATGCTTGGTGGTAGCGGTGAGGAGCCAATCGTCTAGGTATGGAAACACCTGGAATCCTAGACATCACAGGTGAGCAGTGACCACTGCCAAGCATTTGGTGAACACTCTGAGGGCTGTGGTGAGACCAAAGGGCAAGGCTCGAAACTGGTAATGATTGGCTCTCAGCCGGAAGCACAGATGATCTCTGGAGCGTCTGTTCATCTTTATGTGATAGTACACGTCCTTGAGATCTATGGAGCACATTCAATCGCCTTTCCCTAAGAAGGGAAGAATGGACTGAAGCATGACCATTCAGAACTTCTCTTTCTTTACGAACTGGTTGAGTCTGTTGAGGTCCAAGATAGGTCTCCAGTCCCCTGTTTTCTTTGGTACCAAACAGAATCTTGAGTAAGTTCTGAATCCGACTTGGTCTGCTGGGACTGGTTGGATGACTCTTTTTTTCTAGCAATCTGCGGACGTCTACGATTGCTTGTTCCCTGAGATTGGGTGGAACATCTGGGATTTTCTTTATAGGAATGGGAGGAGTAAAGAACGGTATGAAATATCCTCTGGAAATGATGCTTTGTACCCAAGTATCCGATGTTATGTTTAGTCAAGCTTCTGGGTACAAAGACAAGTGACCCCTGACTGCCTCCAGATCCGAACAGTCAGGCCCCCTTTCAGGGGCGCTGGTAGGACTGACCGGAATACTGACCCGTCATCCTGTTGTTGCAGACCCCCTCTGCCACAGGGGCGGCGTCTTCCGTTATAACCCCCTCCTCTGCCTCTAGAGGGGGTTTCTCCATGTGTGTCCTGAAAGGCTGCCTGAGTTTTTTGAACCACATTTCTCCTCCCCTAGGGTCCTTGGGGTACAGCTGAGTAGGGGTCGAAAAATGGACCCCAATGGCAGATAAGGTCTTGCCTTCCTGCTCACACCTGGTTAAAGTTTCCTTTACTTTGGGCCCAAACAGTGATGAGCCATCGAATGGGGTATTAATAAAGGAAGACTTAAAGGGTTCCGCAAAGGAACAGAGACGCATCCAGGCTTGTCTTCGAAGAGCAATGCCTGAACTAGCGGCTCTACTCGAACCATCAGCTGCATAGGATATGAGACACATGGACAAGTTCACCACTGAGTTTAGGGTAGCGAGCTGGGCGTTGACTTTGTCGGCCACTCCTGCAGCTACCGTACCCTGGAGAGCATCTCCTAGCTCTTTCAGGAGGTCTCTCTGTAGTCTTGTAAAGTGGGTTAAGTAGTTCAGTGATCGCAGAGAAAAAGTCGCTGAACTAAACATGTGCTTCCCATATCTCTCCATAACCCTAGAATCTCTGTTAGGGGGATGGAAAAAAGAGGATGTCTCAGATACTTCTTTTTTGGTGGCTGCAACTACCACCATGGCATCAACAGGCACTCCTTTTGTCAAAAATGGCTTGTCCACTGGGGAAGATATGAATTTATTGGGTCTACAAGGGACAGGTTCCATGGCCTCCGGTGACTCCCACGCCTTACGAGAGATCAGATCCATGAGCTCGTCATAAGGTGGAGACACCCAAGAAGTGGAAGGTTTGAGACCCAAAAGCCTTCAAGAGCACGGACTCATCCTCAGTAGGGGTCTTGGACTGCCAATTGCCCCTCTGACTAAGGATCTCTAGTATCTCTGCAAAGGAGATATCCTCAGAGGGGGATCGAGGGGACCCTTCTGACTCATCTAAGTCCGTGTCAGATGTCAAAGACTCCTGTGGGGAGTCTAAGTGCCTCCTCTTGCACAGTCTCTTCCTGGGCACCTCCTCAGTGGGGGGATCTGGGGAGGTCTCAGAAGAGCAGGGGATGCCCTGTGGGGGTACTTGAGGCTTGGGGTCTCTACGCTTACAGGGATCGTTAGATGAAGAAGCAGACACAGGAGCTTGAGGGGAGAGGGAAAGCTGAACCAATGCTGACATTGTCTTTGGAGATAAAACTCTCCTCATAGCATCGAAGACACCATGGTTATGAGAGAAAAAGTGGACGGACCCGAGAGTACCGTCCGATCCTCCCACACCGAAACCCTGGACTCCGAGCCCGAGCTCATCTGAGCCGAAGCACCGAGAGGAAGAGTCAGCACCAACAAGTTGGTGTGACTATCCTCCCCGGACCCGACAGAAGAGCGTCAGCTCCTAGAGCCTTCGGTCAGCGCCGAGGACATCTGAGTAGATGGAGCCGATAACACCAGTGCGGGTATCGGCTCCAAGGGTTCGACTACCATCGATTCAATTTCCTTCGGCTCCGAGAGTCCAGTACGGCTCGGAGGAGGAGTAGACAAATCCGGTTCCATGGTCTTCGGTACCGACGAGCTGGTCGGGGCCGACAACAATTTGGCAAGTCCTGGTGCCTGTAAAAGCTTCTGCACTAGCCGAAAGGCTGACTGAAGAATTAGCTGAATACACCGAAGGTGCTGACTGGAGCATAGGTGAAGAAGGAACTTCAGAGACCAGCTCCAATACTGAGAGCTGGCTCTGAATCAAAGGTACACTCGGTTCCGATGACTGTGGAACCGATGACCCTCCTTCTGAAACCTTAGCCTTTTTTGAGACCTTATCTGAAGACTTGGATTTGGAGGACGTACTAGCACCCTCGTGGCTACTCAAAACTTCCAAAAAAGATTGCTGTAGTCTATAAGTTTCCTCCTTCTCTCCAAGAGGACTTTTGAAGAAAAGGAGTGGCAAATGCTACAGGTGTCTTGGAGGTGTTTAGCCCCCAGACAGTAGACACATTGAATGTGTCCGTCAGTGACGGACATTTTCTGCCCACAATCTGGGCATTTTTTGAATCCCGATTTGGGATGGGATTTCTCCTTATCTTCCGACATTTTTAAAGGAAAAAACAGTAAATTAGATCCACAAACAACTAATCCCAATCCGGGCACTATCTATAACAGTATTACATATATACAAATATAGATACAAATATAGGGCTAAGAGGTCCACAGAAAAAGCCAGACTATTATAAGGATTAAGTAGAGAAAAAAGGGCTAAAGGCCCACACAAACTAAGAAGCCAACAAGGCCCTAACTTTTAAACTATTTATACTAAGTATTTAACTACAGAGTAAATATAATAGTACTAATACATACTATATTTTTTAAACAAAAAAGAAAACTTTTTATAGACTTGCTGTTAATTTCTTTCTAAAATGGTCCGAGCTAGCTGGATCACCGAGATCTCTCTTGCCGCGGCAAACTAGATCTGAGGTAATTCCAGCAGTGAATTGTGGGATAAGGGGCTTGGTCTCGAGCTACTGGCAAACCTTGAACTTGCTATCGGCCGTGTTGGAGCCTTGGATCGGCTCCGAACTCATCAGTGAGAATAAACGACGAGATTTAACAACTTCACGTACAATGTTTACAGTAAGTTATAAAGGTGATTAACAGGTGTATACAAGAGAGAGAAATGCAGATCTTAACAGAGACATTAACAAAAATCATGATACAAAAATCAATAAAAAAATATACACTGTGCTAAAACATTTGTACAATCTGCCCTTAATAACCTTAAAATAACACTATGTGCATATCTAGTTATATGGTAGGAGAAAGAGGGAAGGGGGAAAAGGGAGGACTAGAAGATAGGCAGGACCTACTTTTAGCACAAAGTCAAATTTACAACAGAAGCTGCTGTTAAAAAGGGTTAATCAGTAGGGCATATAAAATATTGTACAATAAATACAGAAGAAGTCAGAAAAGACTGGGATAAGAGATTAGATATGCAATTAACAAAGAAACAATACAAGGAGATATCTATGGCTCCCAAATATGCAAAAAGAAAATCTAGAAGATTTAAAATTTTGCCTGAAAGTCTTTGCATAAATACCTTTATATTCCAAGCAGAGTACAAAGATGTTTTCCTCAAGTGAATGGCAAATGTAGGAGTTGTAATGGGAAAAAAAGAGGTACCTGGGAGCATATGTTCTTAGCGTGTAATGAGTTGGCAGACTTTAAAAATTCCCTACCAAGTTCTTTATGAGGACTAATAAGTGAGCAAATGACTGTAACTAAGCAAGCAGGCAACTGTGGAACACAGCTAAAACTTTCAACATACTTTGAGAAGACAGAAAGAAAAACAATACAACTTATTCAAGGAGAGAGAATCAGAAAATACTACAGGAAGAATGAGATTGACGTTTCTAAAACAATGAGCCATAGAGAAAAAGTTCCATCCTTGAACTGGTTGAATTGGAATGTTAAGACACTCAATACTTTATTCTGAATGATGTTGAGAAGATGAAGAAAAGGTGAAAAAACACAGAGATTCATAATATCATAAAGTTCAAACAGATGGACAATCACTTTGACCTGCATCTCACAACCAGGCACCACTAGTGATAAAAGATGAAGCAGACATAGCATTGAAAACATTAATAAACAGCAAATTACTAAGCAGTGATGGCATTCTCACTGAAATATTGCATGGGCATTTGGAAGACAGCATCATGGCTAACTGAATGGAAAAGAAGAAAGGTGATCTAACTCATTATGAAAATGACTGCACATTTGCTCAGAACCCACAGGCTAGCAGGACTGTTCAACAGAGATTACAACTGTACTTGAAATATTAGTTACAAGTGCAAGTAGGATTCAGGAAACAGCAAGGTGCAACACACATCATTGCAGATGTGAGATGTTTCCTTGAAAAACCAAAAGAATGGCAAAAAGGCTATGTGTCGTTCATCAATCACAGCAAGGCCTCTAACTGTGTAAATCATGAAAAAACTATGTGCACAATAGGAAACATGGATCTATCCAAACAGCTGGTAGCTTCCATGCACAATGTTTACCAATCAAGAAGCAATAGTTCAAACAGATGTGTATGGCCTCTTTTTAATTTGAAATGATGGAGTAGAATGAAAACATTATATGAGCAAGAATTCACATGTTTAAAACATGAAACAAATTTTCATATCAATAATATGCAGTTTTGATATTTAGATAACAGAAAAGAAGAAAATGTGGTTAGTATAAAATGTATAATAAAAGAGTAAGTCTTTTTTTGCACTGTTACAGTATACATGCTAAATGATCGAAAAGTATTAGAATTCTTATAAACAGGCCAAATGGAATATGACAAAGCACAAGAAGAAGAATATTAACAGAAATTTAACCACAGTGTTTATCCGGTTTCCATTATAAATAAAAAGAAATGAATGTGCTGAGAAAAAGTAAATCTGCTGCTGTACTTAATTTATTTTTGGAAGGGCAACTTCAAGAGAAGTAATGAACAGATTAAATAAAAAAATAGTAAAACGGTACTTAGTTATTCACCGAACAGCTACAATACTAGGGAGATAATGGTGCAAAATGGAAAATATTGAAGGCAAATAATATTTTGTGGGAAGTTTTCCTATAGAAAAGTAATGTATTTAAACAAATGCTGAAGCAGAAAACAGCAAAGAAAGAAAGAAAGAAGGTCAGAGCAAACTGTTTCAAACAAGATGTAGAAATTCTGTAGATACATAGCAGAAAACACGTTATGTTGATGAAAGCACAGACAGCATATGGTGTAAACAAACAGACAAACATATGATCTTTATGACTGATAACGATTGAACATGAAAACTATCAGGTATTCTGGTATAGATATGTAATTCTGAGTAGGTCATATACTTGGCTACGTGTGAAACTTCTACATCATTATACAATGTTACAATTTCTAGGAAATTATTTCTAACAATAAGAGATCATTTGTACACAAGTAAAACATGCAATAATTACAATGCCATTTATAGGCATTCTGAAAACTGACAACAGAAACTACAGATCCATTAGCCCGTCCAGACTAGTCTCATCTGCAAATCTAGGGCATGTATCATAACTAATCTAACTACCTATGATGTCAAACATGTTATGTGGCTTGATCCATAGCAAACTGGCTTTGTTCAGGCTATTTCCTATTTAATGAATCTGTTCAATGAGATGATGGGTTGGAAGTTGGTATAATGTTTAAGGTGTTTTCCTCAGAGAGACAAGTTACAGGGTTCGATTATCGACTTTTGAAGGGAAATTGGCTAGGCTCAAACAGGCCCACATGGGCAGCCCTAGCCTAACACTTGCCTATGAACCTATAAACCTATAAAGGTTTTTGAAATATACAAGTTTAGAAAGTGTGTTTTAAGATGAGAGATGTGGAGATTTGAAAAATGCCATGGCAAGAAAGGAAATGCAATAAAAAATTTCAACTGGGAGTATATTTGACACCAGTCAATAATAAACTTGCAACTATTAAACCTGAATGGAACAAACAAGAAACTTGAGGTGTACAAAAACGAAACTGATAATTTTTCTAAGAAGAATGTCTTTATGAATTTAAGGTATAAACATTTTTATAAATTAAAATTTTAGCTTTTAACTTAGTAGTGAAAGTTAACACAATTGGGTGTGTACTATTAATTACATGCATTATCTGGCATATTTAAATGAAATCAGTTCTCTACCATAATGAAGTCCTGAGTGATGTGGTCTTACTGGTTTTCTTTAAAGATTCTTTTCAAAGTGGAATGGTGGCTATGTAGCTTTATACTGACTGCTCCACGAAGATCGACTTTGCAGTAAGTTTTTTTTTTTTTTTTATCCACAACTGAACTATAGTTATTGGAAACAGTCAATATATAGGTAGAACCACAATCAGTACGATGATTCAATATGGAGTACACAGATGAAGACCATTTTAGATAAAGACAGTCCTAATCTAAGGGAAATAATGAAGTGGTCTTATAAAATGGAAGTAAATAAGGTTCACATAATTTTAAGGAATTATAAATTACAGAAAATATAAAAGCCTAGATTGGCCTTGACTTTAGGTACAGCTGTCATGCTCTACCTTTAAGGTACTACAACCTAAACCTAACATCAGTATCAGAAAAGTGTTTGTCTGGTGTTAAAAAAATATTGGAAATGAGAGTATTTAACCTCAAGTAAGGATATGAAATAAATGCATGAATGGCATATCTAAAGCAGCATCATCTGTAATGTTCAAGTTATTACTACATCCAAAGCTCAGCTAATAAGGAATGTATAGTAGTAATAAACAAAACACAATAAAATACAGACTTGCTAACTTAACAGGCTGTATATCTGTAGTTATATTCTTTTAAAAGACTATTACAGCTAAATTAAAAATGGTACGAGTTTGCAATGAATTTATCTTGCTTAAAATAATGACACTGCATGCAACAAAAAGTCCAAAAAGTAGACATAATTGGGGGCTGCTTATCCAATCAGTTCAGCAAATATCATAAGTAAACAAACACCTTAATATAACAATACCTCATGATATGCAAAAAATGTTTCTTACACCTATCTAACAGATGTTCAACATCTCTACTGTTATTTCAACAATCATCTGTGGAAAAATATTTAAAAATAACTAAAGCAAATGCAAATTCAGACTTCCATATTCAAAGCAGTACTGCAACACCAGTTTCACTCTGCAAGACAAGCATCCCTTGGGTAAACAAAAAAGTGGGACCATATTTGGAAATGTGCAGTGCTTTGGTTTCAGTCTGCAGTTTAACTGTAATGATTTTGTTTCACAATAAGTTGTCTAATGAGAATGCTGAGTTTGAACATATGGCATACAGTCCATGTATGTACCTACTTGGTGGATGAAAGAATTGAGTGGGTTATAGTAATCAGTCTCATTCCCTCGGAACTTCAGATCTTCATATAAGACACAGTTAATGCAGTCCAACACCTGCTGCTGCAGTTCTAGACTCATAATTAAGTGAGCTCCATCTGGAAAAGAAAAAGAAAAAGCAAATCAATGTCCTGATCACATAACAAATGCACTATTAAACAGTCAGCTGAGTAAGGCAGATAGTACGACAGGGACTGCCAACATACTGTAATGAATCCTAAGAAGTCTAATCACTCTACAAAGGAAAGTGTACTACCAAGCACACTTATGGGAAATTAATTCTGACCTACAAAACGGTCTGTTCTTAGTAAATACTTTCAACCGATCAGGCTATTAACTTTTTCATAAACATGCTGCTATGACTGTCATACAAATATGCCTCTGACATACACATAAGAATGAAAAACAAGACTTTCCCTTTGATTAGCACAATTGTCCAGAAATTAATGTCAAAAAGAGGCATAGTTAACTACAAGGACATAACCAGCTCAGAAACATATACAGATACATACGCTCAGTAAGTGTTAACTTCAAATACATTGAGACAAACAATCATATTAAACCACAAAGCAACAATATAACTCTAGAAAGTTCTCCAATTTTTGGAACAAATCTAAAGACACATACCAGTCAAACAATAACATTCCTGACTAAAAAGTGCCAACTTCCCCACTGTTGGTAGTGTATAACTTGGACAAGAACTAGCTCTGCCACACAGAGGGTTAAAATGCTGACCGATGCACAGTTAGTGGTTCGGGTGCCTGCAGGAGCTGGCTGGGAAGGATGGCAGTGAGTGGTTGCTGGCAGCTCTAGAACTTACACAACGATGGCTATCCTACTTGTCAATGTTGCAATAGTCCTAACTATAGGAATATACTGCCGAAGATAGCTGCACGCCTGGCTAGCATACCAAAGCCTGGCCTTACCATGCACTGTATGTCAGACATATGTCCTACATCTGAAGCTTAAGGTACCTTTCCATGCACTGTATGTCAGACATATGTCCTACATCTGAAGCTTAAGGTACATAAATGATGTAAGAGTGCCAAACCCTCAGAATTAAACTGCCCCATCAGAATAGGACCAGCGAGTAAGGAAAAAGGGAACATGGAACAGGTGTATCTAGAAAAAAGGAAAAGAAGTCCCATCAGCCAGAGGAAAAGAGAAAAACGTGCATCCATAGGAGGGAGGGACATAACACTGCAACAGTGGCAAGTTGGACATTGGCCATTATGGTAAGTTCTTACACAACTGTATTATGTGCTTCCTGAGTCACTGTTTCAGTATTTCTCACTATAGGGATAGTACTAAAGCTACTGAAAAGAAAGGTAGGTGGCAGCAAGAGCTCGAGAACCCCCTAAAAAATATGAAAGATGAACCTAGCAAAACCTGTTTTGGCCCATAAAAACACATTCATCTTGTAGTGTTTAGTAAAAGTATGCACAGAAGTTTGTTTAAAAATTGCAAATCTCAATTTCTTTTCATGAAAAGAAATAAAGTTGCTCATATTTCCTAATATCTTGAGTTTTATCTGAATAATATCTGAGCCGACTATGCAAATCTAAGGAGTGGAGAATCCTCTTAGTGCTATTCTGTGGGGGAGGAATGAAAAAAAGGAAGACGGATGTACTTACTGAAAGACATATCTTTAACCGTCTTAGTCTTAAAAGTAGGCTTGGTTCTAAGAGACACTGTCGCTGTAGAAAACTAGAATAGCAGGAATGATCATAAAAGCTAGTATTTTATAGACTCTTTTGGCAGAGGTCAATGCCACCAAAATACATTTTTCCAGGTAAATAATTTCAAAGTGGAAATAGCTGCAGATTCAAAAGGTGGCTTGAGTTAACTTTTCAAGAACACAATTCAGATGTCAAGGAGGAGGAATGGATTTTCTTGAAAACCGAACATGAAGCATGCCTTTAAGAAACTGTTTGACCTTAAATCTAGAAGAAAGTGGTGGATCTAGAAATAGACAAGCAGAAATAGCTGACAAATGAGTTGTAATGGAATACACCAGATCAGAATTGAGAAACTCACACACATAGGAATGAACAGTTGGAATGTCCCAAAACAGTTGGTTCTTTTCATTCTTGTGACAAAAACAAGAAAATATTTTCCACTTCGCAGCATAAGCTTTTCTAACAGAAGAACAACCTCAGAAAAACAGTGTTAAAAAGGAACTGAAAGCCTAAATTACAAAGTCTCAACAGTAGGTTGAGAAGATGTTGATGAATTACAGAGCCCTTGTCCTTTGGAGAAGATCCATCCTATCATCACAAGTCACCAAGACTTTGGAACTGTCCAACATGAGCTTTTGTAGGACCCTTGGCAACAAGGGAAGAGGGGGAAATGCATACAGAAACATTGTTCTGCAAGAGAAAAACATGGCGTCCAATTTTCAAGCCAGAGGACTTAGCACTCTGGAAAAGAGTATTCTGAGGAGTACCCCACCAGTGAACACTGTCCATGAAAACTTCTCAGTGTAACAGCAATTTGTGAGGATCTGCCCTGGATTTGCTCAGATTGTCTGCTACTATATTAGTTTCTGATGGAAGACAGACTGCCTGAAGAATCAGCTGATGGCTTGTGACAATGTCCCATGCTATGACAGCTAGCCTGCAAAGACAGTAAAGATTTTGTTCCCCTCTGTTTACTGATGAACCACATAACAGTTATGTTGCCCGTAAAGACCCTGAGTGGACCTGGAGAGCAGAGGTAAAACACAGCCTGAAGAGCCAAGATCAGTGCTTTTATTTCCTTGAAACTGATATGCTCTTTCACCTCCTGAGAAGACCAGACACTCTGAACCCTGATGCTGCTAGAACAGGTCCTTCAAGTTAGGTATGAAGCATCTGTAAACAGCTCTTAAGTAGAGGAAATGGGAAGATCTGATTTTAGAGATACAGAATAGTTGCGTAAATTCTTACCATAACCATAGATGCCCTTCTCTTCCATGTTGCAGTATTCATTTTGTGTGGGATTTTCCACCTCAGGCAATCAACATCAACTCCTATACAAAAGCTTTTGCTTGGCTGCTGTAGGGGCATGGGACGTCAAGCATAGGGCCATAAACCAGGGACCATAAATGTGACGTCGGCATGCACAGACCTCAGAAATTGAAGCCCAGAGGAGTGGCCTGTCAGGAGAAAGTACAGTTGTATACACTCACCATAAGTGTAGATGTTCAAGTGTATTCACTGTTGCAGTCATTACATTTGGGTAATCTGCTGGCAGGTTGCCCTCAGTCGGCCTGATTAACAAAGTCTTGGGTCCTGCGTCAGTTGCTGTCCCTTCTTTCATGACATCAGGTTGTCAGGGGTATAAAACATGCAGCCGACGTCATTACCACAGTTTTTCTTGCCCCAGATGTCAGGTGCCCCCCTGAATGGGGAGCAAAATTAAATTTTAAACACAAAAATATACCTCTAACCAAAAGCAAATACACCAAAAAGGCTTTTAAGCATAGTAACAGAAAGTAGAGGTGTAGTCAGAGAAAAACAGTGGGCTGGAGGAAGGGTAACCAGGACTGCAACAGTGAATACACTCGAACATTTACATTTATGCTAAGTGTACACAACTGTTTTATGTTCTTTGTGTTTCACTGTTGCAGTCATTACATTTGGGTAGATTCCCAAAGCTATGGTTGGGAGGATGGATTTATACAGCATTAGGACCAGCTATAAGGCCCTGCAAGACAGCAGTGGTAAATGATAATACTTAGTGAAAGTATGAACTGAACTCCAGGTAGCAGCTTCTAGAATATCCTTGGTTGGAACACCTCTGAGAAAGGCTGCAGAAGTAGATGCAGCCCTGGTGGAATGAGATCTGATCCCCTGGGGGATAGGTTTTCCATGGTGCTTATAGCAGAAATGAATGCAATGGCTTATCCATTTAGAAATGGTTTGTTTTGAAATAGCCTTTCCCTCTGCCCCTGCAGCAAATGCTACCAGCAGTTGGTCAGATTTTCTTCGAGTTTTAGTCCTGTCCAAGTAGAATCTAAGTTGTCTGTGCACATCCAATGAATGCAGAATCCATTCTCCTTTGTTCTGTGGATTGGGAAAGAAAGTTGGCAAATGAATGGACTGATTAAGAGCCACACTGGATACCACCTTGGGCATGAATGATGGATTGGTCCTGAGTGACATCCTGTCCACATGAAAGATGATGAAAGGCTCCACTGCCATAAGGGCCTGTAACTCAGATATCCTTCTAGCTGAAGTGATTGCTAGAAGAAAGGCTGTTTTCCAAGAAAGCACTTTTAAGTCTGCAGTAGCAGCTGGCTCGAAAGGAGGTAGAGTGAGTTTCTCCAATACAAAGTTAAGGTCCCAGGCAGGGGTTGGAGCTCTCCTGGGTGGTCTCAAGTTTTTGGCCCCTCTGAGGTACTGCTTGAGCAGAGGATGAGAGAAGAGGGGAGGTTCTGTATTATAATGAGCTGAAATGGCTGAGGCGTGGATTTTAATAGAGGAAAAAGACAGGCCCTTGTGAAGCATCTCAGTTAAGTATTGTAAAATCTGAGGTAAATTGGATGCTGCTGTGCTCCTTCCTTGAGATTGATTCCAAGCACAGCATCTTTTCCATTTGTCAGCATAAGATTTTCTAGTACTAGGTCTTCTCGCCTCCAAGATGACATCCATCACATGTTTGCTGAGGGATGCTAATGGTGAATTTAAGTGATTAGCCAAGCTGCAAGGTTCAAAGTTGGGAGTTGAGGGTGCAGAATCTGGTTCTCCTGCTGAGATAGTAAGGAAGGTGTCTGAGGTTTTTCCAGCTGAAGGACAGAGCATCCACTTTCCAGGCTTTTTTGTGGGGAGTCCTTGTGTAAAATTAGTCCAACTGGTAGTTCTGGGGTGAGACAAATAGATCTATGTCTGGGCCTCCCCATTTGCTTGTCAACATGTTGAAAATCTGTGGTTCCAGTCTCCACTCATGTGGGTCCATGAGATTTCTGCTTAGTCCTTCTGCCAGTGTATTTAATTTTCCTGGCAGGAATTGAGCTTGTAGGTGCACTTGGTAGCTCAAGGCCATGTTCCACAATGCCATGGCTAGTCTGCAGAGGGGGTAGGAATGTGTACCCCCCTGCTTGTTTATGTACCACATAACCGCAGTGTTGTCCATCTTTACCATTAGTTGTCCTGGAAGAATGTAGTCCTTGAAGGCTGTCAGAGCATTCTGTACAGCTAACATTTCTTTTTGATTGATATGTAGGTGCATTTGATTTGGGTTCCATTTGCCCTGAATGCACTTCCCTGCCAGGCGAGCCCCCCATGCATAGTCTGATGCATCTGTAGTTAGGGTTTGGGTGGCAGGGGGTAGTGTGAATGGCAGTCCCTTGTTTTGGTGGCAGACCTCTGCCCACCATAGGAACTCCAGGCATAGGCAAGGTATGATAGGAATCATTGTTTCCAGGCTTTGACAATGTTGACTCCATAGACTTTTAAGTACCACTGAAGTTTCCTCATATGCAGTCTTGCATATGGAATTAGAAGAATGCAGGAGGCCATGAATCCCAAGGCTTGCAGAATTTGTCTTGCAGATAGCAGGGTTTTTGTGGCCACTTGTTTGAAGTAAGTTACCAAATGAATTTGCTTTTCTAGCGGGAGGAAAGCCATCTGGACAGTTGTATTCAAGCTTGCACCCAGGAATGTAATCTGTTGAGAGGGTACCAGTTGTGATTTATTTTCGATGATTTAGAAGTATGGCCTGGTTTTCTGCCTGAATTAGACAATCGTCCAGGTATGGATATATTTGAATATTTCTTTGCCTGCAAAATGCAATTACTGGAGCCAGGCACTTTGTGAATACCCTGGGCGCAGTAGACAAGCCAAAGGGCAGTGCAGACAACTGATAAATGCAAGTAGCCTGCTTTGAAGCATAGGTATCTTCTGCAAGATTCCCTGACTGGGACATGCAGGTAAGTTTCTTTTAAATCCAGAGTTGCCAACCAGGCATCTTTGCCTAGCATAGGAAGTAACTGGTGAAGAGTCAACATCTTGAATTTTGGAATGTCCATAAAGGTGTTTAGAGTAGACAGGTCGAGAATTGGATGCCATGATTTGTCTTTTCTGGGTACCAGGAAAAGCCTGGAATAGAAACCTTGTCCCTTTTCCTCTTCTGGTACTGGTTGAACTGCCCCCATAATTAATATATAGCACTTTTATTGTCTGCTTTTTAGTCTTCGAGTGCATTTTATTGCTATTAACTAATCACAAGTAACTGATTTGTCTGCAGTCAAAAGCTTTCTGTATCTTTACAAATCTTTATCTGTTTGTGCTTTCTCTAGTGCTACTGTCTGTAGGCTATTGTCCCCACCCTCCCTCCCAGTTGGTGTCTTGGTGGCTTTGCAGTTGCCCGCCCCTACTGTAAATCTGATCTGTGACACTCCTCCCAGTCTAGTGTCATTAGCTCATTGCCTTAATATTGCTACAACTCAAGTGCTCTAGGTTGTACTGCATCTGAAGTGTTTGTGTGTTTTAGCTGTTTTTCTGTATATATAGACTTCTCTGTTTCTTTAACCAAATAAGCTCTGCAAAGTTGTTTCATTGCATTCCTGCCTGTATTTCTGAGTTTTTTTGCACTTTTAAAAGTTTGTTTTTTCTTGGTTTAACTGGTAGGCTACACACTCAAGTGTGCTAGCTGAATTAAAGCATTTACTGTGTTTCTGTACCTAATTTCTGCTACTTTGTAAAAAAAAAAATATATCCTTGTTTCCCGCACTTACTGAACTAGAATAGTCCAGTCTTCAGGTATTGCTGATCTCTGGGCTGTGTCATAGTTCCTGTGTTGCCCATATCCTTATTTGGATAGGAGGAAGCTTCTTTGTTCACCAGTGAGAGTGGGGAGCTCTGAGCAGCCTATCTGTCCCTTGAGGAGTAGTTCCAGCCCAGTGACCTGTAGCTTATTGGCCGTTTTGGGCAATTTCCTATCTCTTTCTAACCCTCTGCTTTAAAGCCAGCTTTAGCGCGCTTTTGCGCTTGTAATTTAAAGTTTGTCCTGTTTGTTGCATTTACCTGTTGAGGCTACACACTCAAGTGCGCTAGCCTGTGTTACATATTTATTGCATTTTTCTGCTGTTTGTTGCAAAAAAAAAAAAAAAAATTATTCTTGTTTCCCATCTTTCCTGACCTAGAGTAGCCCAAATACAGGCTTTGCTGTATTCTGGACTTTTGGAAAATTCCTGTGTTTGCCATTTCCTTTCTTGGATAAAGGGAGGCTTCTTTGTTCACCAGTGGCAGTGGGGAGCTTGGAGCAGTCTATCTATCCCTGGAGGAGTGTTCCCAGCACAAGAATCTGGTAGTTCCTGTGTTGCCCATTTCCTTTCTTGGATAAAGGGAGGCTTCTTTGTTCACCAGTGGCAGTGGGGAGCTTGGAGCAGCCTATCTATTCCTGGAGGAGAGTTCCCAGCACAAGAATTTGGTAGTCTGTTTGTTGCAAAAAAGAAAAAAAAAAAGTATCCTTGTTTCCCATCTTTCCTGACCTAGAGTAGTCCAAATACAGGCTTTGCTGTATTCTGGACTTTTGGAAACTTCCTGTGTTGCCCATTTCCTTTCTTGGATAAAGGGAGGCTTCTTTGTTCACCAGTGGCAGTGGGGAGCTTGGAGCAGTCTATCTATCCCTGGAGGAGTGTTCCCAGCACAAGAATCTGGTAGTCTATTGGCCGTTTTGGGCCAATCTTTAGCTCTTTCAAGTCTCCCTGTATAAAACCAACTTTGGAGCGGTTTTTGCACTTGTTACTACTCAGCCAAGCTCCTTGTGGTCCTGCAGAGTGGTGCTAGCAGCGGAGAGGCTAAAAGAGCGACTGCTAACCTGATAAAAGTGTTTGTTTTCCTGCTACTACCAGGGCGACTGTCCGATCTAGCTAAACTGCAAGTATTTCTGCTTCTTGAACTGTTTTAAACTGTTTAAAGTTGTTTTTGCACCTGCACTTTTAAAGTTTGTCCTGTTTGTTGCTTTTACCTATTGAGGCTACACACTCAAGTGCGCTAGCCTGTGTTACATATTTATTGCATTTTCCTGTTGTTTGTTGCAAAAAAAAATTATCCTTGTTTCCTGTCTTTCCTGACCTAGAGTAGTCCAAATACAGGCTTTGCTGAATTCTGGACTTTTGGAAAGTTCCTGTGTTGCCCATTTCCTTTCTTGGATAAAGGGAGGCTTCTTTGTTCACCAGTGGCAGTGGGGAGCTTGGAGCAGCCTATCTATCCCTGGAGGAGTGTCCCCAGCACAAGAATCTGGTAGTCTATTGGCCGTTTGGGCCAATTTCTAGCTCTTTCAAGTCCCCTGTATAAAACCCGCTTTAGCGGCTTTGTGCAATTTTGCATAGCAGCATCGAACAGCGCTTAATTGGGTTTAAACCATTCTCGGCTCCACAAAGTCCGCTCTTCACTTTTTCCCTTAGAACCGATCTAGTTCTCATAATAAACACCCTATTCCCACTCTAAAGCCTGGCACTTGCTCACTAAAGCAATTATATAAGTCAGCACTAAAAAATTAAAAGCACTACACCCTCACAAACTCCCCTTGAGTACTTTGTTCCCCATTGGCCCTTTTTTCAATTATACAGGAATTCCCAATACTATTCTAGCATGTCCAAAGGTCAGTTGTCAATCTCCTCTCCGGTCCAGCTGGTGAATCTGGGAGTCTTAAGGCAATGTTACAACTGCCTCATGTACACAGACAACCCTCTCCTCCTCCCAACAAATTCCAACACATGTGAGAGATGCAACTATATAGCCAAACTGGAGGCGAAGATCTCAGTACTGGCGTAACCAGTCAGAAGGAGAAGGAAACCACACTCACTACAATTCCATTCTCACATAGACCTACCATGACAGCAAACCAAACACATAAACACACAAAAACATACTCTGAGGCTCTAAATAAAAATCTGCCTAAGCAGCAGAGACCTCCAAAGCAGACACCCAAGCAACCGCTACTCCAATACAAAACACATGCAACACATAGCTCACAAAGCCAGTGTGCCGAACAGTCACAGCCCTTAAGGCTAAACAACACACCTGATACACTTGCAATAGGTGACTCTATCGTCAGGCACATTGATGTCTCGCTCACTAGGCTGAACAAGGAGAAGGTCATGGTGAGCTGCCTGTCAGGCACTAGGATCCGCCACATAACACAAGCACTCAGGTCACTGCAAGGCAAGTACAAATATGACTCAGTCATTGTCCATGCTGGTGTGAATGACCTGAGACGTACCTCCCTGGACTACATGAAAAGAGACATAAAGGAGCTCTCTGAGCATGTAGCCCAGGCCGGTATGACCCTGACCTTGAGTAGCATCTTACCCTCACCAAGAATGATTCCACAATATGAAGACAAGATGATCAATTTCAACAATTGGCTTAAGTATTGGTGTTATTCAAAGGGGATCCAATGCCTGTCTGCCTGGGATGACATGCTCAACAAGCCACGATGCTTCGCTAGGGATGGCTTGCACCTGTCACCCCTGGGCTTTCGGATATTGGCAAAGGCTCTTGCCACCCACATTGTGCCTTTTTTAGGCAAGGCTCAAAAGACAAACCCACCTCCATAGGTATCACAAGGGATAAGAAACTAAGAGTAATGCTACTCAACGCCAGAACTCTAAACCTCAAGATGCACGCACTCAAAACTCACCTTAGCATGGAGAACATCGATATCTGTGCAGTAACAGAAACCTGGTTCAAGGCTCCCGAGAGCACTCCAGCACTACCAGGTTATACCTCATACCATGTTTTTCGGCCCCAAAACGTGGACCAAACCACAAAATGAGGGGGGAGTATCAATATTCGTCAAAGATACCCACACCTCCAGGTTGGTGGCACAGCACGAAGCATCAGAGACTATCCATGTGCAACTAACAGTGGGTAAAACTGCCTTCCAGTTTATAGCCTGCTACAGACCACCCTCCCAAACCCAGGAACCCCACTTGGCCTTCCTGAGAACAATGGAAAATATGAAGATCTCTCCAAACACCATTATATTGGGCGACTTCAACTACCCTAACATAGACTGGGAGCATTACTCTAGCTCCAACACCCTAGCCCAAAGGTTCCTAGAATTTATAAACTCAAATGCTATGGAACAACTTGTTGCCACTCCCACAAGAGGGGAAAACATACTGGACCTGATCATCACCAACATGGGGACTCTATGCTCCAGACCAGAAGTGTATCCCTCACTGATAAGATCAGACCATAAACTAATCTCACTAGATATTCACATCCCGACCCCAGCCCCTGCCCAGAAAACCACAGTGAAAAACTTCTCTAAAGCAAATTTCACACTCCTCAAAACCGAGGTGGAATCCTTCAAAGCCCCTGGGCCTGTGGAAAATACGTCCCAGACTGCAGAATCCTTTATAAACGCATTCTATGAACACCTTCAGGAATGCATGGATCATCACAATCCCAAATAAAACCAAGACCCAATCCTCCAAAGTTAGGCATCCTGTCTGGTGGACCCCAGCCATAAACAAACTATACAATAGAAGGAGGAAGCTACTACATGATAGAGCAAAATCCCAAAAAAGGAAGGCATCTCTGATCAGTATTAGCAAAAACTATGTGCACTCATAAAATCGTCTAAGGCCAGCTTGAGAAAAAATTGCACAGGACACTAAGGATAATCACAAGGCTTTCTTTAGTTATGTTAGGAACCTGGGTGGGAATTCCCAGATATGCTCAGAATTAGTCCAAAATGACAAAAAATACACCGAACCCACAGACATTGCCAACATCCTAGCTGACAGGTTCAGCGCAAACCCCCCCCCCCACCAAAAGGGCAAATATCTATCCCAGCAGAGTGCTGCCCCCCTGACATCTCAGATGCTCAGGTAAGAGCCGCCCTCTCCAAAGCAAAAAACACAGCATCAATGGGACCAGACGGTGTCCCGGGCTGCATCCTACATGAACTCCAAGAAGAACTAAACCCAAACATAAAACTACTGTTCAATCTCAGCCTTACTACAGGATATGTACCCAAAGAGTGGCGTACAGCAACAGTGGTCCCTCTCCACAAAGGTGGTGCCTCAATGGATTCTGGAAACTATCGCCCCATAAGCTTGACTAGCTTGGTCTGCAAAGCTATGGAAAGGATCATCATGGACCTCATAAATAAAGATATTGGGGACCTACAGACACTGGATCCTACCCAGTTCGGCTTTGTTAAGGGCAGATCCTGCCTCTTAAACCTGGTCGATTTCTTTGAAACAGTCACCAAGGCCATTGACGAGGGGAAGGTGGTCCACACAGCCTACCTGGACCTTGCAAAAGCCTTCGATACAATACCCCACTCAGGCATTATAGATAAGCTCACCAGCTTAAATATAAACCCTATGTCACTAGATGGGTTGCAAACTGGCTCAAGGACAGAACCCACATGGTTAGAATTGCTGGAGCCATGTCAGACTCCAAACCAGTTACAAGTGGCATCCCACAAGGCTCAGTCCTGGGACCTCTCTTGTTGGTATATATTTTTCGAAGGTACAGCCTAACACGGAAGGATTGTGGCTGACCAAGTTCGCAGATGACTGCAAACTGGGCGCCATAATAGACTCTCCAGCTGACACAAGCATCCTACAAAAGGGCCTCATAGAAACAGACAACTGGTGCCAGAGCCATGGCCTCAAGCTAAATGCCAAAAGTGTATAGTCATCCCCTTTGGCAAAAACAAAGTGCCCACAAATTACCACATAGGTGGTAATCCATTAAGTATGGAAGAAGTAATTAGGGACCTGGGGACCCAAGTTGATAGCAATCTCTCATTTGACAACCACGTGGCCAAAGTGGTTAGAAAAACATTTTACATAGCCCACCTAATCATGAAGGGATTCACATCTAGATCAGGGGAGGTCATCGTGCCTCTTTACTCATCCCTCATCAAGCCCATAATTGAGTACAATGCCCCTTTTGGGATGTACCTTACCAGACACCTGCAGCAACTGGAAAGACCCCAAAAGTACCTCACCAAGAGGATCAAAGGGCTCAAACAGATGCCATATGCTGCCCGGTTAAAGAAACTCCAGCTCTACTCAGTGGCATACAGCCTGCTCAGAGGCGCTCTGTGCCTGATGTATAAAGCCATGTCCAACCCGGAATTAATGGACATGTTGCACCTCAGAAAATCCAAATCCCATCAAGCTACGTGCTCAAGAGACCTCAGCACTGAAATAAATAGGGCATGCTGGAGGGACAGATTCATAACCCAGAGCCTCCCTTCACTCTGGAATAAAATCCCAGTCCAGGTTAGGCAGAGTCCCTCATTGACTCTCTTCAAGAGGAATCTTGATGAGTGGATGGGAGATAGTAGGTTTACCCCGGGTATCACTTCTGTGTCACTGTTAGACAGAGGCACAGTATACTAACCTCGAAAAAGGGCATAGCAAAATTCATTTAAAATGGGTGGCGAAAGCCAAACACACTCTGGCTAGGCTTATAAATGCCCTAGGGCAGATAGCCTAGTATGAGCCTATGAACCTATAAACCTATGTTTAAGAGGGAAAGTACTTGTTTCTGAACCTCTGCCCACTGATTTGGAGGCAGGTCTGGCCACCCATTTGGTGTTGGCAATTTGTGAAAATGAAATCTGTATCCCTGGGACACTATATTTAAAACCCATTTGTCCTGGGTTATGGGTTCCCAGTTTTTTTGCATGAAAAGCAATCTTTCCCCCCAGAGGGGTGGCTAAAAAGTAAGTGCTTGGTAATTTTAAAGGAAAGTCACTGAGACTGTCTACCATACGGGGGTGTCTTGTTATTTCCAGATTTGGAAGTGGAAGCTCCCCATTGCTTAGATCTGAGAGTCCCCTAGGACTGAAACCTGGTGCTTTTGGTGTGTCTGGATTTGGCCTGAGAGGATCTGGAAGGAGCTGGAAAGGACCAATTCTTAGTAGGCCAGTGCCTACTAAATCTTGGAGGTTGCACTTGTAAGAAATCTTTTACAGTTTGCATAGATTTAGCTTTATCTTCCATCTTTTTTAAAACTTCTTCAGCCTTATTGCCAAGCAGGCGGTCCTGATTTAAAGGAGCATCCAACAATTTTGCTTTAACATGATCAGGCAGAGATTGTTCCTTAAGCTAATCATGCCTTCTAAGCACAGACCCAGTAACAGCTGCCCTGCAAGAGGCCTCTAAAGAATCAAAACTACATTGCAAAGTATGTTTTCCAACTTGTTCAGCAGAATGCAATAAATCATGTAAATCTTTATTTTCCACACAGTCAGAAATCGACATAACTTTCTATTTAAGCAGTCCAATAATATGCTGTTGGTATTTTAACATATGAAATTGGCAGTTTAAAGCCCTGATAGCCAAGGTTGCAAAAGTATAAACCTTTTTACCCCATCTATCCAGCGCCCTGGAGTCTCTATCAGAAGGGGTAGGATTTTTAGCAGTAGAAGCCTTCATGCCCTTAGGCCCTTGAGAAATTGTTTCAGGATCTGCAACAGGATTTTTGAAAAGGAACTTGTGGGACTCAGGAACCCTGTAGTATCTGTCAGGTTTGCAAGGAGCTGGAGGCAGGGAATCAGGGGCCATGCTGGATTCCAAAAACACATCATCGACAATGTCTAGTACAGGAGGTATAGCCAAAAGCCTATGCTGAGGTAAAAGAAGAAAATCCCTAAGCCTCTTTTTTGAATCAGAGAAATCCTGACTTTCCCAGTGGAAATGCTCCCTTAAGGTATGTAAAGTTTCACCAAAAGAGAAATCCTCGGGTGGGGGGAGCAGAGGGAATGGAATCCTCTGCATCAGTATCCTCATAAGTAGGTATGGACAAATCCAGGTCATTAGAAGAGTCAGAAGAAACAGAATCCTGATCAGAAGATTTATAGTCAAGCTCAGGCCTAGGCCTCTTAGAAGGGGAAAGTCTTGACTACCCCTGATTAGAGTAATTAGATCTTCAGCCATTCTGATCATTTGTTTTGTAGGCATAGCGGCCTGAACATGTGGCCTGGGCGTCGTTTTTTTCGACATAGATCAAGATTTAGGCCTTAGTATTGAAGGTAGAGATGGTTTGCTATGCAAGTCTATAGGCCTGAAAACACCCTCAGAAGCCGGTGCCTGCACAGCGGCTCTGGACCCATCCAAGATAGAGACATCCGCGGGTTCCATAGTTGAAGTATCTTATGGCATACCAGACTCCAAATGGGTCTCAGTAGAGGCCTGCGAGTCAGAAATAGCGAGTATCAGGGGTGGCGAAAGCGCCTCACTGAGTACTGGCGAACTGGCGACTGGCTTAGGAGAAGCGTTGTCGGCAGTTTTGGACCTCAATGGCCTGTCTCTGTCTTTATCTTTGTATTTTTTCGAAATTCCGGTAGTCGGATGGCTAACCAATGTCATTTCTGGATAATTAAACCGTGAACCAAAATATTTAGAGGCAAAAATGTACCGACAACGGACAGTGCGCTGATTAAATAAAGCACAAAACTGACAGCAAGGTACGTCGTGGTCAGGGCCTAGGCAAGGAATACAGTACAGATGAAAATCTTTATGAGATATTTGCTTTCTACAAGTAATTATTAACTTTTACTGACATCGGTAAGGAGCAAGAAAAAGTTTCCCCAACGGGGTACTTAGCTTTAAGTTGAAGACTTTTCTGAAACTCGAAAACGAAAATTTCAGGAGTCTGCCGACCGGCACTTGTGAACTGCTTCTGCTTCGGGCATCGCACGGCAAGAAAGACTGAGGTAATGACGTCGGCTGCATGTTTTATACCCCTGACGACCTGATGTCATGGAAGAAGGGACAGCAACCGACGCAGGACCCAAGACTTTGTTAATCAGGCTGACTGAGGGCAACCTGCCAGTAGGTTACCCAAATGTAATGACTGCAACAGTGAAACACGAAGAACATCAAGATGCCAACAAAAGTAACAAATGCCCCTGTAAGGCTGGACAGATAAGCCTTAGGGGGTGGAAGCAGTGGCCAGAGGCCAGACCCTGTAGTAAGAGAAGAACAGAGGGCATGGAGGGTGGGAAACAATATTGCAACATGGAAGAGAAGGACATCTATGGTTATGGTAAGATTTTACACAACTATTCTATGTACTTCTATTCCAATGTTGCAGTATTCATTTGGTGTGGGAGAGTACCCCAGTTTAGGAGGAGAAATGGGAGGAGGTAGAGGTAGAGGATTCCAGGAATCATTGCAGGATTGCTCAAGAAAAACCTTCCCTGGTCCTGAAGGCTTGGTCTAGTTTGTAGTGTTTGTTGAAGGTGTGAACTGTAGACCAGATAGCTACTTCCAGGATGGAAGCTGTGTCCAAGCCACTGAGAAAGGCCTTGGAGGTAGCTATGGCCCTGATGGAGTGGGCTCTTACACCATGAGGTAAGACCTTACCATGGTGTGAATAATAGAAAAGAATAGATTTCCTAATCCAAAAAAGAAATGTTTTGTTTGGAGACTGCCTTGCCAAGAGCCCTGGGGTGAAAGGAGATAAAGAGGAGGTCAGACTTTCTGAAAGACTTACTCTTGTCTAAGTAGAATCTCAACTGTCTATGGACATCCAGGGAATGAAGGATTCCTCTGCATTGTAGTTTGGAGTTGGGAAGAAGGTGGGTAAGTGGATGGACTGGTTTACAGATAGTTCACGTACCACCTTGGGCATAAAGGAAGGACTTGTGCATAAGGCAACTCTGTCATTATGGAAGGTGGTGTAAGGAGGGCAGGCCATGAGGGCCTGTAGTTCTAACACTCTTCTAGTGGAAGAAATGGCCACTAAAGGAATGGTTATCCAAGTGCACATTTGGAAGAAAGCCAAACTAGCTGGCTCAAAAGGAGGTAAGGTAAGTTTTTCTAACACAAAGTTGAGGTCCCAGAGAGGAGGGATGGGTTTTCTTGGTGGTCTAATATGAAGGACCCCTCTCAGGAAAAGTTTAATGTCCAGCCTGGAAAGCAAGGGTGGCTGTAAGGGTAAACAGGGTGAAATGGCTGAAAGGTGGACTTTCATAATGGAGTAAGTTAGTCCAGCCTTAATGAGATCACAAACATAGCTAAGGACTAGGGAGGGGTCTGCCTGCATTGGGTCCCTGTCCTTAAGAAGACATAATTTCGAGAATCTTTCCCGTTTCGATAGGTATGTCTTTCTAGTAGTTGGTTTCCTGGCCTCCCTCAGGACTGAGAGCACATCCTCAGAGTAGAGCTGTCTGTGAGGGATTAGAAGTTGATCACCCAAAGTGTTAGGTTAAGCATTTGCAGCTAACGATGAATAAGAGATACCTTTTGCTGAAATAGTAGGTCCACCTTGTGGGGTAACTTGTGATTGCCCTTGGCTAAAGAGTGGAGAATGGGCAACCAGTGTTGCCTTGGCCAGTAGGGAGTCACCAGCAAGATTTTCAGTTGGTCCTTCTTGATTTTCAGAAGGACCTTTTGTATTAGTGGGAAGGGGGGAACGTATAAAGGAACATCCCCTTCCAAGGAAAGCTGAAGGCATTCACTCTCCAGGCTGATGGAGTGTGCTCCCTGCTGCAGAATTTGCTTATTTGTCTGTTCTGGGGGAGGCAACAGATCCACTTGAGGTGTGACCCACCAGTGGACTATGTCTAGAAAGTTTTCCCTGTTTAGCATCCATTCGTGAAGGTGAGAGGATGTTCTGCTGAGCAAGTCTGCTTGTTTTCCTGAGAGGGGATGTAAGAGGCCTGCAGGAGGAAATTGTGTTGGGTGGCTAGCTCCCAAATCTGAAATGTTATCTTGCATAAGAGGTAGGCGTTTGTCCCTCCCTGTTTATTCAGGTACCACATGACTGTGGTGGTCTGTAAGAATGTGAAGAAGGCCTGGTTGAAGAATGGGAAGAAAGGTCTGGAGGGCCATCAAGACTGCAGTCATATCCCTGACGCTGATGTGTTGTTTTTGAAGGGCAGGGGTCCCAGATTCCTGAAACCTGTAACCCTTTAGAGCTGCCCCCTACCCTAGATCTGATGCATCTGTGTGCATGGATTGCATAGGGGGAGGAAGTTGCAGCAGAATGCCTTGACTGCTGAGGATTTGTTGGATCCACCACCTCAATTTTGACTTTAGGGAGGGCAGAAGGGGGATTTGTTTGTCTTGTGTTTGTGTTGGAGCTGAGACCATACATTCTTTAAGTACCACTGAAATTTTCTCATGTGCAACCTGGCTAGAGGGAGCATGGGGATCATGGCTGCCATGAGTCCAAGAACTTGTAGGAACTGCCTTGTGGAAAGGTGGGATACCCCCAGAAGGTCTTGGAATTGAGTTGAGAGAGACTGCACTTTGTCCTGTGGGGGTAGGATCTCATCAAATCTGATCTGATCCTGCATCCCAGGAATATGTTGTCCTGCTGTGGGTGCAGAGAGGATTTTGGAAGATTTAGGGTGAACCCCAAGTTGTGCAGGATGGTCATGGTGAATTTTAGGCGACTTAAGAGCATGGTTTCTGATTCCGCTAGAAGGAGAATGTCGTCCAGATAAAGGTATATTTGGATGCTCTTGGTTCGGCAAAATGCAATGGCAGGAGCCAGGCATTTTTGTGAACACTCTTGGTAGAGAGTAGATAATCCAAAGGGCAAGTTGGTAAATTTAAAATGTGAGAAAATGTCAGTAAATCTCAGGAATTTTCTGTGGGAGGGCATGATGGGAATGTGGAGATAAGCTTTCTTTAAGTCCAGTGTGACCATAAAGGCTTGGGGTGGTATCAGGGGTAGGAGGGTTTGCAAAAAGAGCATCTGAAGGATGGAACTTTTAGGAACCGATTAAGGTAGGATAGGTCTAGTATGGGTCTCCAAGGACCATCCTTTTTGGGGGCTAGGAATAGACTAGAATAGACTGCAGTGGTGGTGCTGCAGTAGCGTTGTCGCCTCATAGCAAGACATTGTCCCATTTGAGTCTCAGCTAGAACGTCTTCTGTGTGGAGGCATACGTGAAAGGGGCGTGCCTGCGTTGAAGGTTGTGCATCAGGGTTGGTAACCCGGTACATAAAAAAAATCCACTACCAATCATTAGCGGACCGGAGTTCCGCTGTCGCGACCCCTAACTGGGAAAATCCAAAAGACACAGACACAAATGGACTAGAATAGAATCCTTTTCCTTCCTGGTCCACAGGGACTGGTTCTATAGCTCCTAGGGATAGGAGCTCCTGAAAAATAGGTGGAGCTGGTTTTTTGGTCAGAAGGGAATGTTTTTTGGCCTTGGCTTTTCCTTCCAAGATAGGAAGTATCCTCTTTGAATGATGGAAAGGACCCATTGGTCTGAGATGATGGTTTTCCAAAAGGGGAGGCAGTGGGGTAGGTGGGCAGACAAGGGATGGTAGGCAAGGCAGTCACGCCGAAGAGTGGCCCCCTCTGTTGGAACAGGGTTGTTTGGAGAGGGGATGGTTGTCAGTTAGTCTGGAGTACAACTGTCTCCTAGATCCTCTTCTCGGTCTGGAGGAGGAGGGATGAGAAGTGGAAGGCATCCTCCTGACAAAGGAGGTTTTTGCAGGATTATTCCTGTAGTACATAGGGAAGGGGGACACCAGCAAATGTTTGATGTCTTGCAGCTCTTTGCCTTTCTCTTGCAAGTTTTTGAACAGTTCAGCTGAATTTTTGCCAAAATGAAGATTGTGGTCCAGTGGAGCATCCATAATCCATAATGACAATATTCCTTCCACTTTTCTTCTACTAGCAGCTGACTCTCTTGCTCTCCCTGTATCTATCCTAATTAATCACTCTATATCTGAATCTAAAGTCCCTTCCATCTGGAAACAATTCTACACTCTACCTATACATACTCCTCTGATATTCCCAACTTTAGACCCATTGCTATCCTCTCCCCTCTCTCTAAACTACTGGAAAAATATATTCATAAACAAGTTATGCAGTATCTAATACAGGAAAATCTGCTTACACCCACTCAAGACGGCTTCAGACACAAAAATAACACCACTACAGCTCTATTATCCTTCCTCAATAGTCTCTATAGCCATGGATGACCATAAACTTATTTCTTGCCTATTCTTGGACCTCTCAAAAGCTTTTGACACTGTCTCACACTCTCTTCTGCTGCACAAACTGCATAAAGTAGTCTTGTACCTACCATAAATGTAGATGCTCGAGTGTTCACCCTGCTGCAGTCATCACACTTGGGTTATCCTGCCGTCAGGCGGTCCCGCAGTCAGCCCAAATTCCAAAGACTTGGTCCGGCGTCAGATGCTGTCGCTTCTTCCCTGACGTCAGTGCGCCAGGGGTATATAAGAGGCATCCAACACCATTTTCTTCAGTTTTTCTTGTCCCAGATGTCAGGTGCCCCCAGTAGGTAGGAAAGATATAAATATATATACATATAGCTAGGTAAAAATAAAACAATACCCTTAGGCACAAGCAAATACACCACAGAGGTAGTATAGGATAGAGTGGTAGAGATAAGTTCAGCTAGTTCAGAGGGGATGGAGGGAGGGTAATCTGGACTGCAGCAGGGTGAACACTGGAACATCTACATTTATGGTAGGTACAAAACTGTACTATGTTCATCATGTTACCCTGCTGCAGTCATCACACTTGGGTTGAATCCCAAAGCTAAGGATGGGAGGTGGAGTCTAACAGGGTTAGAAGAAGCTAGTAAGCCCTGCAAAACTGCAGTGGCAAAACCAGCTCTAGTCTTAGAGTATAGAGATAAGTGATAGTGTTTGGTGAAGGTGTGCACTGAACTCCAAGTTGCAGCTTCCAGAATATCCTTGGTTGGCACTCCCCTGAGAAAGCCTGCTGATGTAGCTGTAGCCCTGGTGGAGTGGGACCTAATGTTAGCAGGTACCGGTTTCCCAAGATGAGTGTAGCAGAAACATATGCAATGCCCTATCCATTTAGAAATGGTCTGTTTTGAGATAGCTTTCCCTTGTGATCCTGTAGCATAAGCTACAAAGAGCTGGTCAGTTTTTCTGAAAGCCTTAGTTTTATCCAAGTAGTAATGTAATTGCCTGTGAATGTCCAAAGAGTGCAGGAGTCTTTCTCCTTTGTTCTGGGGATTTGGGAAAAAGGTGGGCAAGTGAATGGATTGGTTTGGGGCCACACTGGATACCACCTTTGGCATAAAGGAAGGGTTAGTTCATAGAGAGACTCTGTCTTGATGAAAAATGAGGAAAGGTTCCACTGCCATTAGTGCCTGTAGCTCTGAGACTCTTCTAGCTGAAGTTATTGCTAGTAGTAGGGCAGTTTTCCATGAAAGAAATTTTAAATCAGCTGAAAAAGCTGGTTCAAAGGGCGGCAGTGTAAGCTTTTCCAGAACAAAGTTGAGATCCCAAGTAGGTGTTGGTGCTCTCCTTGGTGGTCTTATGTTCTTAGCCCCTCTGAGGAACTGTCTTAGGACTGGATGTGAGAATAAAGGTGGATCCGTGTTGTAATGAGCTGAAATTGCTGAGGCGTGGATCTTAATAGATGAAAAGGAAAGTCCTTTGTGAAACATCTCAGTTAAATATTGTAGAATCTGAGGGAAGTTTGGATCAAGGGGATTTTGGCCTTTAGCCTGGTTCCAGGTGCAAAATCTTTTCCATTTGTCTGAATAGATTTTCCTGGTGCTGGGCCTCCTGGCCTCCAGAATGACATCCATAACAGCTTTGGATAAAGGTGTTGGCTGGTTGTTTAGGTAATTTGCCATGCAGACAGGTTTAAAGTCTTGAGCTGGCTGTGTAGAATCTGATTGTCTCACTGGGTGAGCAGGTGAGGAATTTGTGGCAAAATCCATGGTGGGCCTTGGGCCATGTTCCTTAAAATTGGATACCAATGCTGGCGTGGCTAGTCTGGTGCAACAAGTATCATTTGTGGCCTCTCTAATCTGACTTTCAGCAGTACCTTTGCTAGAAGAGGCAGTGGAGGGAAGGCATACACTGTTAATGTTTTCCAACTGAATGAGAGGGCATCCACTTTCCAAGCTAGTGGATGGAAGGTCCTTGTGAAAAATGTTTGAAGTTGGTGGTTGTGGGTGCTTGCAAACAGATCTATGTCCGGGCATCCCCATTTTTGAGCTATCATTGCAAATACTTGTGGATCTAGTTTCCATTCGTGTGGATCCATGATGTTTCTGCTTAGGTCGTCTGCCAATGTGTTTTTCTTTCCTGGCAGGAATTGTGCTTGTAACTGAACCTGGTAAGGCAGTGCAGTGTTCCACAAGGTCAATGCTTGCCTGCATAGAGGGTAGGAATGTGTGCCCCCTTGCTTGTTTATGTACCATATTACTGTGGTATTGTCCGTCTTTATTATTAGTTGTCCTGGGTGTAGAAGGTCCTTGAAAGCTGTTAGGGCATTCTGTATTGCTAGCATTTCTTTTTGATTGATATGCAGATGCCTCTGATCTGTAGTCCATTTGCCCTGAATGCACTGTCCTGCCATGTGTGCTCCCCAGGCATAGTCCGATGCATCTGTTGCCATAGTTTGCCTGGCTGTGGGTAAGGTGAAAGGCTGATCCTTGTTGAGGTGACATGCCTGTGCCCACCATAGAAACTCCTGTTGAAGGCAGGGAATGAGTGGTATCATTGTTTCCAAGCTGTGGCTGTGCTGAGTCCATACACTTTTCAGGTACCATTGTAATTTTAAAATTTCCTCATATGCAGTTTTGCAAATGGTATTAGTAGTATGCAAGATGCCATGAATCCCAAGGCTTGCAGAATTTTTCTTGCAGGGAGTTGGGTCTTTGTTGCCATTATTTTGAAATATTGGATCAGCTGTCGTTGCTTGTCTGGCATGAGATAAGCCATCTGGGCTATTGTATTCAAGCTGGCACCCAGGAATATTATGTTTTGTGAGGGCAATAGTTTTGATTTCTTTTCATTTACTGTGTACCCTAGGCAACTTAGAAGGTGTTTGACAAATGCCAGATGCTTTAAAAGGATGTCCTTGCTTTCTGCTTGAATAAGGCAGTCGTCCAGGTATGGGTATATTTGAATTCCTCTTTGTCTGCAGTATGCAATTACTGGTGCCAGGCATTTTGTGAAGACCCTGGGCGCAGTAGATAAGCCAGAGGGCAGTGCAGAGAATTGATGATGCGTTGAATCTGCAATGAAGCGGAGGTATCTTCTGCAATTTTTGTCTGATAGGGACATGCAGGTATGCCTCCTTGAGGTTCAAAGTTACTAGCCAAGCATTCTTCCCAGCATGGGAAGAAGCTGCTGTAGTGTTAACATCTTGAATTTTGGTACTTGCAGATAGGTGTTCAGAACTGAAAGATCCAGAATGGGTCTCCATGCTTTGTCCTTTCTTGGGACTAGGAAGAGTCTTGAGTAAAATCCTTGTCCTTGCTCCGGTGTAGGTACCTGTTGAATGGCTCTCATGTCCATGAGAGCTGTAATTTGTTTGTGTGCCTCTGCCCATTGATTTGGTGGCAGGTTTGGCATTCCTTTGATCCTTGGTAAGGTATGAAAGTGGAATCTGTATCCTTGAGAGACAATGTTTGGAACCCATTTGTCTTTTGTGATGATGTGCCAGTTGTCTGCAAAAAATGCTAATTTTCCTCCCAAGGGAGTTGCCAGGAGAGATTTGCTTGGTAGTTTGAGGACTGAGTCATTGTGTTTGTCTTTTGCTAGCTTGGGACCTGTCTTCTCCTCCTTTCTGGGTAGCAGTACCCCATTGGTGAGGTTTGTAAGGGCCTTGTGACTGACCTCTGCCCCTTGGGTATCTGTATTTGCCCCTCTGTGATCTGTCAGAAGCTGGAAAGGACCAGTTTTTTGTTGGCCAATTTCTGCTGAAATGAGGGGGTTGAACCTGCAAAAAATCCTTGACCGTTTGCATAGACTTTGCCTTATCCTCCATTATCTTTAAAACCTCTTCTGCTTTGACACCAAATAATACATCCTGCTGTAAAGGTGCATCCAATTGCTCCGACGGCATAATATAATTAAATTTCTTACCAAAGTAATGCCGTGCAAAGTCAAAACGGCGTTTGATAGTTTGTTTATTAAACCTAGCACAAAACCGACAACCTGTGACGTCGTGGTCTGGGCCTAGGCAAGGAATACATTAGGAATGGAAGTCCTTATGAGGTATTTGCTTCCCACAAGAAATGCAATTGTTAACTTTTTCTAACATCGGACTGAGGCAAGAAAATGTTCCCCAACGGGGTACTTAGCTCTATTGAAGACTTCGGACTGAAATTCAAATCGAAAATATCAGGTGTCGGCCGACCGGCACTTGCGAACTGCTTCTGCTTTGGGCACTGCGCGGCAAGAAAGACTGAAGAAAATGGTGTCGGATGCCTCTTATATACCCCTGGCGCACTGACGTCAGAGAAGAAGCGACAGCAACCGACGCCGGACCAAGACTTTGGAATTCGGGCCGACTGCAGGACCGCCTGACGGCAGGATAACCCAAGTGTGATGACTGCAGCAGGGTAACACGATGAACATCCTGAACTTCTCCTTTGATACTGTTGCATGGTTCTCCAGCTACTTCACTGATAGATCTCAATCAGTGAGATGGCACTCTGCACTCTCCCCTCCTCTTCCTGTCAAAATGGGTGTACCTCAAGGGTCTATCCTAGGGCCTTTACCTTTTAATATCTTTACTAATCAGCTCTACACCTCCTGTCCCCAGTCATCTTTAGTGCAATACACAGATGACTCTACAGTCATCACCACAGCCAACTCTCCCTCTAAGCTCTTCTTAGCTACTCAGGCATCTTTTAACTTAGTTGAAACATGGCTCTCCAACAACCAGCTCATCCTTAACCCTAAAAAAACAAAGCTGTTACTCTTCCTACCTAAAATGTTCATAAATATTAAACCCTCCTTCTCCATACAGTCCCTTAATAACACTCCCATTCATGTAGAATCCAGTACTAAGCTCTTAGGCATAACCATCGACAATCAGCTTAAATTTGACTTGCATGTTAATAACTGTATCAAAAAGACACATTCAAAACTAGGGCTCCTTTACAGTAACAAGAAATTCCTTACCTCTGAAGCCAAGATTACTCTCTCTCTTACCTACCTTCTACCCAGTCTAATGTACAATTCTTAAATTCTCAAAAATCTTAACTCAGCAGTCCTGACCAAACTCAAATCTACCTACAACAAGGTAGCTAGATTTGCTGCCCAACAAACCTACAAACCCCATCACTGTCTCTCTCTAAAACACCTAAACTGGCTTGAATTACCCCACCAGCTTCTTCTCTCTCAGCTCCAGATCATCCATTCTATCCTATACCAGCCTTCCTACTACCCAGCACTATCCCCTCTCTTCTCCTATTATTCTCCCTCCAGACCTCTCCGAAGCTCTAACCAAGACCTACTACAAATCTACAAACCCAAGTCTAAATTTGGACACAACATGTACAGCTATCACCCCACTATTGCCTGGAATAGGCTCCCACTAGAAATCAGGACCCATACACATCCTAAAAAATTTAAGACAGTCACCAAAGAGCACTTTAAAAGTCACTGGTCCTGCCACTGCACTCTCCCTCCTTAACATCCCCTACTTCTCATACCTTAATCTACTTTCTGCCCTTAACTCACTCTTCTCACTAGCTCTCTCTAATCTTCCTTGACTACTCTTTCAACTGTCTTCTCAAATCTATTAAGCAAATTGCCTCAGAGAAACATTCTACTCTAATTGTCTTGCCTTCATGCAACTACATCATGATAAAACTGGGTTGTTTAATCACTTACCCCAAAAACTATGCTCATCTTGATGACATATTTCTTTTTATACATCTTGAAACAGTTATGCTATACTCCTGATTACTGACACTGTATAACACTGTATTGCTACTTAATGCCTTGTAATAATCCTGTAACATTGCTGTTTAATGCTAATTTATAATGAAACTTGTATAATATGTTGGAGCTTTTCTCCCCGGGCCTCCACTGAAAAAGGGCTTTTCAGCTCAGTCGGACAATCCCATTCAACAAATGTAAAAATAAATAAATAAATAAATACATAATTTTGGATTTGAAATCCTCTGAAAGAGGTTGTAGGAGTAGCCAGGAATATCTGTGTAGGGCAGATGCTGACCTGGCCAAGGCTTCTGCTGCACCATAACTACACCTGATAGAGTGTCTGGTTACTTGGGTGGCTAGGGATAGTTTTGATGCAATGTCAGACTTAGTAGGACAGTCAGGTGTAGAGGCTAGCAGGGTAGAGGCCTGGGACACTAGGTCCAGAGCGTATTTTACCATGTGTGTTTGGTAATTAATGGCTCTGAAAGCCAAGGTGGAGGACGTATACACTTTTTTGCCCAGTCTATCCATGGTTTTACTGTCCTTTCTTGGAAAGTTTAGGCTTCGAGGATGGCCTAGGGATCGACATCCGGCCTGCAGTAGGAGAACACTCGGTTGGTCATCCAACAAAAGTTTCCCCCCTTGACGTCGGTTGGTGCCGACGGCTGAATAGTCTCCATGGACGTGCATTCCTTGGCTGCAGAAATGGCTTCCTCAGTGGGAATCGTCGAAGCTGACGGAGAAATCAGGCATTCTTCAGCCCCTATATTGGAAGCCAGCGGGACATCCGATAGCGGAGAGGCAGTACGAATAGGCCTGGAAACTTTGGCGTTCTCCCTGGGTGGTTCGGACTGGTCAACTGATTCCGGGTATATCCTAAGGGCTAGGCATTTCAGACGCTGGTTCTCAAGATATAAATTTAATGTGGCCAAATGACTGTGAAGCGTCTTGGGCACGAAGGACTTATAAACGGAACACGACATATGGTCATGTTCCCTACCTAGACAAAATACGCACTTATTGTGGGAATCTTTGTGGGTATCTGCCGGCCACAATTACATTTGCCTTTTTTAGCTGACATCGGCCAAGAACTATAGCAAACCAAGCACAAGCAATGATAAAAGAAAAAAAAAACAATGGGGTATTTATCTTTCCGAATTAATCGTTAAGCTGAACGATCAAAGTGACGTCTGCAGCTGAAAAGTTCTGAGGTCTGTGCGTGCCAACATCACATTTATGGTCCTACGTGTGACATCCCACGCACCTACATCAGCCAGGCAAAAGCTTTTGTATAGGAGCCAACGTCAGCTCACTTGAGGAAAATCCCACACCAAATGAATACTGCAACACTGGAATGGAAGGACATCTGGCTGATCCACCAAAGAAATTCCTTCCTTAGGCAAGGCAAGAGAGGAATTTGGAAGTCATGGGGATGGCAATGCTGAAGTGAAATTGCCTTCAAATACCACTGGATTTTCCTAATATGGAGCCTGATAAATAGAATCAATGGGATAGTAGATGCCATGAACACCAGGACTCTTACAAACTCTCTTGCTAACGACTCTTACAGAGGAAGAAGGAACTGAAAGAATGCTGTCAAACCGAGAACCATGGGAGGAGAAAGAAAAGCCATCATAGTTTGAATCCTGCAATCCAAGAAAACCTGAGCCTGAGAAGGTGTCAGAACTGATTTATTTAGATTTAGAGTGAAGCCTACAGTGAAGAAGTATTGTGACTTCTAAGTCTTGCAGAAGACCTTGTTGAGAAGGAGCTTGCATGGGAAAGTTATCCAGTTAAGGAAAAATTTGTTAAGTACCCTTGGTGCTGTAAACAACCAAATCAGAGTATTGATAATGTAAGGAAGACACAGAAAATCGTAAAAACTTCCTGAAAAGAGGGTGACTAGGGATATGGAGATTGGCATCCTTCAGGTGCAGAGAAACAGAAAGTCCTGTGGCAGACGCATGGGGAAAAGCAACTGAAGAGTCACCATTTTGAAAGAGGAAACAGCTAGAAAAGTGGTAAGGAAGGAGCGCTCTAGAATGGGACTCCAAGAACATTCCCTTCTGGGAACCAGAAACATTGTGGAGTAGAAACTTTTGCCTCTGACAAGGGAGCACTGGCTAAAAAGTACCTTAAGTTAACAGGTCCTGAAGTAAAGGTGGAAATGAGGCAACTGGCAAGGAAGAGGGTGGAGAAAACCTGAAAAGGGAGGAAATGACTTCTATACCTTGTAGTTGTTGTGAATGATGGAACCCATTCATCTGTTATAATCTTTTGCCAAATGGGAAAGGACAGAGACAACATTTGGGCAACAGGAATCTGGCCAACGGGAAGAGAAGGTTAGTCAAATGGAAGCAGGCTTCTCTGGAAAGGATGAATTTTTCCTCCTACAATCATGACTAGGTTTGTCAAAAAAAATCCTTTTAGCTGGTCTTTTACCCTTTAAAGATTGTTTTGGATGCTTACTCACAAAAGGACCTCCTTTACAAGGATAGTTCCCTAGATAATTTGGAGGCGGTAAAAGAAAAATCTGTTTGAGGTCTTGCATGAACTTCTCCTTGTCTTACAGTGCTTTAAAGAGATCTAAAGCAGCACAGTCAAAAGATTGCGAGTATCCAGAGGAGAGTTTAGTAATTTCACCTTTACATCCTCTGGAAGAGATTGAAGTCTGAGCCAGAAAAACCTCCTAATGACTGACCCTGACAAAGCCACCCTAGATGAAGCATCAGCAGCATCATAGCTGCACTTAATGGATTGCCTAGCTACTTGTGCGGCAAAACTAAGTAAAGAAACGGATAAAGTTTTAGTATCAGACTCTGGCAACTCTGCAAAAGCACCCTCTCCCTCAGTTTAGAATGAGGGGAAAGCACGTATCTGTTCTTTTATGTTTGATAACTGATGGCCCTAAAATCCAAGGTAGGAGAAATATACACCTTCTTGCCACATTTACTGTGGCTCTACAATCCTTTTCACAAGACAAGAGTTTTGAAGAAGCAAGTAGATTAGTGAGCTTGTCAGCAAATAGAGTGATGACAGAGGGGTCTGAACAGGGATTCTTATACAAAAGCTTCTGAACCTCAGAGACATTACAGAATCTATATGGCTTCTTAGCAGCAGGAGATTTGAGAAGCAGAAGTAAAGGTATCCAAGACAGACTGTAGAACAGGGTGCAGTGCAGAAGGTCTAAGGGAATCCATCTGGAGGATCTCATACTGTTTCTTTTGCATGTCAGACATCTCAGAGCTTTTTCATTGAAACATTTCCATCATTTTGATAATGGTATCCCCAAAGTAGAGTTCTCCTGCTAGGGAATCACAGGAAAGAGTTTCCCCCTCTTCAGAATCCAAAGCAAGAGTACAATGACTCTGGGAATCATAAGCTAAAGACACCTCCCCAAAGTCTAAGTCCTCAACATCATCAAATTCAAAATGCTGCATTCAAGATGGCTGCAAGGAAGTTCTGAGCATATGGCACTCTATGTCATTTATGTACCTTATATTTTGGTCATTCGACATATGTGTGACATATGGCACATGGAAGGACCTGGCTTTGGTATGTTGGCAGGACATATTGCCTCCTTTGGCAGGGTATATCTACAGTAAAGAATACTCCAATGGTGACTAAAGAAGGACATCACTAATGCATTACACCCCACAGAGTTTAAGCCTACTGTACTTAATGCTTAATATTTAATAACATTAATATTAATAACAATTACAATAATTATTAATATGTAATATTCAATACTTAATATTTAATGCTGTCAAATACATTCACGCTGTATGCTGAGGGGAATCCGGAATGCATAGGCACTCATCCCCTCTGAAAACAGGTATAGTGAAGATCGGAAGTGCTGATGAGAGGGAAGGGGTTGCGAGACCAACATGACATTCTGCTCCCTACAATCTACTCTCACTGTTGGAGAATGAGTTAACTGGGAAGTCCCTGAAAGGAACAAATGAGCTGTGTGGCTCTCATTTAACCTGGAAATGCTTGGTTCTCATCCCTGAAGAACAAATGGGTCAACTGGGTGCAGGTAGAAGTGCATTAGGCATGGTCTTTGAGGTGAGGAAAACAAAAAGAAAAAAAATGTGAAAAGGACAAGGTTTCAATTTGAGAAATATATTTCCTTATTATTAATCTCATTTATTATTGTTATTCATAGGGAACCTCTGCCAGCATGGTTTCTATTCACCACGGGTAATTCAAAGTTTTCTGGGTTCATTTTTTTTATGTGGTTTTGCAACTGTTTAGTTAACATATATAAAGGGGATGCAATAAACATGGTTTTTGTCTTTTTCTTAAAGTTTCAATCAGTTTATTTTGTCTGGTTGAAGCTTTGACTGTTTTAATTTTGTTTAGAAACATAAAAACTGAAAAATTACAATACATTTAAGGATTATTTCTCTATAGTCACTGATAAAGAATAACTTACATTTATTTGCATGATAGACTGTCCAAAGAATCCAAACTACTCATTGCTTACTTTTCAACTAACAACTGCCAACATATTTTGAACTTAATAACAAAGGCACTCATTGAAATCCCATTTTGTGAAGTTTGCCCCCTACGGATCCCTATAAAAGTGGTTCTTTCTAGAAAGTTTTGCATACCACTCATGGTGTTTAATGAGTCTGACTTTGATGATGCAAGCTGTTATGTACTGCAGCAGTCAGAATGTTACAAATTAAAGGATAACTTTCCACATACATAAGAAAAATGGTACTACAGTGTTTTTCCTTTTTTACGTTTATATAAGAAAAACTGGTTCCACATTTAACAATGTTTATATAGGAAAAATGATCCCACAGTAGTCTGCCTTTAACAATGTTGATGAGAAGGCAATATAACTGAGGCAAGGAAAACAAGCTAAGTTACTCTATACTCATAACATAAACCACTACAAGGTGGAAAACTACAGAATATTGGTAAGTGGTGTAGAAGGTGGTCTACCTAAAATAATGTAGTTTTATCTTTCCAAATAATTTGCTTTCAATCCCTCACCATGGCTTCAAAGACAGCTGTATTGTAGAATGACCAAACTTACGTTGACTGACTACACTACAAAACTTTTAGTTATGTACTTACCATAACTTTAGATGTTTGGGATCCATCTCGCCTACATTCTGTACTGATGGGTTCGGAGCCGATCCTCGGCACGGCACGCTATGCTATAGAGCGAAGCCTCTTATTGGCTGAGCTATTCTCTATCCCAGGATGCACCACCACTACTTCCCCAGATCTTGTTTGTCCGCACTCATGCACACACACATAACTGTTTATATAACATTGCCAGATGTTTCAAGATGAAACAATGGTACTTGGACCGTCCGGTCTCTTCTGATCTCCAAGGCAGGGGGAAGGAGGGGTGGTTATGAAATGGAATGAGATGGATCCCAAACATCTAAAGTTATGGTAAGTACATAACTAAAAGATGTTATGTGATCCTATCTCGCCTACATTCTGTACTGATGGGACAGCGTCCCTAGCACCTGATTCCTGGGTGGCTTATTGGAAAACACTCCTGAGAACTGTGGAACCAAATGAAGCTCGCCCCCGAGATGCCACATCC
This sequence comes from Protopterus annectens, assembly GCF_019279795.1. Taxonomy (NCBI): domain Eukaryota; kingdom Metazoa; phylum Chordata; order Ceratodontiformes; family Protopteridae; genus Protopterus; species Protopterus annectens. The sequence goes on from NC_056733.1 coordinate 299,808,875, forward strand.
AATTTGTAGTGGGAAATGAAGGTGTGCGGAGAAGACCACGGGTCAGCAGCACAAATGTCTCTAATGGCAAGCTTAGAATGGAATGCTATTGAAGTAGCCATAGCTCTAGTAGAGTGAGCTTTGACAGAGGTTGTAAGCTCTTTATTAGAAGAGGAATAAGCCTGACTAATACAGTCCTTGATCCACTTGGCAATAGTGACCTTTGTGACGGCTTTGCCCAATTTATTGTCCGAAAAGGACACAAACAATTGATCTGTTTTCCGTGTTTGTTGGGTCCTATCTAAATAAAATCGCAATTGTCTGTGAACATCCAATGTGTGGAAGATGTATTCTGCTTTGTTTGAGTACTTTGGGAAGAAAACTGGCAGTTCTAATGACTGTTGTAGGCAAAAACTGGAACAAACTTTAGGGACAAACGATGGGTTAGGCCTGAGGGATACTCTATCTTTGTGAAAAACCAGGTACGGTGGTTTGACAGATAGAGCTTGAAGCTCTGAAACCCTTCTGGCTGAAGTAATTGCGACAAGAAAAGCAGTTTTCCAAGAAAGAAATTTCAAATCACAGGTTGCTGCCGGTTCGAAGGGGGAGGAGGTTAAGGCACGTAATACCACATCGAGATCCCACGGAGGAGCAGGATGAGAAATCGGTGAAAGCGCAGCACCTTTTATGAAGGTTTTACACAATCTGTTGCTCATCAAAGGTGGGTTTATAGATTCATGAAAATTGGAAATAGCTGCCAATTGGACCTTGATGGTAGAGACTGAAGAACCTTGATTGAATAGGGAAGTTAGAAATTTCAGAACTTCTGACACGGGACAGTGATGGGATCTAGACCCTGAGTTGAGCCCAAATAGCAAATCTCTTCCATTTGCTAGTGTACAATTTCCTGGCAGATTTGTGGGCCGATAATATAATGACTTCCGGTCTAAGGTATGATTTCTGACTATAGTCGGAAGAGGAGGAGCCAAGCTGTTAACTTCAAAGAGTGAAGGGACTGATGTAGTTGTCCCGACTGATGAATTAATAGGCCGGGATCTGATCCAGGAACCATGGACTGTCCAGAGCATACAAGATAGGAAACCACCTGGCGAGAGGCCAGTAGGGGCAACTAGAATCATTTTGCTCCCTGAGTGAGTCGCCTTTGGATCACTCTGGGAAGGAGAACTGGGAGGGAGGGGCGTAAAGCAAGCGGTGGGCCAAGGATGGGCTAGGCGCCCCTGGGAATCTCCCCGAGCTGGAGTGAGAGAGAAGAATTTTCTGCACTTCAAGTTCAGCTTGGCGTGTAAAAGGTTCGCAACAAGGAGTTCCCCATCTGCTGAAGATCTGAGTTGCCACTGCATCGCTCAGAGACCACTGAGGAGAGAGAATAGTTCTGCTTAGTCTGTCGGCTATCACATTGATTTCCCAGGATATGATCTTTCGCTACCAGAAAATGTCTGGTCGCCACTGCCCATTCCCAAACTCTCATGGCCTCTCTGCAAAGGGGTAGGATCTGTCCCTCCCTGTTTGTTCAGATACCAGACTACTGACATGTTGTCGGACTGAATGGCGACTACGCCCTGAGGGAGGATCGTGGGAGGGCTTGTAGAGAGAAGAGCACGCCCTAATTTCTAGAATGTTGATGTGAAGGAGACTCTCGTCGGGATGCCAATTGCCTTGGACTGACCTGCCCAGGTAATGCCCCACCACGGGAGGCATCCGTAGTCAATGTGGCCGAGGGAGGGTGGAACAAAGGGGTGAGTCCTGATCCAGATTGGAGGACACCAGCCACCAGCAGAGGTCCCGTTTGCAGGTTTCCGTGATCCGTATGAGATGATTGAGAGGGAGATCCTGAAAAGACCACTGGGTCGATAGGAGCCACTGGAGAATTCTCATATGCAATCTTGCTAAGGGGACTAGGAGAACAGTGGCCGACATGGAGCCTAATAGCTGCAGGACCATCCTGGCTGGGGCTTTGGATTTGAGAAGAAAGGCTCGGACTTGATCCTGTATAGTCTGTATCCTTTCTGTAGGAAGATAGACTCGCATTTGGTTTGAGTCTATCTCTATGCGCTGAGATGGCAGCAACACAGACTTTGGCCAATTGAAGGTGATTCCAAGGGAAGTGCCTAGTGATATGGTGGCTGCTAGGTTTTGCAATAGTAGACGTCTGGAGGTGACAGTCAGGAGCCAGTCGTCCAGATACGGAAACACCTGGAATCCTAGACTCCTCAGGTGAGCAGTCACGACCGCCAAACATTTGGTGAACACCCTGGGGCTGTGGTGAGACCAAAGAACTGAAAATGACTGTCTCCTAGGCTGAAGCGCAAATGTCTCCTGGATGCCTGATCTATCAGGATGTGATAATAGGCGTCCTTGAGATCTATGGAGCACATCCAAACACCTTTCTCCAGCAGTGGGAGAATGGATTGTAAGGTGACCATTCGGAACTTGGACTTCTTGACTGAACGATTTAGGTTGCTGAGATCCAAAATGGGCCTCAAGTCCCCAGTCTTTTTGGCACCAAAAGAATCTTGAGTAAGTCCCTAATCCGATCTGGTCTGCGGGGACGGTTGGATGACTCCTTTGAAGCAGCTTTGAGATTTTGAAGACTTGACTGGGTGGCGGGTCTGGGATTTTCCTGGAGGAGGTGTGTGAAAAGGGATGGCGTAACCTCCGGCAATGATTGAAGCACCCATCGGTCCTGAGTGATACCCTCCCAGGCTTTTAGGTGCCTCAAGCGACCCCAGACTGGCTCGGAGCTGCACAGTCGGGCAATCCTTCAGGGATTGTGGAAGGCTGAAGAGCCACGAAAGGACTTCTCCAGTGTTGTGGGGGCCTCTGCCGCCTCTGGGACGGCATCTTCCAGAAACCTCCTCTGCCTCTAGAAGGGGATCATCCTGCTGAGGGATAAGACTTCTGTGATTTACGGAACCACATTTTCTCCTCTTTAGCCTTGGGTAAGGCCAAAAGGGAGTGGAAAACAGTCAAAGTCTTACCTTCTTGCTCACAGCGGTCAATGTGTCCTTTACCTTGGGTCCAAACAAAGAGGACCCATCAAAGGGCGTCGGCAAAGGAAGACTTAAAGGCTTCGACACAGGCGGAGCCAGGCTTGCCTCTAGAGCAACACCTGTACTTATTACCCGCCCCTCGGCTGCATACGAAATGAGCCTCATGGACGAATTTGATATTGATGACAGAGTAGCCAACTGAGAGCCAACCGTCTGGGCCAGCTGCTCAGGTAGGTTACCCAAGAGGGTATCTGAAAGCTCCTTGATCAGATCCCTCTGAAATCTAGTGAAGTGCGTCAAATAGTTCAGGGACCTTAAAGTAAGGGCCGCTGAACTGAGGGTGCTTCCCATATCCATGCTCCTAGACTCCTTATTAGGAGGATGGACAGACGTCGAAGCCTCTGCTACATCTTGTTGGGTAGCAGATGCCACCACCAGGTCATCTACAGCCACACCTTTGGTCAGAAACTCCTTCTCTGGGGGTGCTGATAAGAATTTATTTGGGCGAGCAGGCACCAGTTCCACAGAGTCTGGATGCTCCGACAGATCAAATCTAGGAGCTCGTCGAAGGGCGGAGACACCCAGGAGGCGGAGGGCTGAGCCTCGAAGACCTTGAGGAACACCGACTCGTCAGTGGAAGGGGGTTTGGAATGCCAGCCGCCTCGTTGTTTGAGGGCTTCCAAGATGTCTGCAAAGGAGACATCATCTGAGGATGACTTAGGGGACCCCTCTGCATCATCAAGATCGGTGTCCAACGTGAGAGACTCATCAGGGGAGTCGACGTGCTTCCTCTTGCACAGTCTTTTCCTTGGGGGTACCTCCGAAGAAGCTTCAGAGGGACCTCCAGGAGGGGGGGAAACCCCACTGGGGGTGACCTCAGGCCCCGCTGTCTAGCAACAGGGGGACTACCAAAGACCCAGTCTCCGTGTGTAGGAAAGGTGCCGGTGAGACCGTGGAGGTAGCCAAAGAAGATTTGGCCAAAGCACTCCTCATGGCCCTGAAGGCCGGACCGCCAGAGTCCTGGGAAGGTCCAACCCCGTGGCCACAACAGTAGACGGTACGAGAGGAAGGCTCGGAACCCCCCGGGCCGACCGAGGAGGTCCATGTACCGAACTCCGCCTCGAGAGCCGGGGTTGGAGTAAGGGTTGGAGCCGACCCGAAAACCTCCATCGGCTCCACCAGCACCGGCTCCAACGGTGCCGAGGCTGTTGGAGGAGGAACCAGAACTACAGGGGAATGGGCTGGAGCCAAAACTAATTTCTGGAATACAGGAGACTGAAACAGTCTTAGGAGCACCCTGTCGATGTCCGAATCCGACATCTTGGAAGATTGGGAGGAGACCGACCGGGTCCAAACCGACTTCTCCATCAGCTCCGAAGGACTGGGGGACCGGCTCCGAATAGACTCGACCAGTATCGGTGCCGAGGGAGACTCCATAGCAATTTCCCTCGGTGCCGAGGAGGGCTTCGGCGCCGAAGGGGAAGAGTCTGAGCCGGCAACCCTCATCAGCTCCAAAATCAGTGGAGCCGATGAAGGTGACCAAGCCCCAGCCATCGGCTCCGGAACCAGAGGAGTCGAGACTGGAGGCATCGAGGCAGACAAGTCCGTGGAGCCGATGGAGAAGCCTGCCTAAATTTCTTAGTGGTCGGTTCTGATGGGCTGGTCGGAGCAGACGATTTCTTTTTCTTAGCTGGAGAGGAAGAGGAAGATAAGGCCTCCTCGAAGGAGGGTTTGATAAGCCCTTTTAAGATCAATTTATTCTTCTTCTCTTGGAGGACCCTAGAGGAAAAAGCGTGACACACGCTGCAAGACTCCTGAAGGTGTTTGGCGCCTAAACAGTACACGCATAAGGAGTGATCATCGGTGATGGACATTTTATAGTTGCATCTCGTGCACTTCTTAAATCCTGAGGGTCTATGCTCCTTAGACATAATGCCTGTAGACTACTCACTATATCAGCGAAAACACAATGTATGTAAAAGATTTTCACAACAATAAAAAAACTTTTTTTTTTTTTTTTTTTTTTTTAACGAGAGGCGAAAGCCTAAGAAACTTAAACAAATAACAAATACAACTACAAATACACCAAAAAGGAGGGCCAAGAACCCTCTAACTCAAACAGGTACTTGACCTCTCTAAAAATACAAGAAGACTCACTAAAGAACTAGGGGAAGGCCCCTCTAACTTAAACGGAAACCTTTCCCTGTTCAGTCACACAAAATTACCACAAAAAAATTCACAAAAACACACTTATACACAACGATAGCTGTTAAAACAGCTTTTGGGTAAAGATTAAAGAATTTCCTGACAGAAAAACTTTCAGAAAAAAAAGCACTTAGCTCAGCCAAGTTCGAGACCACGTCCTAGCTTGTAAGCGGCAAACGAGATCTGGGGAAGTAGTGGTGGTGCATCCTGGGATAGAGAATAGCTCAGCCAATAAGAGGCTTCGCTCTATAGCATACGAGGATCGGCTCCGAACCCATCAGTACAGAATGTAGGCGAGATAGGATCACATAACATCACTACTATAGAAGTCATTTTGTAGCAATGTGTTGCTCAAAGGTATTCAAAATGGCACTTCATAAACTGCTGTTAAAGCAACTGTAAGAAGGCAGCTTACATACAAAGATTTTAGCATGGTTTAAAAGTTGTTTATTTCAACTATTCAAGTATTTATTTGTAGTTTATTTAATGGGGTAGAACACCAATCCAAATGGACTAATTTCAGCCCCACTCTGGGAAATACAAGAAATATAAATAGTGACATGACAGGAACAAAGGAATACTGAGTAAACCATGTCAAACTGACTAGACAATATAAGAAACATACACTGTGAATTGATATATACAAATGTGTACAGTTAAAAATAGTATAAAGTGTAATGGTTTAGGACAATTTTAGTAAAAGGTAAAACATATGTGTTTCCTGACTATATGTAATACACTTGCACAGTTTAACTATAATATCGTAAAGCTTAACACATACTCATTAAGAACTGCTATCCCCAGGGATCAACACTGATACCCCTGATACCCCTGCTCTTTTCATTATTTACCAAAATCATGGGCAAACTGGGACAGTCACTGTCAGTCAGTAAACAGATTATTTAACTTTGTTCTATCATGGTGACACGTGTCATCCAAACTTTCCAAGCAGATTTCAAATGCCTCTTATGATGACTTACAAGAACAAGGTGACTGTGGATAAAAAGACAACTAGTCTAATGCTTTTAGGTAAAGAGGGCACAAAAGGTCAGCGACCAAGCCCACCAACACCACATTTATTGGCTACAAATCCTCTAGAGGTAATGCAAAACAGAAAATACCTGGCAGTAGTAATCAACTAAAAGTTAGCACATTAAAAACTTAGGGCATGCTACAGAATTAAGCATGCACTTACTTCAATACCAAATTAACTATAGAAGGGCTAGTGTCCTTCCAAAAATGATGTACTGAACAGCCTCTCCTTCAGATGAGACATTAAACTGAGGACCCATTTCTCTAAGCTGTTTGTAGTGCAGGTTGATATAAAACAACCTACAGCACCTATCAAAAAGAGTAAGGGAAGCTTCCCGATACCCTAGCCAAATTTCCCCTAGTACTAGTACTACGTATACCACCGTTGGCCTCCCCGAAAAAAAGTCACTAGCCTATTGAGACTAAGTTGGTGAACAAAGGTTAAGGCTGAATAACACACCTGATACTCTTGTAATAGATGAATCTATTGTCAGACACACTGACATCCCACTCACCCGGCTGAATAAAGAGAAGGTCACGGTGAGCTGCCTGTCGGGTGCTAGGATCCGCCACATAACGCAAGCACTCAGGTCACTCCAAAGCAAATACAAATATGACTCAGTCATTGTACATGCTGGTGTGAATGACCTGAGACGTACCTCCCTGGACTACATGAAAAGAGACATAGAGGAGCTCTCTGATCATGTAGCCCAGGCTGGTATGACCCTGACCTTGAGCAGCATCTTACCCTCACCTAGAATGATGCCCCAGTACAAAGACAAAATGATCGATTTTAACAATTGGCTAAAATTTTGGTGTCATTCAAAGGGGATCCAGTGTCTGTCAGCCTGAGATGACATGCTCGACAAGCCATGTTGCTTCGCTAGGGACGGCTTGCACCTGTCACCACTGGACTTTCGGATATTGGCAAAGGCTCTTGCCACCCCATAGTGCCTTTTTTAGGCAAGGCTCAAAAGTCAAACCCACCCCCATAGACAGCACAAGGAACAAGAAACTAAGGGTAATGCTGCTAAACGCCAGAAATCTTAACCTCAAGATGCACGCACTCGAAGCTCTCCTCAGTATGGAGAACATCGATATCTGTGCAGTGACAGAAACCTGGTTCAAGGCTCCAGAGAGCACCCCAGCACTACCAGGCTATACCTCATGTCATGCTTTTCGGCCCCAAAACCTGGACCGAACCACAAAAGGAGGGGGAGTTTCCATATTTATCAAGGATATCCACACCTCCAGGTTAGTGGCATTGCATGAAGTATCGGAGACCATCCATGTGCAACTAACAGTGGGCAAGACTGCTTTTCAGTTTAAAGCATCCTACAGACCACTCTCTCAAAGTCAGGAATCCCACTCGGCTTTCCTGAAAACATTGGAGAACATGAAGATCTCTCCGAACACCATTATATTGGGTGACTTCAACTACCCAAACATTGACTGGGAGCACTACTCAAGCCCCAGCACCTTAGCCCAAAGGTTCCTGGAAATTATAAACTCAAATGCTATGGAACAACTAGTCACCACTCCCACAAGAGGGGACAACATACTAGACCTGATCATTACCAACATGGGGACTCTATGCTCCACACCAGAAGTAGATCCCTCATTGGTAAGATCAGATCATAAATTAATCTCACTGGATGTCCACATCCTGACCCCACCCCCAGCCCAGAAAACCACAGTGAAAAACTTCTCAAAAGCGAACTTCTCACTTCTTAAAACTGAATTGGAATCCTTCAAGGCCCCTGGGCCAGTGGAAACTACGGCCCAAACTGCAGAATCCTATATAAATGCATTCTACGGACGTCTCCAGGAATGCATGGATCATGGTATCCCAAACAAAACCAAGACCCAATCATCCAAAGGCAGGCGTCCAGTCTGGTGGACCCCAGCCATAAATAAACTGTACAACAGAAGGAGGAAGCTACTACATGATAGAGCAAAATCCCTAATAGGGAAGGCATCTCTGATCAGTACTAGCAAAAAATTACGATCCCTCATAAAATCCCTCCAAGGCCAGCTTTGAGAGAAAAATTGCACAGGACACCAAAGACAATCATAAGGCTTTTTCAGTTATGTTAGAAACCTGGGATGCAACTCCCAGACTTGTTCTGAGTTGATTCTAAATGACAAAAAATACACTGAACCCGCAGACATTGCCAATATCCTGGCAGGCAGGTTCAGTGCAAACTTCTCCACCCCCCCCCCAAAAGAGCAAGTATCTATCCCAGCAGAGGGCTGCCTCCCAAACATCTCTGATGCTCAGGTGAAGGCTGCCCTCTCCAAAGCAAAAAACACTGCTTCCATGGGACCAGATGGCGTCCCAGGTTGCATCCCACATGAACTCCAAGAGGAACTAATCCCTCAAATAAAACAGCTATACAATCTCAGCCTCACTACAGGATATGTGCCCACAGAATGGCGTATAGCAACAGTGGTCCGACTCCACAAAGGTGGAGCCTCTACGGACCCTGGAAACTATCGCCCCATAAGCCTGACTAGCTTAGTCTGCAAGGCTATGGAGAGGATCATCATGGAGCTCATAAACAAAGACATTGGGGACCTACAGACACTAGATCCTACCCAGTTCGGCTTTGTCAAGGGCAGATCCTGCCTTTTGAACCTGGCTGACTTCTTCGAAACAGTCACCAAAGCCATAGATGAAGGGAAGGTAGTCCACACAGCCTATCTGGACCTTGCAAAGGCATTTGACACAATACCCCACTCGGGCATCATAGAAAAGCTATCCAGCTTAAATATAAACCCCTATGTCACAAGATGGGTCACAAACTGGCTCAAAGACAGAACCCACAGAGTGAGAGTTGCTGGAGTCATGTCAGACTCGAAACCAGTCACAAGTGGCATCCCACAGGGTTCTGTCCTGGGACCACTTTTGTTCGTATATACTTTTCCGAGGTACAGGCAAACGTGGGAGGACTATGGCTCACCAAGTAAACAGACGACTGCAAACTGGGCGCCATAATCAACTCTCCAGCTGACACAAACATCCTTCAAAAAGGTCTCACAGAGACAGATAACTGGTGCCAGCGCCATGGTCTAAAGCTAAATGCCAAAAAATGTATAGTCATACCCTTTGGCAAAAACAATGTTCCCACAAATTACCACATAGGCGGAAACCCATTAAGTACAGAGAAAGTTATTAGGGACCTGGGGACCCAAGTTGATAGCAATCTTTCCTTTGAAAACCACATTGCCAAAGTGGTTAGAAAGACCTTCTACATAGCCCACCTCATCACGAAGGGTTTCACATGTAGATCAAGAGAGGTAATCGTGCCCCTTTATTCATCCCTCATCAGGCCCATCATAGAATACAATGCCCCTTTTGGATGTACCTTACCCGACACCTGCAGCAATTAGAAAGACCCCAAAAGTATCTCACCAAGAGGATCAAGGGTCTCAAAGAGATGCCATATGCTGCTCGGTTAAAAAAACTCCAGCTCTACTCAGTTGCATACCGCCTACTTCGAGGTGATCTATGCCTGACATACAAAGCTATGTCAAATCCAGAATTAATGGACATGCTCCACCTCAGTAAATCTAAATCCCTTAGAGCCACACGCTCGAGGGACTTGAACCTCAGCACAGAAATAAATAGAACTTGCTGGAGGGACAGGTTCATAACCCAGAGGCTCCCTTCGCTCTGGAATAGAATTCCAGTTCATGTGAGGCAGAGCACCTCACTAAATCTCTTCAAGAAGAATCTCGATAGGTGTATGGGGGATAGTAGGTTTGTCCCAGGGATTACTCCCGTGTCACTATTAGACAGAGGCACAGTAAACTAAACCTTAAAGGGCACAGTATACTCAAATCAAGGGGTGGCGTAAGCCATACAGAATCGGGCTAGGCTTATAATTGCCTCAGGGCAGATAGCCTAGTATGAACCTATGAACCTATGAATGAATAAATAATGCTTAATCGCTCACTGAAAGTCTTTTAAAATTAGACCAAAATATGTGCCTAAACTGCCCGCTAGTATGAAAGCATCCACCCATTACTGTTGTGTATAAGGACTACTAGATGGACCTTACAAATAAAAAGACAAACTCTCAAGTCATGTTTATACGCAGATTAACCGAAGAGCAATGCTGCCCCGATCTAGCTTATTTATTTAGTTTGCACCACCACAGAAGGCAAGTAAGATAATTGTCCCTAGCCAATAAAACTCTTGAGTAACTGCTTCCCATACCTGTGAAACAGACTTCTAAACAATGTGCATAGATTGCAAAACAGTGCTCCATTCCCAGCTTCCTTTTAACATCTATCTGCCCCAATACTGCTCCAGTTGTGACTTCACAGCTAAAAACCTACTTCAGTCTGTTTAAGGCAAAACAAATGACAACAACATGGACTTTGTGAACTCTCTTAGCAGATCTTTCATTCACTCCCTTCCAATGGCCCACAGCCTCTTCTTATATATTCTTACTACTAAATCTACTGTTCTTTACTTCCCTTCAAAGTTCTACCTATACTTGTATGAAATAAACAAATCCTTACCTAACCTCCACTAGGTGTAACAGTGACATCTGGAAATATAAATAAATGCATATATTGTTATGTTTTTATAAGGCAAGTAATTTTTATGTTCATCAAAACTCTTCATCTCTGTTTTCAATCAATTGAATGTTCCCTATAGCTCTAGACTCATGCAGAATCACTGCAAAAACCTACTTTTTTCCCCAGACTAGAAAATGCCCTTCTAATTAATACTGGAAACTCTCACAGAAAGCAAGATATGTTATTTATTTACTTATTTATTTGACATTTCTTTACCGGGATAGTCTGACTGGGTCAACACTACCCATTTTCAGCAGAAGCCCAGGGAGAAAAGCTCCACCAACAGGCAATATAATAATAACATTCATAACTTACAGTATCACTACACAAATTCAAAAATAAAAGCAGACAAACTGTAGATACATGTAAAACAAATTAAGGCATAAATAAAAGATAAGGGCAGGCAGGCAGCATTTAGTACTGTTTTCAAACGCACTATCAATCGGGGTCAAGCACGGAACAATAGCTTGCTATCATAATCCAACACAAGAAACCAAGCGTTTCAGCGGAGTTGGGTAAAATAATTTATTTAAACACACGGCAAGCGCTTTCAACTTTGGTCTTCTTCAGGCCGATAAAAACATAATAAATTAAATGCATTTATATAGGGCTGCATCATAAAAAATCATTGATGTCACATCCTGTTCCATCTTCTTATATAAAACCAGTTTCTTCTTAAATAGAGTTAATATTGCACGCGTCTCCACTTGAAATGCTATGCTTAAAACACAGCAGGTGTATTTACTCAGACCAATTAACTATTCTATATGTATATAAAATTCTCAATACATGTTGACACATATATGAAAAACAAACACTCCAGATAATAAAAGCGTTATAGAAAGACATTAAAAATAGCAGTAAAGATCATCTAGTAGCGTTTAGAATACAAACTCCTATAGAATAAACATAGATAATTGTATCTATGGTGCCCTATCTTTGTTTTTATACTTTTCTTGTTTTATTACAGAGGGCACAGAAGTGTTTTGTGAGCTTTACTTTGTTTGTGTTACAAATTAAGGCATAACACTCATAATTTACAGTATTATTGCATATCTTCAGACTCAGGACAAAAAGGCGAAATATATATCAGTTTAAAAATACAGGTGAGTGGGATATGAAGTAGAAGTAAAGATTAGCCAGGAGTATAGCACGAGCACAGCCATGTCTTATTTAGATATTGTTTTAATGAAGCTTTGAAGACTGGTAGACTGAGAATTGATCTAATAGCTAGGGGAACAGAATTCCATATTTTGGAGTCACAGTATGAGTATAAACAATGTCCTGATTGTTTTGAGGGTTTGAAGACTGTTAGCAAATTTTTGTCCTCAGCTCTTAGGGTTCTGTTCTCGATGTGATGTGCTTGGATTCATATGTTGCTTTGATATTCTCTCCAATATCAGAGGGCACCAGAGTACCCTCCTTAATTCTATCAAAAATTATTTCCATTACCAATCATGTAATTATTCTCTTCTGGAATCTACACTACAAACATTTTCAACTAGTTGTCTGTGCCCCCTTAACACAAACGTTAAATGTAGTCCTGTACAGCCACCCACTACAGTCCCAGCAACCAGGCTCCCTCTTTCTGTTAGAATTATTATTTAAGGTAAATACCTACGAAAGTTAATTTCGTAAAATGGGCCCTACAGTTTGAAGTTCCATCCCTTGACATATCAGAAAGCTAGCTTAACTGCCTCTATTCATATTGTAACTACTCAGTTACATAGAAGATATGGTGCACTGCAAATTTTCAGAGGTCTGGACAACTTCTACATAGAAGATTATCAGCAATGTCGGTAGCTTAACAGCTAGCACACTTGCCTTTGGTGCCACAAGATCAGAGGTTGTGGGTTCGATTCTCGATGCAGTGTGCTTGGATTCATTGTCCTGTACTGACACTATAGTGTAGAGCAAGAGTGCTACACCCCTCGAATTTGTCATCCTCTGGATGAGATGTTAAACTGATGCCCCATCTGCCTGAGGTGGTGGAAGCTCAGATAGATGTGAAAGATCCCATGACACTTATAAAAAAGAGTTTGGGAGCTTTATTCATACAATGCCATCAACAATATCTACACACTTTCCATCACTACTATTTTTTTTAATACAAATAACACACTGATTACACTAACAAATCTCTTCTCCATAGCCACAGTCACACTTTGCTTAATACCACATTGTAATTCCATATCTTATTATACAAAAGTTCTGTACATCTACATACCTATATTCGCAGTAAGAAATTGTTTCAGATTTTCAAATAAACAAACTTTCTCCCCATTCGTGTGACTGCATAAATTACTAATACTCTCTCCCCATCACTGTGACTGCATAAATTACTAATGCTCTAAGTCCTTCTTAACTACTCTTACATTACCACCTATCCACTAGGCAACAACGCTATAACATTTAACACTTATAAATTTTGTCAGACTAATATAGCAATTCCACAACATACATCCTTATCCTTACCATCACTCTAAATGATTACATCTCCTCATAAATATTGTACAGGTTCTTTTTCTGTTGTTGTTGCATCAACCTGCTATCTAGCAAACACATTACATCAGCAATAAGCCTTTTCAATGTTCATACAGAGTTTACTACCTTACTCTATGAACCACGCTGTTAACATTCAAATGAGCCAATTAATAAATTATCCTTTCCCCTTTCAGCAGTCTTTTTGCCCCTTCTTTTACTTTTGTTTTCCATACTCTATGCCCTGTATGTATGTATCCCTTTTTTCTCAATGCTCTAAGTCTTCTTGCAGACTTTTCTCTTAATTATGCAAAACACCATAACTACTTACTTGGATGTTATATTCACTTTTTGCTTCAATCTCAGCCTGAAAAAGAAGTTATGTTCTTACCATAGCATTCCATGTTTGTTGTCCTTTATCTTGCCTTCCTTTCTGGCTGGGTTCAGAGCTGATCTCTGCTCCGACTCGGCCACTTCTAAAGCTTGAAGAGTCCTTACTGGCTCGAGGTTAACCCCTTATCCCAAGCATGCACAGCGGTAGCTACCCAGATCTCGTTTGTGAGAACTAACCACTAGATAGGAGAAACATGAATTACCCAATAAAAGAAGTAACTAAACAATAAAACCTCCTTGTACAGACAGCAGGACAACCATGGAGACAAGGAGTATATCAAAGGCTGAAAAGCAAAGGAAACTCAGCCAGATCAGCCAACAAAAAATGGGAAATTCCTCTCAATAATCCAGGATGGGGGAAGGCGGGGGGGACGCAAGAAGGAAGGTGAGATATAGGACAACAAACATGGAACATTATGGTAAGAACATAACTTCTTTATGTTATGTTGTCCATCTCACCTTCCTTCTTTCTGGTTAGGACAACGTCCCCAACACCTAAATCCTGGGTGGCTCACTGGAAAAGACATTTCAGAACCGTGGAACCAAAGGATGCTCTGTTCCGAGTGGCCATGTCCACTTTGTAATGAGTAATGAAGGTATGGGGAGTAGCCCATGTTGCTTCCCCACAAATAGTATCTAAAGGAAGCTTAGCTTGAAAGGCTATGGAGGTAGCCAAGGACCTAGTGGAATGTACCCTCACTTTTCCTGGAACCGATACATTCCGAGACTCATAAGCATAAGTAATAGTATTAGACAGTCATTTTGAAAGAGTCATGTTGGAAACTAGTGAGCCTTGCTTGCTCTGAGAGAAGGATAAAACAGCTGATCTGATTTTCTGATGTCCTTGGTCCTTTGAAGATAAAATTGTAACTGCCTATGGACATCCAATTGATGTAATTTGTACTCTGCCTTGTTGCCATAATTTGGAAAGAAAACAGGAAGTTCAATTGATTGATTCAAATTATACTCTGAGCAGACTTTTGGTAAAAAGGAAGGATTAGTTCTAAGAGATACTCTATCCTTGTGAAAGATCGTATAAGGCGGGTGGATGGAAAGTGCCTGTAACTTGGAAACCCACCTAGCTGATGCAGCAGTAATCAGGAAGAAGGTCTACCATGATAAGAACTTTAGAGGACAAGAAGCAGCTGGTTCAAAAGGAGGAAGGATTAGAGCAGCTAGCACCAAGTTCAAATCCTAAGGATGGAGAGGTTCTCGGATTGGAGGCCTTAATAGTGTAGCACCTTTCAAAAAGGTCTTGCATAACTTATGTGACATGACATTAGAACCTAGAAGGCCTACATGAAAATTAGAAATAGCAGCCAGCTGAGCACGAATCGTAGCAGCCGCTGCTCATTTTTTGAAGGATTCTGCCAGGAAGTCCAAGATTTTTGCAATTGGAGCTGTAAAGGGATCAATCTCTTTTTGCTTGGCCCAAAAGGAGAACCTCTTCCATTTACTAGCGTAAAGTTTCCTACTGGTTGGTTTATGGGAAGAGACTAAAATATGTTGAACCATAGGTGAGATATTAGGGAGCCTGGCTAGGATCGGAAGTGGAGAAACCAAGCTGTCAGCTTAAGAATTTGAATGGAAAGATGAAGAGCGCCCAACTGATGAGTCAGGAGGTCCGGAACCAAGTCCAGAATACAAGGCTCCTATCTCGGGTTAAGCCAAAGGAATGGGAACCATATCTGACAAGGCCAGTACTGGGCAATGAAGATCAGCTTGCGACTCAGCAACTTTGCCTTCTGAAGAACTTTTGGAATTAAAGGAAAAGGGGGAAAAGCGTAAAGAATCCCGGGGGGCCATTCGTGGACCAGTGCATCTCTGGGTGACTGTCCTGGTGGGGGAACTAGGGCAAAATAGCTGATGCATTTGTTGTTTAGGTGAGAGACAAAAAGACTGCAGCATGGCTGGCCCCGTCTGCGGAAGATCATATCCGCCACATCTTGTTTCAGAAAGCACTTGTGGGGCATGATAATTGCCCTGCTGAACTTGTCCACTATCACGTTGGACTTTACTGGAATGTGCACTGCAACCAGAAAAATGCTGAGAGGAGATCACCCATTGCCATACTCGAAGGGCCTCCCGACATAAGATGTAAGATTTGGTTCCGCCCTGTTTGTTGATGTACCAAACTACTGACATGTTGTCCATCTGAATTGCTATATAGCCCAAAGGGAGAGAGTCTTGAAGTGCTTGCAATGCTAATAACCCTGCTCTCATCTCCAGGACATTGATGTGAAAATGGTACTCATGAGGTTGCCAAGTTCCTTGAACTGTGTGTCCCAGATAATGCCCCCCCAACCTCTCTGGGAAGCTTCCGTGATAACTGTGGCTACCGGATGAGGGGCTACAAAGGGACTGCCTACAGTGACCAGAGTAGAGCCACCACTGTAGATCTTTCTTGCAAGCATCAGTGATTGAGATCATGTGTGACATAAGTCCTGATATGACCAGTGAGTGAAGAGGAGCCACTGCAGAATCCTCATATGGTAACGGACTAATGGAAATGGAGTAATGGCAGCCGCTATCAAACCCAAGACCTTTAGAACAAATTAAGCCTGAACCTTTGACTTTGACAAGAGGAGAAAGACCTGACCTCAAATGGCAAGCATCCTTTCTTGTGGGAGCTTGGCCATCATGTCTCTTGTATTTAGTTGAGTGCCTATGAAAGTAATACACTGAGAGGGCAACAAGGCAGATTTTTCGTAATTTATTGCGATTCCTAGGCATGCACAAGTGTGAATTGTGTGGTTCTTGGCCCTTAAGATATGATGCTCGGTGGTGGCAGTGAGGAGCCAGTTGTCTAGATAAGAAAACACCTGGAATCCCAAACGTTTCATGTGAGCCATCACTACTGCCATGCATTTGGTGAACACTCTGGGGGCTGTGGAGAGACCAAAGGGCAGAGCTCTGAAATGGTAATGACTGGCTCCCAGCTGGAAGCATAAATGACTCCTGGACCGCCTGTCCATTTTTATATGGTAGTACACGTCCTGGAGATCGATAGAGCACATCCAATCTTCCTGACCCAAAAAGGGTAGAATGGACTGCAGTGTCACCATCCAGAACTTGGTCTTCCTTACTGACCTACTTAACTTGCTGAGATCCAAGATAGATCTTCAGTCCCCTGTCTTCTTTGGAACTAAAAAGAACCTTGAGTAAGTTCCAGATTCTATCTGGTCTGCGGAGACCTACTGAATGGATCTTTTTTGCAGCATAGTTTTTACTTCTACGGCTGCTTGATCCTGAAGATTGGGTGGAACATCTGGGATTGATGATTTTTGACTTCTTGGGGGAGCTTGGGAGAAGAGAATTTTGTAACCCCTGGATATTAAACACCATACCCACTCGTCTTCTGTTATATCTTGCCAGGCTCTTGGGTAAAGTGATATTCTGCCCCCGACTGTCTCCAGAGGTGGGCAGCCGGGCAATCCTTCAGGGACTCTGAAAGAGCCTGGCAGAGAATGTATCCCTGTCACCCTGTTGCGAACTCCCCCTGCCACGAGGTTGGTGTCTCCCGTTATTATCTCCCCCTCTGCCTCTGGGGGAATTATCTTCACTAGTGTCTGGCAAAGCTCCCTGAGATTTATGGAACCACATTTTCCCACTCTTTTGGCCTTTGGGTTAAGGCCGGGATGGTGAGGAAAAGACTCCTACGGCAGAGAGAGTTTTACCATCTCGTTCACTCCTGGTAAGAGTCTCACGAACTTGCGGCCCGAACAAAGCCGAGCTGTCAAAGGGGGCATTCATAAAGGAGGACTTGAAGGGCTCCGTAAATTGACAAAGGTGCATCCAGGAATGTCTGCGAAGAGCCACTCCTGTGCCTGCAGTCCTACTTGCTCCATCTGCTGCATAAGAAATTAAGCGCATGGAGGATTTGACAATGGAAGTTAGGGTCGCTAGCTGGTTAACTGACTTGGAAGCCACTCCCTCAGCTGAAGGATCCTGGAGAGCATCTCCCAGCTCTTTAAGGAGATCCCTCTGAAGTCTTGTGAAATGTGTCAGATAATTCAGCGACTGAAGAGTAAAGGCCGCTGAAGAGAAAACATGTTTCGCATATCTATCCATAGCTCTAGACTCCTTATTTGGCAGATGGATAGAAGAGAAAGTTTCCGTGAGTTCCTCCTTGGTGGCTGCTGCCACCACCATAGCATCAACTGGCACAACTTTGGTGAGAAAGGTCTTTTCATCTGGTGTGGTCATGAATTTGTTAGGCCTTCTCGGAATGGGCTCCATGGTCTCTGGAACACTCCATACCTTTTGACTCACTACAGACAAAAGAGGGTCGAAAGGTGGAGACACCCAGGAGGTGGAAGGTCGGGAACCAAATGCATCCAGGTACATGGACTTGTCCTCAGAAGGAGCAAGGGACTTCCAGTTTCCCCTCTGCCTAAGGATCTCATGGATGTCTGAGAATGAGACATCTTCAGAGGGGGACCGTGGGGACCCTTCCGAGTCATCCAAGTCCGTGTCAGCGGTGATGGACTCAGGGCAGTCCACATCTTTCCTCTTACATTTTTTCTACCTGGGAACCTCTTCAGAGGCCTGCTCAGGGGAGGTCTCGGAAGAAGAGGGGTCGCCCTGTGGGGCAGCCTGGTGCATTGGTTCCCTATGCTTGGGACGGAGAGAAGGATCCGAGGCAGACACTAGTATAGATGGGGACGGAGCCAATGGAACACAGGGTGGGGCCATCTCGGTGGACAGCACCCTCCTCATCATGTCGAAGGCACTGTGATCCAGAACGGAGGGAGGCTTCTTCACTGAATAGCCTGGAGACCTCCTCCGCACCAAAGACAATGGCTCAGAGGCAGATGTGGGAGCCGAACTCACCTGCGCTGAGGCTCCGAGAGGAAGAGGGGGTCGCACAAGGGTCTGATGTCACTTCCCCCCTTGGAGCCGATGAGGGAGTCTCGGTGCCCAGACCCCTCGATGGAGCGGACTGTTGAGGAGGTCGGAATGAATTTCGGAACCGACGGTTCCACCACTACTACTTCCATACACTCTGGCTCCGAACTGAATGCATTCGGAGGAGGAACAGAAACAGGGACTGGATCAGACGATGGAGCCAATTCCTTCTGGGCTGGCCCAGACAACAATTGAGCAAATACCCATGTCTTGAGCAGCCTCTTAACCACTCTCTCCACATCATCATCCGATAAACTCCTGGATGATTGAGAGGAGTGGGCCGAGGACTGGTGACTACCTGCCAATGACTGCAAAAGTGGAGACTGAGGCACAGATCTCACTGGGTCCAAAGAAGGAGATCTCGATCTCTTCTGGGTCTGGGATGGCTCTGAAGCCACAGATGGAGCCGCCAGAGAAATGGACTCTTCAGGGCCAACAATTCACTCCGAAGGATCTGAAGACTTCGATTTTGACTTTTTTGGCACTGAGGGTGGAGCCGACGAAGATGCCTGTTTGTCATCAGATTTTCTGGAAGGCTGAGTACTCGATGCAATCTCAACCTGAGGTTTTAATAATCCTCTCAAAATCAGTTTGTTGTGCCTCTCCTGCAAAACCCGTGCACTAAAGGCATGGCAAACAGAGCACGAGTCCTGCATGTGCACCACACCTAAACAATAAACACAACTCGTGTGCCCATCCATAAGGGACATTTTTTGGCAACACGAGTTGCATTTCTTAAAACTTGACTGTTCTTTAGACATCATAAACACAAAGAGAGAAGCACAATAAAAAGAGAATAGATTTTTTTTTTTGTTTTAACAAAAAAGAAAAGAAGAGGAGAGGGTAGCCTCAAAGTTAAACGGCTGCTGTTCGCAAAGGGAGAAAGCTTCTAACTAAAACAACTTCTCCCCAAGTAGCAAGGAGGGAAAAAAGGGACAAGACAACAATCCTAAAGAAAAAACGGGCTGCCGACAACACACAGAAAAAGGCCTGTGAAGAAACGATGGCCTATCAACGGCAAATAACACTGTAGCGAGGATAGAGGATGATAAGTAAGATAAACTCTAACGTCTAAGAAAATTTAGCCTACACAAATAACGATTTTTATAGAAAAAATTAACTACTTAACCTGAGCCAGCAGAAGACAATCTCAATGCTGCAAGCGGCAAACAAAATCTGGGTAGCTACCGCTATGCATGCCGGGATAAGGGGTTAGCCTCGAGCCAGTAAGGACTCTTTGAGCTTTAGAAGTGGCTGAGTCAGAGCCGAGATCGGCTCCAAACCCAACCAGAAAGAAGGAAAGCGAGTTGGACAAAATAACATCACTACTTTCCTCAAAATCATCTTGTTCCTCTTCTAATTGCCTTTCATGTAAATCTTACTTTCACTCATCCAGTTCACTAGAAACTTCTTCTTCTAGTGTCTCGCCCCTTGCACGTTCTCCTGTTCCATCAATTTAAAACAATCAAAGCAACACACCCTTCTCTGATGCAAATTCTACAAAACAGTTTATATATTTTTAGTGTCTCCTTCTTCCACACTGTGAACATATCCTTTTATCACAATCCTGAGTCAAATGAAATTTGGCCCTACATAAAAACATTTGTTTTCAATTGTCTCTAGTAAGTTGTCGTCCCTCTTTTTTCATTAACAACAATCACACTGGGGATATATATAATATTGCCCTTTATTACACAGAAACATATCCAAACCTCTATGTCCCATCCATATGGAATGTTCATGAAACACTTTTTTTATCTCAAGAACATTCTGACAACATTCAGAAAACAATCTTTCAGTTCAAACATATTAATGTATATTGCACAAAACTTTACGTTAAGTCTTTTTCTGCATTAAATTATGTAAACATACAGTGGATATAAAAAGTTTGCACACCCCTGGTAAAATGCCAGGTTTTTGTGAGATGAAAAAATGAGACCACAATAAATCACTTCAAAACTTTTTCCACCTTTAAGGTGACCTATAACCTGTACAATTTAATTGAAAAACAAACAAATCTGTTAGGGAAAAAAATATAAAAAATAAAAAATGTACAATAAGCTGGCTGCATAAGTGTGCACACCCTTAAACTAATACTTTGTCCTCGTGCTTAAGAATGGTATTTTAGTACCAGTAAAATAGCCAGGACTGATATACCCAACCACAATGCTCAGTAGAGGTAGGAAATTCACCAGAGAGAGCAATCACTAAAATGTAGTGAGTAAAATGCAATGAGTAAATCAGGAGTGTTCACAAATCAAAGTAATTTAATAAATATGTTAAAAATGTTAGAAGTGTCAGACAGGTGCCTAAGTAAGTTAAATACACTAAACATTTGTGGTGCTTTCTAATATCTTCTTCAAGAATGCAAGGGAAGTGCAGTGGGGCTCGAGAGGAAAAGCAATGGTGCCTTCAATAAGTTAACTGTAGAGACTCAAGTTAATGAAATTAAAATTTTCTTTTTGGTAAGCCAGGACAAAGCACTGTTGAGTGGAGCAAGAGCCAGAGTTTGAGCCAAAAGCCCTCAAAGGGAGAAGTAACGCACAAGAGTTTTTTAAGATGTAACAGATGTAATCAGTTCATCCATTTTCAAGTAACCAGAAAGGCTCATCCAGACTCTGCTACACTTTGCTGTGAAGGAAAGGTTAGTTTGCTTTTATTTTTTGTATTACTGTATTGCCTTTCTATATTTTGAATAATGTAGTTTGTTTTCTTTACCTTGTGTTTTGCTTGCATTCTGTTTTAACAGCATATTAAAACTTCAAAAGAGACCACAGCTCTCTCTGTTCTGAGTCAGGCAGAATTTTTACCACTGTCTTTCTAGTTGCCTGCCTCTTATGTTAATCTGACCATATATCTCATTTCTCTCTACTTTCACTGGCTTATGTGAGTAATCACAAAATCATCATTCTTGAAATCCCACCCCTTCAATTATTTAAATTTATTGGCCATCCTACAGTATTTCATAGTACCAAAATACAAAAGTGACCACCCCTTTCAATCCATCTTGCTGTTTTAAAAATAGTAACTCTCCACTAAACCTTAACTTTTTAAACAGGTAAAACTCAAGTTACCTACTTTCATATCTAACTTCTCTAGTGCACACTGCAAAGTGCATTCTTTTCAATCTTACCTTTAAGCATCCCTGTGACTAGCACTTTCTCTAATACCTGCTGGAAAGCACTAGGAAGCCTTAAACTCATACAAACACTGAACTCTCCTTGTTAACAAGGAGAAATTAATAGTAGGCACTAAACAGCCTATAATTGCAAAGTACCTTACAAGTCTCACATAACTCAACCACACCACTGAATCAAACACATAAACACACTAAGACATACTCGGAGGCTCTGAGTAAAAATTTACCTAAACAGCAAAGGCCTCCAAAGCAGACACCCAAGCGACTGCAAACTCAAGACACCACACAAACAACACATAAAAAACAAAATCAGTGTGCAAAGCAGTCACTGCCCTTAAGGCCAAATACAACACCAAACATACTTGTCATAGGTGACTCCATAGTCAGACACACTGACGTCCCACTTACCAGGCTGAACAAGGAGAAGGTCACGGTAAGCTGCCTATCGGGCGCTAGAATCCGCCACATAACACAAGCACTCAGGTCACTCCACGGCAAGTACAAGTATGACACAGTCATTGTCCATGCTGGTGTGAACGATCGAGATGTACCTCCCTGGACTACATGAAAAGAGACATAGAGGAGCTCTCTGATTATGTAGCCCAGGCAGGTATGACCCTGACCCTGAGCAGTATCCTTCCTTCACCACGAATGATGCCACAATATAGTGACAAGATGATCAGCTTTAACAATTGGCTTAATTTCTGGTGTCATTCAAAGGGGATCCAGTGTCTGTCTGCTTGGGATGACATGCTTGACAAGCCACGCTGTTTCGCAAGGGACGGCTTGCACATGTCACCCCGGGGATTCCGGATATTGGCTAAGGCTCTTGCCACCCCATAGTGCCTTTTTAGGCAAGGCTCAAATTCTAAACCTACCACCCTAGAAAACAAAACGGAAGAAACTAAGGGTAATGCTGCTCAATGCCAGAAGTCTAAATCTCAAAATGCACGCACTCGAGGCCCTTCTCAGTATGGAGAACATCGATGTCTGTGCTGTGACTGAAACCTGGTTCAAGGCTCCTGAGAGCACCCCGGCACTATCAGGTTTTACCTCGTATCATGCGTTCCGGCCCCAAAACCCGGACCATACCACAAAAGGAGGGGGTGTATCCATATTCATCAAGGATACCCACACCTCCAGGTTGGTGGCTACGCACGAAGCATCGGAAACCATCCAGGTGCAATTAACCATAGGCAAAACTGCTCTACAATTTGTAGCATGCTACAGGCCACCCTCTCAAACTCAGGAAACCCACACAGCCTTCCTGAAGACACTGGAGGGTATAAATGTATCACCAAACAACATCATATTGGGTGATTTCAACTACCCGAATATAGACTGGGAACATTACTCAAGCCCCAACTTTCTAGCCCAAAGGTTCCTGGAGTTCATAAATTCAAATGCCATGGAACAACTAGTCACCGTCCCCACAAGAGGAGAAAATATACTAGATCTCATCATCACAAACATGGGGACAAAATGCTCCACACCGAAGTATATCCTCTTTGGTGAGATCAGATCATAAACTAATCTCACTAGAAATCCACATCCCGCCCCCACCCCAAACAAAAAAGACCACAGTGAAGAACTTCTCTAATGCAAACTTCACACCACTCAAGACAGGTGTGGTATCCTTCAAGGCCCCCGAGCCAATGGAAACCACAACCCAATCTGCGGAAGCCCTTACAAATGCCTTCTATGAACACCTTCAGGACTGCATGGATCAGGCAATCCCAAATAAAACCAAGACTCTTTCCACCAAGGGCAAACGTCCAGTCTGGTGGACCCCAGCCATAAACAAACTTTACAATAAGAGGAGAAAGCTATTACATGATAGAGCAAAATCCCAAAAAGGGAAGGCATCTTTGATCAGTACTAGCAAGAAACTACGATCCCTCATAAAATCATCCAAGGCCAACTTTGAGAAAAAAATTGCCATAGATTCAAAAGACAATCATAAGGCCTTCTTCAGCTATGTCAGAAACCTAGGTGGAAACTCCCAGATATGCTCAGAATTAGTCCAAAATGATACAAAAATCACTGAACCCACAGACATTGCCAACATACTGGCAGACAGGTTCAGCGCAAACTTCAACCCCTCTCCCCAAAAGGAGAGATAACTATCCCAACAGAGTGTATCCTCCCAGACATCTCAAATGCGCAGGTGAAAGCTGCTCTCTCTAAAGCTAAAAACACAGCATCAATGGGACCGGATGGTGTCCCCGGCTGTGTGCTACATGAACTCAATGAAGAACTAAACCCGCACATAAGGCAGCTGTTTAATCTTAGCCTTACCACAGGACATGTGCCCAAGGAGTGGCGATCGGCAACTGTGGTCCCACTCCACAATGGCGGTGCCTCACGGACCCTGGTAATTACCCCATAAGCTTAACAAGCCTGGTCTGCAAAGCTATGGAGAGGATCATAATGGAACTCATAAACAAGGACATAGGGGACTTGCAGACCTTGGACCCAACCCAGTTTGGCTTTGTCAAGGGCAGATCTTGCCTTTTGAACTTGGTCAACTTCTTTGAAACAGTTACCAAGGCCATTGATGAGGGAAAGGCAGTCCATACAGCCTACCTTGACCTTGCAAAGCTTTGACACAATACCCCACTCGGGTATCATAGAGAAACTTACCAGCTTAAATGTAAACCCATATGTCACAAGATGGGTTGCAAACTGGCTAAAGGACAGAACCCACAGGGTTAGAGTTGCTGGAGCCATGTCAGACTCCAAGCCGGTTACAAGTGGTGTCCCACAGGGCTCAGTCCTTGGCCCCCTATTGTTCGGCATCTACTTCTCAGAAGTACAGGCAAACATAGGAGGACTATGGCTGACAAAGTTTGCGGATGACTGCAAACTGGGTGCCATAGTGGATAGTACATCGGACACAGACATCCTTCAGAGGGGTCTCACGGAAACTGATAGCTGGTGCCACAGCCATGGCCTGAAGTTAAACGCAAAAAAGTGTATAGTCATACCCTTCAGGAAAAACAAGGTAACCCCAAGCTACCATATAGATGGCAACCCACTAAGCACAGAAGAGGTTATCAGGGACCTGGGTACCCAGGTTGACAGTGGCCTCTCGCTTGACACTCACGTTGCTAAAGTGGTTCGAAAGACCTTCTACATTGCCCATCTGATCATGAAGGGATTCACATCCAGATCAAGTGAGGTCATTGTTCCCCTGTACTCTTCACTTATCAGACCAATGATCGAGTACAATGCCCCGTTCAGGATGCATCTCACCCGACACCTGCAGCAATTGGAGAGACCCCAAAAGTTCCTCACCAAAAGGATAAAGGGACTCCAAAACCTGTCATATACTGCCAGACTGAAGAAACTCCAACTCTATTCAGTTGCATACCGTCTGCTCAGAGGTGACCTATGCCTGACATACAAGGCCATGACCAACCCAGAATTAATGGACATGCTCCACCTCAAAAAATCCAAATCCACCAGAACCACTAGAGCAAGTGACTTAAACCTTAGCACGGATATAAATAGGACGTGCTGGAGGGATAGATTTATCACCCAGAGACTCCCCATGCTGTGGAATAAAATCCCGGTCCATGTGAGGCAGAGCACCTCGCTGGCTCTGTTCAAGAGAAATCTTGACCGGTGGATGGGAGATCGTAGGTTTACCCCGGGAATCATCTCTGTGTCACTGCTGGACAGAGGCACAACAAACTAATGGGCACATTATTTCTAACATAAGGGGTGGGGTAAGCCACATAACTTTGGGCTAGGCTTATAAATGCCTTAGGGCAGATAGCCTAGTATAAACCTATGAACCTATGAACCTTGCTAAGGAAACAGCTCCTATACTTTACAAAGAAAAAAAAAAAAGCCCCAAACCAGGCATGTCCAAGGGTCAGCTTCCGGTGATTTCTCCTGTCCACCTGGTGAATCTGGGCATACTGGGGCAATGCAGCAATTGCCTCATGTACACAGACAACCCTCTCCTCCTACCACCCAACACTACAACCTGTGAGAGATGAACTTACATAGCCAAAATGGAAGCAAAGCTCTCTCCACCCAAGATTGTGCCAAACAGTCAAGAGGAGAAGATTAACACCCACACTACACCTCAAGCAACACATAGCCCTTCTAAACCCGCACCACCAACACCCACATATAGCAACACTAAATCCACATATGCAGAGGCCCTTAACTGTAACCTGCCCAAGCAACAAAGACCTCTGAAGCTGAAATGCAAACAAACACCAATCACAACCAATGTGTCACATAGTTCACAACACCAGTGTGCCACCCAGCAACAGCCCCTAAGGCAAGACAATGTACCTAACACTTTAGTCATAGGTGACTCTATAGTCCGGTACACTGATGTCCCTCTCACCAGGTTGAATAAGGAGAAAATTACAGTCAGCTGCCTGTCGGGTGCCAGGATCCGCCACATAACGCATGCACTCAAGTCACTCCACAACAAGTACAAATATGACTCTGTCATTGTCCATGTTGGAGTGAATGACTTGAGACGTACCTCCCTGGACTACATGAAAAGAGACATGGAAGAGCTCTCGGATCATGTGGCCCAGGCAGGTATGACCCTGCCCTGAGTAGCATCCTGCCTTCACCCAGAATGATACCACAATATAAGTATAAAATGATTGACTTCAACAATTGGCTAAGCTTATGGTGTCATTCAAAGGGGATCCAGTATCTGTCTGCCTGGGATGACATGACTGATAGACCACGATGCTTTTCCAGAGATGGTCTGCACCTGTCGCCCCTGGGATTCAGGTTACTGGCTAAGGCTTTTGCCACCCCTATAGTGCCTTTTTTAGGCAAACTTCAAAGGACAAAACCACCACCATTACAGGTAGAAGCATGCAAAATCTGAAGGTAATGCTACTCAATGCTAGAAGTCTAAACCTCAAAATGCACTCTCTCGAGGCACTCCTAAAAATGGAGAACATCGATATCTGTGCAGTAACTGAGACCTGGTTCAAGGCTCCAGAGAGCACCCCTGCAATACCAGGCTACAACTCTTACCACACCTTTCGGCCACCAAACCAGGACCGCAACACTAAAGGTGGAGGAGTGTCAATATTCACCAAGGATATTCACACCACCAGGCTAGTTGGCCAACACAATGTGTCTGAAATTCTCCAAGTGCAACTAACACTAGGTAAGACTGCAATCCAAATTGTAGCTTGCTACAGATCCCCCACCATACCCCAAGATTCTCACTACACCTTTCTAAACATACTGGAAAATATTAAGACAGAACCAAACACCCTAATACTGGGTGATTTTAACTACCCTGCCATTAACTGGGAAAACTACTCATGTCCCAACACCTTTGCGCAACGGTTCTTGGAATTCATAAATTCCAACGCCCTGGATCAACTAATCCATAGTCTCGCCAGGGGCTCCAATATCCTAGACCTGGTCATTACCAACATGGGAAATCAATGCTCCATACCTATGGTCACCCCCTCGTTAGTCAGGTCTGACCATAAGCTAATCACCCTTAACATCCACATCCCACCCCCCCCCCCCCCTAAAGAAACCACCATAAAAAAACTTCTCCAAAGCCATCTTCATGCTACTCAAGTCAGAAGTGACAGACTTCATGACACCCATGCAGACGGGAACTGAAAGTTCAACTGCTGAATCCTACACTAAGGCACTGTACGAGCACATCCACTCATGCATGAATCGTGCCATCCCAAATAGAACCAAAATGCTCTCATCCAAAAAAAGGAAGCCAATCTGGTGGTCCCCTGCCATAAACAAACTTTACAACAAAAGGAAGAAACTTTTGCTGAAAAGAGGAAAATCCCAGGATGCAAAAAACTCCCTTACTAGCCTCAGTAAGAAACTGAGATGCCTCATAAAATCCTCCAAAGCTAGTTGTGAAAATAAAAATTGCCAAAGATTCCAAAGACAACCACAAAGCATTCTATAACTATGTCAAGAATCTAAATGGCAATGCTCAGATCTGCTCTGAGCTAAAACAGAATGGCATTAAATATACTGATCTGAAGGATATTGCCAATATCCTGGCAGATCGATTCAGTGCCAACTTCACCCCCGTCTCACCCCCTAAATGGCCCATCTCAATACCGAAGATTGCCAAATTCCAGTAATAACAGCCACACAGGTACAAAACGCACTATCTAAAGCCAAGAATACAGCATCCATGGGACCAGATGACATCCCGGGCTGTGTACTACATGAACTACAATATGAACTGGCATCTCACCTAAGTGTCATGTTTAATCATAGCCTCACCTCAGGTTTCGTGCCCACTGAGTGGCGCAGAGCTACAGTTATCCCAATCCACAAGGGGGGATCCACCTTGGATCCCGGAAACTACCATCCCATCAGTCTGACAAGCCTTATCTGCAAGGCCATGGAGCGTATTATCATGGAACTTATAAACAAAGACATTGGCAAACTTCAAACACTGGACCCCACCCAGTTTGGGTTTGTGAAGGGCCGATCTTGTCTCCTGAACCTGATTGACTTCTTTGAATCAGTCTCCAGAGCCATGGACAAGGGTAAGGTGGTCCTCACAGCCTATCTAGACCTTGCCAAGGCCTTTGACACCATCCCCCACTCTGGAATCATAGATAAACTTACTAAGTTGGGCATTAATCCCTATGTCACCCAATGGGTTGCTAAATGGCTTACTGATAGAACCCACACTGTAAAAGTAGCCGACTCCAAATCCAGCTCAAGACAAGTGACAAGTGGAGTACCTCAGGGTTCAGTCCTGGGGCTCTTGTTTGGCATCTACTTCTCTGAAGTACAGGTCAACACTAAGGGACTCTGGCTAACAAAGTTTGCAGATGACTGCAAACTGGGAGCCATTATTGAATCCCCAAATGATGTGGATACTCTACAAAAGGGCCTTACAGAAACAGATGCTTGGTGCCAGAGCCATGGGCTCAAGCTCAATGCCAAGAAATGTATTGTTATCCCGTTTGGGAAAAAACATGTATCCATGAATTACCATATAGGTGGCAGTACACTAAACACAGAAAGTGTGATAAGAGACTTAGGGACACAGGTGGACAGTGGTCTCAAGTTCGATAACCACATCGCCACAACAGTCAGGAAATCCTTCTATGTGGCACACCTCATCATGAAGGGCTTTTCATCCAGAAAAAAGGAGGTCATTGTCCCACTGTACTCATCCCTCATTAGACCCATTATAGAATACAACGCCCCATTTGGTATGTACCTCTCAAGACATCTGCAACAACTGGAAAAGCCTCAGAAATACCTCACTAAAAGAATCACAGGCCTAAAGCAGATGTCCTACGCTGACCGCCTTAAAAAACTCCAGCTATACTCTGTCGCATATCGTCTATTCAGAGGCGATCTCTGCTTAACATACAAGGCCATGTCAAACCCAGAGCTGTTGGACATGCTACACTTAAAGAAATCCCAATCCCTCAGAGCTACATGCTCCAGGGATCTAAACCTTGTCATCACAATAAACAAAACATGCTGGAGGGATAGGTTCCTGACCCAGAGACTCCCCAGACTCTGTAATAGATTGCCCATACATGTCAAGCAGAGTGCCTCTTTGGACCTCTTCAAGAAGAACCTTGACGATTGGATGGGAGAAAGGAAATTCACCCCAGGGATCACGTCAGTCGCCCTGCTAGACAGGGGTCCAGGAAAGTAAATAATGTGGGAAGAAATAGCCAGGGAATTGTTATGGCTAGGCTTGTATAGGCCCTAGGGCTGATAGCCTAGTACCAACCTATGAACCGGCATACAAACTACAGAACACCGCAGGCAAGAAAGGTAACTCTGAATGATACAACCTAAACAAGTATTGGCCTTGGAAGAGCCCTGTGGGACACCCTGACTGTAACCTAGAATTTTACCTGTCCATTTTTCATATATTTGCCATGTCCTATTTGTAAGCCATGGATCTTATCAAGAGTACACTAATATGCAGTTGTTTTCATTTATTGATCAGTGTTTTTGAATATGACAGCACATGTTTTCATATTTGGCTGTTGTTATATTATTATAACATCATGTTACAGACAGTTATACATCTGTTTTCAATGTGTGCATGCTGATATATGGTTTAACTTCACAACCTTCTAATTTTGACAATAATATATCCAAA
Source organism: Protopterus annectens (assembly GCF_019279795.1). NCBI lineage: Eukaryota > Metazoa > Chordata > Ceratodontiformes > Protopteridae > Protopterus > Protopterus annectens. The sequence continues at coordinate 299,838,741 of NC_056733.1, forward strand.
ATAACCTTCTCCATTATTTTCCCAAAACAAAAAAGTAAACTTATGGGTCTGTATAACTCTGGGTTTATCCTTGTTCTTCTTCCCTTAAAGAAGGGCACAATTATTGCATGTCTCCAATCTTGAGCAATTCCCCCATATTTAAACGAGTTAGTGAATAACAGCTATAATGGCACTGTAAGTTCATATGAAGTGTTTTCAGGTCATTATCACTAATTTCAGCTCTTTCCTGTGCTTTGTTTGGGTCCGGTTTCCATAGTTTTTTTTTTTTCAATCCAAACTAGTTTTTTTTAAACAAGAAACATCTTTATTAAATTATCACTTTTGACACAGGCAATCATACATTCATATAAATGAAAACAAACCATATTGACATATATTTAGTTGCAAACACTATACATCACTCATGATCTATCCAGTCATTGTCAGTCAAACATTACATAGCTCATTCAAATCCTGTCCTCTTTTAGACCTCATTCTTCCTCTAGTATGTTATTCTGCATGTACTCTTCCCACAATCCCCATCTTTTCTACGTAATTTATTCCTACATTTTTCTAAAGATCCCATTTCTAGTTGTTTTATCTCTGTTACTATATTCACCACTTATAGTACAGTTGGTTTGGACTTTTATTTCCATTTTCTAGTAATTACTTTTTTGGCTACCACCATAATTAGACTCAGCAAGGTCTTACAATGTCTAGGCAATTCCAAATCTGATATTGTTAATCCTCGTTCATTCCTTAAGTATGGGTATCGGTTCCAACCTCGGAACCGAGCCGACCATCTTCCAAGCTCGCGTCAGCTACAATCTCTCCAGCTAAAACTCTTACCCAGAATTCCCCTCTCCCTGTTACCCCAGATTTTGTTTGCCGCGTCGCCATTCAGTCATGTCAAGCTACTTCTCTTGAGCTAAGTACAATATTTGTTGTCTTTTTAGTCTAAAACAACTTTTTCTCTCAGAAAAGTTTCTAAATTGTTTTCTCTTACCTTATCGCATTTAGCGACTATCTCTTCTTAAATTTTTTCCAATCTTTTTACCACAAGGTATTTTCTTCTATACCATCTTTGATAGACCCCTTCTCTTCATTACCTTCGGGTATTTCTTGTACCATTGCTGGTATTCTTTCTGATTTCATTATTTTCTATCATGGATAAAAAAGGTAGTCCAGGATTTAAGAGATGTTCAGATTGTGGACATAAATTTTCTACTTCAGATGCACATTCTCTGTGTGTCTATTGTTTGAGTGTGCCTCATTTATCAGTAGATCCCCCCCTTGCAATTTGAAAGAACTTCTCTAACTGGACGTTAATTGAGAGGAAAAATAAATTGTTACTAAAGGGACTACTCAAGTCTCCATTTTCAGAGGCTATTTCTGGGTTGGAGGCCTTAACCCCTCCTAAATCCCATAAGAAAAAAACTGATGATCTTTCTAAGGCCAAATCTCTTCCTTCAACCCCGGCTGGGAACTCCCATCAACCGAGACCCAAGAAGGCTAAGCTTTCTACTTCGGATCTGACTCTTTCGGCTCCAGCACTTTCGGTGCCTAGACCCTCGGCACCGAGGTCATCGGTCCCATCTGTGACTTCAGCACAGAAGCCATCTGCACCATCTGTGACTTCGGTACCGATTAGCGTGCCCTTTACCGTATCGTTACCGAGGGGCTCCTCGGTTCAGACCTCTCTACCAGCATAGACTATCCTGTCGGCGCAGACTGTAACCACATCAGCTCCGATACCTTACCCAGAACCGACAACTCAATTACTGACACGGATTTTTTTGGTCCCAGCTTCAGCAATGACAACCACTTCAGCACCGACCTGTCGGTGCAGACCATGACTTCGGTACCGATGATTTCCTTGGAGCAGACACTTGTGGTACAGTGTCTTATGGCACTGTTGTTTTCAGTGTAGACTGATGATGTAGGCACTGAGCTTGTCCCATCTGTGGACAGACCTGACTCCCCCTCAGCCGTGTCCGTGAAATCCACTAGAAGCCTCTCTGAACACAACGTGTTGCATCTTGTGGATCAAGTGCTTTCCGCCAGAGGTATCCCACCCCCCCAGGATCTATTCTTGCTTGGGAGGTGATCATCCTTTGCCTAACACCCCTACTTATTCTCCTCCTTCACTGCCTTTGAAGCCCTTTGATATAGCACAGTCTTCCCCCTCTATGGTTCCCTTCATGGACCTCACTAAGGAACTGCAGTTGCCTTTGTGGCAGAAGAGTTATGCTACAACCCAGGATATCAGCTGTGGCGTATGTAATTTGGTGTTTCACAGCCATCCAGGAACTCCGAGTTGGCAGGCTGAGCCACTTAGGGGAGGGGTGACCCCTGTCCAGGACACTCACCTCTCTTCAGGTAGACCGGCCTTCCAACTAATGGAGAAGGCTTTGGCATCTGCTGGCGATACTGTGCTGTCAATCTCCCCACCCTTCTTTGGCCAGCTTTGTACACAAGTCGCTCCTAGCGGACACCGGGTGCAAAGGCCTCAGTATGTACTCCTACAGGAAACCCCTTTTGCTTTGTCTTACCCAGCTTCTCCTTCTGAGGAAGTTCATCACAAAAGCTCATGCAAGAGGAAGCACATGGACTCCACAGAGGAGTCCACTTACTGAAGACACAGACTTTGATGATGGGGAAGGATCCCCTCGCTCACCCTCTGAGGTATCCTTTGGTGATATCCTCGAAATCCTTATAGAGAGGTGACTGGCAGCCCTCTAACCCAACCTCTGAAGAGTCTGTGTTCCTGCAGGCCTTTCGCGCCCAGCCTCCTACCTCCTGGGTTACTCCACCTGCCAACGAACTGGTCCGGCTCGTCGTGCAGCATGCGTGGAAGGCTTCTGACACCATTGAGGCCATTCCCCGGAGGCCAGATAAATTTTTGTCCCTTCCTGCTACTGACCCCCATTGGTCTAAAGGTCTTCCTGTAGATGCTCTGGTGGTGGTGGCCGCAACCACGAAGGACCTGGCTGAAGAAGAAAGCCAGACTGCCCATCCACCCAACAAAGAGTCACAGGCTCTGGACAGAATAGGGAAGCGTACTTTTGCATCAGCGACCTTTACAATCAGGTCCCTGAATTATATGGCACACTTCACCAGGCTTCAAAGGGATTTAATATCTGAGCTCTCTGAAACTTTGGCTAGTGCCATGTCTGATGAGGTCCATGACAAAGTGGCCTCTCAGCTGGCTACCACTGAATCGATATCAAACTCCTCCATGCACTTGATATCTCATGCATCAGAAGGAGCAGCGAGTTCAGGCATTGTTTTGAGACAGCACACCTGGATGCACTTATGCAATTTTGCGGAACCCTTCAAGGCTTCCTTTCTCACTGTTCCCATAGAAGCCTCTTCACTGTTTGGACCCAAAGGTAAAAGTACACTGGCCAGATGTGAACAGGACGGTAAGACCCTTTCTGCCATAGCTGTCCATTATTCTTCCCCTCAACGTGCTTTCTCCAGAAACTAGAAGAGTGGGAAGATATGGTATAAAAAGTCTCAGGGTCCTTTCCATGACACATAGGCCGAGTTCTCCCCTAGAGGCAGAGGGAGAAACTCTCAGGGAAGACGCCCTTTTCAGGGCAGAGGGGGTCCGCGTAACCAGGGTTCCAGGGATTCCTTTCCTGGTCAATCCTATCAGCGCTCCTGAAGAGTGGCTGAACTCTTTTCCTCTGGAGGTGGTTGGGGGTCGTTTCTCCTTGTACCCTTCTGCCTGGCTAACCATCACCACCGACTCTTGGGTACAAAGGATAATAACCAGAGGTTACCATATCCCCTTTGATCTTTATCCTGCCCCCCCCCCCAACAAACTTACCCGACGTTCCAACCAGTCAAAGGGAAGAAGCAGCACTAGAGATAGCAAAGCTGCTAAGAAAAAGAGTCATCCAAATAGTCCCTCCAGACCAGATAGCATCCGGATTCTACTCAAGACTATTTTTGGTGCCAAAGAAAACCAGGGACTGGAGACCAATTTTGGATCTTAGTGTATTGAACAAGTTTGTGAGAGTACAAAAATTCTGCATCTTCACAATACAATCTATCCTCCCACTTTTGGAAAAAGATGATTGGATGTGCTCGATAGATCTTCAAAATGTGTACTACCACATAAAAGTGGACAGGCCATCAAGAAGATTTCTGCGCTTCTGTGCAGGAGCCAGTCACTACCAGTTCAGAGTACTGCCCTTCGGACTCTCTACAGCCCCCAGAGTGTTCACAAAGTGCATGGCAGTCGTCACAGCTCACTTGCGACTACAAGAATTTCAGGTGTTTCCATACCTAGCCAACTGGCTCATATCCGCCCCCACCAAACATCTATTGGAAGAAGCCCTGGCATACTCTCTCCTCATTTCAAAAAGGCTAGGCATAACCGTAAACTGGCAAAAATCCAATCTCACCCCATCTCAGTCCACAGAATTCATAGGGGTCATATTGGATACAAAGAATTGCAGAGCATCCATTCCAGAGCATAGAATTCTAAGGATAAAGCAACAACTGATCCCAATCCTTTCAAGGGAGAAATCCACAGCTCACTCTGTCCTACAGCTGTTGGGTTCCATAGCAGCCTCTATCACCATTGTCCCCCTGGCCAGGTTTCACATGAGGCTTCTACAATGGCTACTGCTCACCCAATGGTATCCTTTTCAGTATCCTCTTTCAGCCAAGATTTGAGTAACCCACAAGTGCAAACAGGATTTAAATTGGTGGATGACCCACAACCCATCACAATGGTCTCGCCCTTTTTCCCCCCAGCAGCCCAAGGCTACAGTGACCACGGACCCCTCCCTGATGGGGTGGGGGGGCTATGTCAGGGTCATACAGTCCAAGGCACTTGGCCCGAATTGGAGGCCCAAATGCATATAAATGTTCTGGAGCTGAGGGCGGTCCTTCTGGCGTTGCAAGCGTTCCATCTCCTGCTGCCATCCGGGACTATTGTGATACAATCAGACAATATGGCGGTGGTCTGGAACATCAACAAACAGGGCGGAACAAAATCTTACCCCCTTTGTCGAGAGGCCATGAGGATATGGCAATGGGCGATGGCTACCAACCGTTTTCTTCTAGCAACACACATTCCCGGGAGTACCAATGTGATAGCAGACAGACTCAGCAGGTGCATTCTACAACCTCACGAGTGGTCCCTGAATCCCTTGATAGCGGCGATCTTCCACTGCTGGGGCCGTCCTTGCTGCAACCTCTTTACATCCCTGACTAACTACAAATGCAGCAACTTCTTCTGATTCCCCCTCCGGGACAGTCACCCAGGGATGCTCTAGTCCACGACTGGCCCTCGGGTCTTCTTTATGCTTTTCCACCTCTTCCCCTCATTCCGCAGTTTCTGAAGAAAGCCCGTTGGTTGAAGAGCAAGGTGATCCTCATAGCATCATATTGGCCTTGTCAGATTTGGTTCCCCTTCCTTTGGCCTCACCTGCTACATCAACCAAGGATTCTCAATCCAACCCCGGGGTTGATCTCCCATTTTCAGAATCTGATTCATCTCAACTTGGACAGCCTGAAGCTCACAGCTTGGCTCCTCCAATTCCCTTGATTGCCAGGCAGAATGATCTTTCTTTACCAGTACGGGACATTCTTATTGCATCTCATAAGTCTTCCACTAGAATAACATATCTAAGCAAGTGGAAAATATTTCCCTGTTAGCTGAAAGAAAAGCAAGTAGATCCTTTTTCAGCACCAATGTCAATAGTTCTAGAGTATCTAGCCGATCTATTTCAATCTGGTCTATCGGCCTCTACCATTAGAGTTAATTTGGCTGCAATATCTAATTTCCATGAGGGTGTCCAAGACTCCTCTCTTATGTCTCACAAATTATGCAAGACATTCATAAAAGGTGTGAATCATCTTTTAGTGAACCTATTCAACCAAGGGACCTGTCATTAGTTCTACAAGCTCTGACAATGCCTCCTTTCGAACCAGCTTCTTCATGTGACCTCAAATATTTGTCATGGAAAACCTTGTTTTTTGTCGCCATTACTTCTGCCAGACGTATCTCTGAGCTTCAAACCTTATGTATCAAGAGTCCATACTTGATTTTTCATAGAGATAGAGTGTCTTTGAGAACTAATCCTTCCTTTTTGCCAAATGTGATTTCTAAAATGACCATTAAACAAACCACTGAATTGCCAGTTTTCTTCCCCAATCATTCAAACAAAGGAGAGTATTGCCTACATACCCTAGATATTCACAGGCAAATTTGCTTCTACTTGAATAGGACTAAGGCCTCTCGTAAATCAGACCAGTTATTTTTGGCCTATTCTGGACCTAGATTAGGATGTGCTGTTGCTAAGGTCACATTGGCTAGATGGTTGAAAGACCTTGTGACCTTCATTTATACACAACATAATATTCCATTACCGACTACCATCAAGGCTCAGTCGACAAGGTCGGTGGCAACTTCTGCTGCCTTCCATGCCAGAGCTTCTTTACATGGCATCTGTGCAGCTGCAACTTGGACTAAGCCTCATACCTTCATCAATCATTGCAAATTGGATTTGGCCTCTAGGGAAAGAGCATCTTTTGGTTCTATGATGCTCAGGAATGTCCTTCCATGACAGCCTCCCAGGAATAGAGGTAGCTGGGGACTCTGTCCCATACATAAGGGATGAATGAGGATTAACAATATCAGATAAAAAGTTATGTCTTACCATAACGTTCCATCTGTATTGTTGATCCTCGCTCAGTCATTACAACCCTCCTTCCTTCCCCCTCCTGTGGCTTCTAGTGGATCTCACCATCCGGTTCTTTTAGGTCATTTGACGGGAGGTAGCCTCTACCTTTTTTTCACTTGCAAACTCAATATGAGGTAACAGGGAGAGGGGAATTCTGGGTAAGAGTTTTAGCTTGAGAGTTTGTAGCCGACGCAAGCTTGGAAGATGGCTGGCTCGGTTCTGAGGTCGGATCCGATACCCACACGTAATGACTGAATGAGGATCAGCAATACAGAATGAACGTTATGGTAAGACATAACTTCTTTTTCTGTGTCATAGCTCAAAAAATTATTTCTTTAGTTAAATTCAGTATGTAAAGTTACTCTGGTGCTACTACCACAAATTTTCATCCCCTTTGGTGAATCCATCTGTTCTGTATAAGACTTTGTAAATATATCTATAATCCATTCAGTCTAAGAATAAGTCTTAGCATCTATACACAATTTATCTATATGTATGTTTTAACTCCTACCACACTACATCTGTGAAATGTTTGCCTAGTATGCTTAATTCCTTTACATAAATGTTTTTTCAGATTTTTCTCATCATGCATAATGTTATATTTAATATGTCTACATAGTTTATTCCAGTTACAGACTTGACATTATTTCCATTGCTTGTACTTTTTATTTCTCATCTTATTTAAGTATCTTGTTCTAATGGAAATATATTCTCCTGACCTTGTGTGCCTAGATCCTGATGTAAAACACTTTTTTCGCATTCAATTTCTTTTCAAAACTTACCACATTCCCTCTGCAGTCCTTCCACTGACTGCTTCACTCTAATTAGTTTTACATAATGAATGTTTTGTTTCTACATAGTTTGTTATTAGCCTTCTATGCACTGATTTGGATTTAGTGTGGTAGAATTGTGTAGCAAAAATTTAAAAAGGCGATAAACCTTGAAATAACTGATTTTTCATTAGGTACACAAACGATACTTAGTAAGTTATTTTTCCCAATAAGTTTGTTTAAAATCTGTAGCAACTGCTATTCCTGAACATAAGTTGTAAAGAATTTCCTCAATATTATTTCACTCTGTTTCGGGAAAATCTAAGTCCCCTTCTACTATTTTTCCTCTCATAGGCTGCATGCAAGAAATGTACAAATTCCTCCAGGTAATCAGCATTTGACTTTGGTAGTTTGTACACACCAACAATTGTAATTTGTTTCATGGATGTCTTTATTGTCACAGTTACACAATCTAGAGTATTGGTTTTATTATCAAACATGTTGTTGTATCTTTCGGCTTTTCCTGGTTAGGGGTCGCCACAGCGGAACTCCGGTCCGCTAATGATTGGCAGTAGATTTTTACGTACCGACTTGCCAGGCCTAACGCACAACCTTCAACGTGATTACAAATATGATAACAGCCTTTAATCTCTTTTGTAATACCGTCACCTGATATTTTTTAAAATATCTGTTACAGTAAAAACATTTTCCAATTGCTGTTCTTTAACAATGTTTCACATAAAGTAACAACAAGAATGTAGCAAATTCTGCAATAAAAAAAAAACAAAAAAAACGTTTTAATGCTCCTAACATTAACAACCAGCACAGATAAATCAAATTTTACTATCTTTGAAATGTTAAATTTCTGACCTGGCAAAAATCCTTTCTTGTGTTAGTCATATATTACAATACATCTGCTGCAAACATTATCTTACCTTGTCTTGGCTACTGGACACCATCCTGTCTAAATACACATGTACCTAAAATTAGGTTTGGATGCTCCATGCATTTCCACTTCTTTAAATGGACCATTGTATCATATTGGTATTTACTCAAAAACTATTTGCATTCATGCTGACTTGACTTTCCCACATATGATTTGTGAAAATTACGTTCTAGCATCTGTACAAGCTATGCTATTTAAGAGGGCTGTAAGTATCTGAAGTTAAGATCCTTGAAGTTAAAATCAGTTGAACCAACATAAATACAAAAAGCTCCTTACTGCCTTACATTAATGCACTACTTGCACCCTATATTTTTGTTTGTGGTAAGCATAATCTTATTCAGTGTTCAGCATCTTCTGGCCATATGTAAGTATCAGTTACTCTAATAATTAAATATCCAATTACTAGTATATAATTTCTGAACACGCCTGAATAATCTCGCACTTCTGATTCAGTAGTGTTTGCTCTTGTTGTTGTGTCTTTCGGCTTTTCCCGGTTAGGGGTTGCCACAGCGGAACTCCGGTCCGCTAATGATTGGCAGTAGATTTTTACGTGCCGAGTTGCCAGCCCTGACGCACAACCTTCAACGAAGTTACGCCCATTCATGCAGGTCTCCACACAGAAGACGCTTTAGCTGAGAATCGAACAAGAAAACATCTTACTGTGAGGTGACAACGCTACCGCAGCACCACCACCGCAGTATATTCAGTAGTGTTTGCTCTATTAATCTTAAAAAAGAATGACTTCATTACCATTAGTCTTATTAGTCTCACTTTTTTCACCACTTTTTTCCATTGTAAGCATACTATTCTCATCTAGCTGTCTCTGTATTTCCACAGCCTGAGCCATTTTGTCAACAACAGTCTCTCTCCTCTATTTTTCTTTCAGTAATATTTTTTAATCCTTTCAAATTCAGTTTAGATTTCTTCCTTTTAGCCTGACTCTTGCCTCTTTTTTCTAGGGTTTCTGTAGGAAAATGATGTAATTTTCTGTAGACTGAATCTTTTGTGATTCAACAATGTTATCATCCCATGTGTGTGTTACCTAACAAACCAGTATCCTTTTTAGTATATATTCATTTTGCATCATACACATTAATCAATTCCTTTCTCTTACTAATCATTTGTTGTGATCTTCTCCCTTTCCTTCTTTTTTATGTTCTTCAAAAAGCTCTGAATCCTCAGACTGCTGAATACTTGTGTCCTGAATTCCAAAGTTGTCATCAGTAGTATAATGTTTGATAGGGGTTGAGTAACCTTTCCTAAATGTGGTCTGTTTGTACTTTGCCTAATAAAACTGATCTCATCAGCCCAGTTATATATATATATATATATATATATATATATATATATATATATGTGTGTGTGTGTGTGTGTGTATGTGCGTACATATGTGTGTGAAAAACATATATATATATATATATATATATATATATATATATATATATATATATATCTACACATATATACATATATATTATATATAGGGCATAAAGGGGACTTAAGGACGCAAATACTCAGAACTGAAAAAGCCCCAGGAGGAACAGAAAACCCTCAGGGACAAACAGGAACACATGCATCCAGAAAGAAAAATAAAGACAGAAGAAGGCAGAAAGGCCCCTCGGCCAGGAGGGCAATCATAACACAGGGCAATAGTCTGGACAGACTGGGAAGGAGGGAGGGACTGAATATTACAGCAGTGAAGAAAAGGACATCTACTGTTATGGTAAGATTTTACACAAATGTTCAATGTCCACCCATATCTCTGTTGCAATATCCTTCACCTAAGGGTGAGTACAAGAGCTTAAGAGGATGCCTGGGAGGAGGAAGGCAGAGAAGAACCCTCCACAAACATATGCAGGATGGCCATGGCAAAGCCTGCTATGGCCCTGGAAACAACATCTAACTTGTAATGTTTTGGTTTAAGTATGAAGACAGGACCAAGCAAGCAGCCTCAATGATAGAAATTGTATCTAAACCCTTGAAAAAGGCAACAGAAGCGGCAACAGCCATAGAAGAATGTGCCTTTACTGATGAGGAAAGAGATTTGCAATGAAAAGAATAACAAAAGGAACTGGTCTTAGAAATCTGGGAGGAGATGGCTTGCTTAGAAACAGCCATACATAAAGTTCTCCAATGAAAAAAACAAAAACAAAAAGCTGCTCAGATTTGCAAAAAACGTCAGTTTTATGTAAATAATATCTTTGTTGTCTATGCAAATCTAAGGTGTGAAGAACTTTCTCACTGGCAGACTGTGGAGAGGGTAAAAAAGAAGAAGAATAGATTATTTAAGAGATAATGTATTGACCATCTTGAAAAAAGTAAGGATTAGGATGAAGAAACACCTTGTTCCTATGGAAAACTAAAAAAGGAGGGGTTGCCATGAGCACCTGAAGTTCAGACACTCTCTTGGCAGAAGAAAAACACCACAACTTCACTGCCACAATATAGGAACCACAAAAAAAACACTGGATCAATGGTCACAGACATTTTATTCTGGTACCTCGGCCTTTGCCTTCATGGAATAATATATTGGGACGGTGAAGTTGTGGTGTTTTTCTTTTGAACTCTCTTGGCAGAATTAAGAATCACAAGCAAAACAATCTTCCAAGTAGAGTGTTGTGAGAAATCTGGGGAAGTCGGCTCAAAAGGAACCTGGGTCAATTTTCAGGTACAAAACTGAGGTCTCAAGAAGGTGAAATAGGCTTCCTGGGAGGCCTGATGAAGAACACCTTTAAGAAATTGCTTGACCTCAAAGCTACAGGCCAGAGGAGAATTCAAGTGCTGACAAGCAGCAATGGCTGACAGGTGAACTTTCACTGAAAAATAAGCCAACCAAACATGGAAAGGATCACACAAAAAGAAAGAACCACAGAAATCTGTACAGACAGAGGATCCTGATGGTAAGAGAGGCACCAGACAGAAAATCTATTCCATTTGGACATATATGACTGCCTGCTAGTGGGTTTCCTGGCCTCCTGCAGAACCTGAAGCACATCCTCAGAAAAGAGGTGCCTAAAAGGGATCAAAATCATATCACCCACAGCGTCACTTGAAGACTGGACATGTGAGGTTGAATAAGAGATCCCATGTCATGTGTGAGAAGATCCACCTGGTGAGGTAACTTGTGGTGATGACCCCTGGCCAATTGAGAAAGAATGGGGAACCAATGCTATCTGATTCAAAAGGGAGTCACCAACAAGACTTTGGGAGAGTGCTGCCTGATTTTGTGTAGAACTCAAGGTAACAGAGGAAGTAGGGGAAGGCGTACAGAAACATCCCCCTCCAAGGAAAAAGGCTGTCCACTTTCCAAGCTAGTGAACTTGGGATTCTAGAACAGAACACAGGAAGTTGTCTATTTTGAAGTGAGGCAAAAAGATCTGTTTGAGAAATACCCCACCCATGGGCAATGTCCAGGAATACATCTCTGGTGAAGCATCCATTTGTGAGCTTGTGTTCTGGACCAGCTCAAGGAGTCTGCCACTAGATTGTTCTCTGAAGGAATACAAACTGCCTGAAGTAATTTGATACTGAATAGCTAGATCCAAGACCTGAAGAGCTAGTCTTTAAAGAAGATAGGGCTGCATGCCCCCTGCCTGTTGACATATCACTTCACTATGGTATTGTCTGTGAAAACGTTTGCAGGGTCTGGGATGAAAGAGGGAATGAAAAGCTTGCAGACCCAGAAGCAGAGCCTTCATCTCCTTTATGTTGATGTGGTTTGACCTCTGATGAGGAGGCCAGAGACCCTGAACCTTTAGGTGGCCACAGCAGTCACACCACCCTCTGTCTGAGGCATCTGTAAAGATCTCCTGAGTGGGGCTGGAGCTTCAAAAGGAAGCCCCAGGTTGAAAGAAACTTGATGAATCTACCACTGAATCTTGAGCTTGAAACAAGGATGGAAAATACCAGTAACTTCAAGGGACGGCAATGTTGAGCAATAACAATTTGAGGTATCACTGAAGTTTCTTCATATGGAGCCTGGTGAGAGGAAGAATTGGAAAGGTGAAAGCCATGAACCCAAGGACCCTGAGAAATTCCTTGGCCAAAACAGATGCCAAAGGAAGACAAGATTGGAAAAAAGTTACTAGAGACAGAGCCTTGGCGGTAGGCAGAGATGTCAATATGGGAACTGTCTGAAGCCTGTAGTTGAGGAAAATATGATCCTAGGAAGCCATCAGAACTGACGTCTGCAAGTTTATGGTGAACCCCAGACTGTGTACCAGGACAGTACTAAACTTGAGATCCTGAAGCAGGCCGCTGGGTGAAGGCGCTTGAATAAGCAGATCATCTAGATAGGGAAAAATCTGAATACCTTGGGTATTGCAAAAAGCAATGGCAGCAATGCTGCATTTAGTGAATACGCTTGGTGCACTAGAGATGCTGAAGTTCAGTGCAGACAACTGAAAATGCAATGCAGCTACAGAGAAATGTAAAACCTTTGTGAAAAGAGGATGAATGAGGATGTGAAGGTATGCATCCTTGAGATCCAGAGATAACAGAAATTCCTGCAGAAGAAGAAAAGGAAATACCCTAGGGGTAGTAGAGATCCTGAAGGTCAATGCAGACAACTGAAAATGCAATGCAGCTACAGAGAAATGTAAAAGCTTTGTGAAAAGAGGATGAATGGGGATTGAAGCTATGCATCCTTGAGATCCAGAATTAACAGAAACTCCTGTGGAAGAAGAAAAGAAAACAATGCCTGAAGAGATAACATCCGAAAGGAAGGAATCTTGAGAAAGGTGTTCAGCAGGGAAAGATCAAGAATTAGTCTCCATATAACCTCCTTTCGTGAGACCAAAAACATTCTGGAATAAAATTCCTTCCCTGCTTTGGTGTGAGGCATGGCTTGAATGGTGCCCTTTGCCAAAAGAGAAAGAGAGTAAAAATCCTCTGGGAAGTGGCGAGCTGTTCCAGAGGAGGATGAGAAATAGCTAAAAAGGGAGGAGGGGTCTTCCAAACCATGTAATATTCCTGATGGATAATGGACACAACCAAAATTCTGAAGTGATTCATAGCCGATTTGGAAGAGACAGGGAAAAATGGAGGGACAATTGAACCTGGCTGAGGAAAGAACTGGTGGGAGGATGGCATAATGGTTAAGGTGTTTACCTGGCAAACTGTCAAACAGAACTAGGACTGTCATGAAAAGAAGGTTTTCTGGGAACCAGGAATCTGAGCAGACTTAGCAAGAGGAACACACCTAGGACTCTTCTTGCCCTTGAGGAAGGTGAGACTGCCTGTGAACAAATGCAGACTTGGAGGGATAGTTCCCCTGAAATAAAAGTTAAGTACTCATTATAACTATGCATCTGTGTTGTCCATTTTCATTCTTTCTGCATGTATGGGTATTGGATCTGACTCGGCCCCTTTTCTTCCAGTGAGTACATAACTTTTAATCTGATGTTGTCATTTTCCTCAATGTATGGGACAGAGTCCCCAGCTATGATAACCCTGGGTGGCCCTCATGGAAGGATATTCCTGCGTACCGTAGAACCAAAAGCAGTCCTGTTCCTGGCAGTAATGTCCAACTTGTAAAATGAGCAATAAAGGCATGAGAATTGGACCAAGTGGCTGCAACACAAATATCATCAATGGAAGCTCTGACCCAGAAAGCAGATGATGTGACCATAGATCTAGAAGAGTGAAGTTTTGGATTTCTTGTGAGAGATAAACCTCTCAAAGAGTTAACATAAGAAAATACAGTCTGAAATTCATCTAGCTAAGGTGATTTTAGGTGCTGATTTTCCCAATATGCGACATGCAAAGGAAACAAAAAGTTGGTCAAGCTTTCTAAGATACTTTGTTCTACGAAGATAAAAATGAAGCTGCCTATGTAGATCTAAAAGGTGAAGCATGTATTCTCCTTTACTGGAAACATTTGTAAAGAAGATCAGTAAATTAATTTCTTGGATGATGTTTGTTTCAGAGACAATTTTTGGTAAAAAGGATGAATTAGTATGTACGGTAACTCTATCTTTATGGAAAATCAAATAAGGCAGTTTTGAAGAGAGTACTTGGAGTCCAGAAACTCACCTAGTTGAAGTAATAGCTACAAGAGAAATTGTCTTCCAAGAAAGAAATTTGAGATCAGACTTGGCTGAAGACTCAAACGCGAGTTGAACCAAGCTCTGCAACATAAGTGTAAGATCTCAAAGTGGAGTAGGGTTTTTAATCAGTAGTCTAATTAAAAAGTACCTTTAAGGAATGCCTTACACAGTCTGGCTGAAGCTAGAGGAAAGGCAATACCTAGAGTGTGACAGAGATGGCTGCTAGCTGAACTTTAATTTTTGAAGAAGGTGCTGGTTTTTCCACCATTAAAGCAAGAAAATCTAAAACAGCAGAAATTAAAGCAGTAAAGGGATATAATTCTCTTTGTTGTGCCCAATAGGAAAATCTTTTTTCATTTACTCTTGTATATTTTCCTCGTCAAAGGTTTTTGGAATGATAGGAAAATTGGGTGACCTGGAGAAGAAAACCTGGACTGTCTACACATCATTGCAAATGGAGAAACCACATGGTCAGCTTGAGGCCTGGAATGTCCGGGTAAGCCATTCCTGTGGGATGAGATACCAGCTCTGGTCTGGGGTCCAGTATCCAAAGAGGACAGAGAAGATAAGACCACAGGAAGGGAGACCAAATTTGCCAAGGCCAGAAGGAGCCAATGAGGTTAACCCTACTCTTCAATCTGAGTGCTTTCTGAAAAAAAATTGGGGATTAGAGGTAAGGAGGGTAAGCATGCAGGAGACCAGATGGCCAAACATGGACTGCAGCATCTCTCGTTGACAGCCCTTGATGGGGAATTAGGGTGAAAAACATGCTGCACCTGCTATTGAAAGGTGAGGCAAAAAGATCAGCAGAAAGTCGACCCCATCAGCTGAAGAACCTTTCTGCCACTGAATGACTGAGAGACCACTCATGAGACATCAGAATAGTTCTGTTGCACTTGTCAGCTAGAATGCTGGATTTTCCTGGTATGTGCTTTGTTATAAGGAAGAGGTTGGAGGAGATCACCCACTGCCAGACTCTCACTGCTTCCCAGCAAAGGGGTTAGGACATGGTTCCCCCCTGTTTGTTAATGTACCATACCACAGACATATTGTCTGTCTAAACAGCAATTAGAGGAAGAGAGTTCTGAAAGGGGTTGGTGCAACATGAAAAAGGACCACTCCCATCTATAAGAAAGTTATAAGCAAATTGGTATCTTTTGGGGACCACTTGAATTGAGCAGTCTTTCCCAAGAAATGCACCCCCCCCCCAGTTAGGAGGTATCTCTGCTCAACTTGGCCATTGAGGAAGGAAGGATAAAAGCATGTCCTTGACAAATGTTACTGGGCTGGATCCACCACAAAGCAGGGCGTCCCTGAAATCCAGAGAAAGCATTATATGATGACTCAAATGTTGTCGAACAATCGATCATTGTATTACCACAGTCCACAGAAGAATTCACATGTAAAGGTGATCAGTGGGTAGTAAAGTAATCACTGCAGCCATAGAACCTAATGCCTGAAATACCAGTTTTGCTGGAGTGGAAGGATGGGATGAGATTTGAAGGACATGTAGTCTCAAGGTGTGACCTCTGTTTTGTGACAGAAAGGCCAATGAACTGACAGAGTCCAGGCAAGCTCTTATGAACTCCAAGACTCAAACTGGCTGAAGATGGGACTTGAAGAGATTGACTGCAATCCCCAGGGACTGACACAGATGTATTAATTAATCCCTGGTTTCCTCGAGTAGATGCCTGGCTGGAGTGGTGAGGAGCCAGTCATCCAAATGAAGAAACACATTGAATATGTCCAATCAGACATGAGCTGCCACCACTGCCATATACATGGTGAACACCCTGGGAGCTGTGATGAGACCAAAGGGCAGGGCTCTGAAATGATAATGCTTGGCCCCCAGCTCAAAATGCAAATACTTCCAAGATTGCCTGTTCATTCTGATGTAATAGCATGCATCTTGGAGGTCTGTGGAGCACATCCAGTCGTCCTTCCACAGAAAAGGCAGTATGGACTGAACCATGACCATCCAGGACTTGGAGTTCTTTACAAACTGATTCAGCTGACTGAGATCCGAATTGATTTCTGGTCCCATTGTCTTTGGCACTAAAAAGAACCTTGAATAAACTCTGGATCCTCTTTTGGTCTGGTGGGACCTTTTGGATGACTTTCTTGTCTAGAAGCTTCTGAATTTATAAAGTTGTTCATACCCACTGATTGCATGGTACACATGGAGATGTTTCTGTTTGGCTGTTGGAATTTGTAAAAAGGGAATTTAATACCCTCTGGATATGATCTTTTGCACCCAAGAATCTTTTGTGATGGCTGCTCAGGCATCTGGGTGCAAAGACAAGTGCCCTCAGACTGCCTACAGAGAAAAACAGTTGGGCAAACACTTCAGGAGAGCTGAAAAGACCTATCTAAAAATGAATCTCAGGACCCTTGGGATTGAGGATTCTTCCATGCCACAAGGGTGGCATCTTCCATGATTATTTTCCCCTCTGCCTCTGGGAGAAATTTCACCTCATGAATCCTTGAAAGGACCTTTGGATTATCAGAGCCACACCTTTTTTTCCACCACACTGATTCCTGGAAAAGGACCATAGCAGGGAAGAAAAATGGATCCCCATGGCAGATAAGGTCTTTCCATCTTGTTCACTATGAGAAAGTGTGCCTTTAACAGTGTGCCTAAATAAGGAAGATCCATCAAAGGGAGCAATGATGTAAGAAGACTTGATGGGCTCCGCAAAAATCACACAAATGCATCCAATTACATCTCCTGATGACAATGCCTGAACCCACGGCCCTTGAGGAACCTTCAGCTGCATGAAAGATTAATCTCATGGATGCATTAGATATGGATTGGAGGGTGGCCAGTTGTGAGGAAAAAACTTTTTGTTCCTCTGCCAACATGGACCCAGGGTAGACTTGGAGAGTTCTTTAATCAAGTCCCATGTAATCTAGTGAAATGTGCCAAATAATTAAGTGACTGTAAGGCAAAGTTTGCTGATAGGTAGATGTGCTTTCCAAACCTGTCCAAAGCCCTAGACTCTCTATTAGGGGGTCTGTCCTTGGGTGGAGCTAGAAACTTATTTGGTTGATTGGAAATTGGTTCTATGGCATCTGGCTCCTTCTAAGCACAGAAGGAGACAAGGTCTATGGGGTTATCTGCCAGGATAGTAACCCAAAATGTGCATGGGTTGGACCCAAATACTTCTAGGACACAGACTCCTCCTGGGAAGGGGGTTCAGAGGACCAGCCACCTTTCTGGCAAAGGATTACTAGAATATCTTGAAAGGAGACGTCATCTAGTGGTGATCTGGGGGACCCTTCCCCTTCATCAAAATTGGTGTCTTCAGTCAGAGAATTCTGGGGGGAATCTAAGCGACTCCTCTTACACAACCTCTTCTGGGGTACCTCTTCAGTGGGATGATCTGGAGAGATATTGGAACAGTGTCAAGTTCCTGGACTGGAACTGCCTAGAAGCTCATATGGGCTGCCTGTCCCTGTGAAATAGGCAGATGAGGCTCAGGAGCAAGATCCGAAGGAGGGATAGGGGTAGGATCCGAAGAAGTAAGAGTAAAAATTGATCTCAGATGAGAAAATACCCTCTCCACAACTCAAAAGCAGAGGGACTAGGAGAAGCCATAGCCAACCTTACCACAGCCAAAACTCCTGGTGCTGTCAAGCTCCGATGTTGCCCAGATCTCCACTCCGACGGAGGAGTCAGACGGAACTGTCCAGTGCCAAGGCTCCAAGAAGAAGAGATGGTTGGCTCATAAACCCTCAGAGTCAAAGACACCTCCCAGATCCGGTGCTGATGCTTTGGCTCCAAGATTCATCTTGCGCAAAGGGGAGTTGGTGCCATACAAGTCAGGGACACAGTCACAGCTGAGGAAGAAGCTATCTTTGGATCCGACACTGTGACTCTCAGGACTCTTGGATCCGATGGCTCAGAATTTGCTGGTCAGATCAGAAAAGGAGAAACAATGGGATGGGAAACAGGTTGAAGGCTCATGGATCCAATGGGAGCTGGAGCTAGTAGGACCTCCATCTGGATCCAAGTTCTGAGAAATTTCTTCATCGTCCTATTCACATCAGCTTCGAAGAGACTTTGGGAGGAACTGATAGATGACAAAGTGGATGGTGGACAAGACAACTTCCTGGGAGTTTCCTGTAAAAAGGGTGATCAGAGCCATGGAGAGATCATCATCAGAAAGAACCGAGGTCTCCAGGGCTGAGGTGATTTTGAAACAGCTGTCGTTGGATCCAAAAAAGTCAGAGATGAGCTTTTCACCATTTTGGTAGGAGGCTCAAAAACATCAGAGTAGACTTCTAGGACCAAGCAGGAAAGCATTTCTTGTGCTCTCTGGGCTCCAAAGAAGGTTTAGACTTTTTGGAGGGAGGGCTGAGCTCCTGATGCAGAAGCAGATGAAGAAGGAGCTGAAGCAGGAAGAAGCCCCTTCAGTACCAGCCTCTCACTAACGGCCCTAGTATTAAACCCCACACAAATTTGACAGGGGGAATCCCAGTGGCTTGGGCTTAAACAGTAAACACACTCTGTATGGGGATCACAATTGTGCATCTTGTGCCCACAGAAAGTTCATTTCTTTAATCAGACTGGCTTCTCAGCCATGATCAAGAAAGGAGAAAGTGAGCCAAGGGAATGTATATAAAAACTTCCCCTAAAGAGAAGCTTCGCCTATTTTGTTTTTGAAAAAAATTGCCAACAATGGTAAAACTGAGACTACCTATAGTAAACAGATATGGAAAGGAAAAGGTTATCAGCAATGGTAACAAGAAATATCTGAAAAAGGGTAGACACCAAGCAGAAAATGTTAAAAGAGTTAAGGGAGGAAAGGGTATAGACAATGAAAAACATTAGATTACAAGGAAAAAAATAAAGTCTTATTTTTTACTCACAAAAGCTTGAAACCTACAACCCACAGCTTGAGAAAGCACGATCCATGTCCGAATAATTAGAGAGGCAAATGAGATTTGAGGTAATACAGTGGCAAGGGGCATTATGGATAAGGGGAGCAGCTCGAGAGTCAGATCCAAGAGTTTGGAAGAAAAGCAGCCAAGTTGGATCTGAGGTTGGATCCAATACCCATACATTGAGGAATGAATGAAAATGACAATATCAGATATTAGGAATGGGAGAAACAAAAATGTTTCAGCTCCTGCAAGGCTTTGCCCTTGTTCAGGAGGGACTTGAAAAGGCCAGCAGCAGCAAATCCAAACAGACTTTTGTTATCCAAAGGAACATCCAAACATTTGGCCTTAATGTCATCAGGCAAAGCCTGATGATGAAGTCAAGAATAATGCCTCAAAACTGAACCAAAGGCAGCAGCCCTGGAAGAGGCATCAGCTGTATCACAGCTGCATTTCACTGAATGGAAGGCAAGCTGAGAAGTGCCCAGCGAGTAAATGGCTGAAGCCTTCCCCTCAGAGTCAGGAAGGTCAGAGACCACCTTTGAAACCTGAAAAATGACAGACAAATCATACCTGGTCATACGTAATTAATGGCCCTAAATGAAAAAGTGAAAGCAGTTTCAACTTTCTTGTTTAATCTTACCATGGCCCTACTGTCCTTATTGGAAGATAATAGCTTGGAGGAGGGCAACAACTTGGATGAATGGTCAGATGAGACTCACACTACAGAAGGCTAATCAGAAATGCATTTATAAAGAACCAAAAAAGCAGTACTGCACCTTGAAGAAACACAACTTTAATGGACAAGTTAAGCGCTTTCTTCCCTCAATACAGGGACTTCCTCAGAACAAAATACATAAATCAACCCAGCCCTTAAATAACACAGCCAACTAAACTAATTATACAGTTCAATTAAATAAGTAACAAACAATTCAATTACTAATAAAAAAATAATAACAACAATGCCCTCTAACTAAGAACAAAATTTTATCCTAAAATGTTTTTTTAATTTTAAAACACTTGAAATATTAATTGATTCATTAATACCTGGATATTGGGTTGCATTTAAATTTAATATAAAAATGCTAAAATGACCAATGCTTTGAGTAGGCATATAAAGGAATGTAATGACCACAATTTTAAGTTTTAGTGATACAACAATTAATAAAAGATCCACAAGGGAAATGTTTGAATATACACTTGGATATTAGAAAGTTAAAATGGCAGTTGCATCAAAGATGTTTGAAAGGCTACAGAGGATGTTTAAGAAGCCAGATCCATGCTGGCCTCTGACGGGATCTTGGCAGGGGAATCTGAAGCAAGCACTGGATGGTCCTCTGGGCTTTTATCAGTTTCAAGGCAGACACCCCGGTGAAGGCTGGACAGCAGTCAGGTCACACCTAACTTTTTTGGCCTTCTTCTTGGGAGACAGCTGCCCTCGAGTTGTGAGGATTCCATCATAGCACCCTTGGCCAACAAGTTAATATGGACAAAGAAGAGAGATGACTATGTTCGGTCTTAGGCAAAAATGCCTGGCAGAGAGAACACTGTGTATGATCTTGGGAAGCACCCAAATAAAAAAGATAATGGTCCTGGCAGTCTTTATGGGGAATATACCTCCCACACTGACATTTTCTCTTTCTGGATGGCATGAACACAACAATGCTAATAAGACGAGAAGGAGAAGAAACCCCAATGGGGTACTTATCTGAAATCATGGCTTGGTAAGCAGCACAGCAGAAGGGCGTTCATTAAATAGCATTCAGAATAGTGGCAAGGTAGTTCTGAGTATCCGAGTCCATACTTCCCTTTTATGCCTTACATCATACGCAGGGAGCTTACATGTGATGTACAGCACCTACAAGTGCTGAAGGCTGTGTATACTGGCCAGACATGGGCAAGAAATCCCTTAGGTGAAAAATACTACAATAATGATATGGAAGGACATCACAAATCTTCAATGTTATCAGGTGTTACCTTTATATAAACAGCATTTAGCACACTGGGCAAGATACCTGTGCTTCAATAAATCATTAACGACATACTCATTTAAAGAATTAATTGTCAGCTAGAAAGAAGTTTAAAAGAAAAACAACTCAAAATCCATCACAATATGTTTCAACAAAACTAAAGTAATTAGTAATTCAAATCAATTGAGAAAGGAAGTCACACATAGAATACACAAATAAATATTAAATTAAGTACATTGAGCTAACCTTGAACAACTAGAGTAGTTACTCTGACCTACTGTACCAGATGTGCCAGTCACACTAAAACACTGGAGGTTTTCTACATCGTGCCTTTACTATCACTTGCAGTCACACCTTATTATAGCAATAAAAATCAGAGGTATCAAAATATGTCTTCACCAACTGTGCAGTTGCACAATAAATCACAAGCCAACACTGGAGTATATTAAATAAGTTCCGGAGTGTCCTGTCTACAGTATGTGTGAGTTTACAGTTGACTGGACCCCTTGGAATGGCTAACATTTGCCTGTCTACAATCTATTACTTCTTCCAAAAAAGAATGAAAATCAGTGGAAATAAATATAAGTCAAAATAAATCTTCTACTACCTATGTTATTGCCACTGAGGAAAGGCAGAATATTACCAAGATGACTTTATGAAACTGAGGAAGGGGAGAAGAAGAAAAGCAAGGCATAACAGTATTCAAACAATTAACTGCTCAAACAGGTAGTGTTCCCCATGTTCTAGACAGACTTGAGGTCCAAATAAAATCACTTTCATTCCTGGGTCACAAGACTGACTCACAGAACTAAGATTAGTCATCTGATAAGCAAGAAAAAAGTCGAAGAAGTAGAGTTGAAATCATTACACCTGGTATATTTACTTATTTTATTATCTTATTTTTATCTTACATTTGTTTACAGGGAAAGTCTGACTGGACACAAGTTCTTTGTCAGTGGAGGCCCAGGTTCTCCCTCCACACACAAATTTCACATACATCACAGAGAATTGTACAAATTTACATGTGAAACATAGACTGACAATATTGTGAACATATTCAGAGTACAGACCATGTGCAGTATATTAAACATTGATACAAAGTCAAGCAGGTGTATGACAGACAGTTGTATTGTTTAAGAATGTAGAAATGCTCAATTCATAGAACATGTACATAGATAAGAATCAGAGGATCAATCTGTATATATCTGGTCTAGTGCCTTAGCATCGGAGTTGAAACACATATATATTGTTGTTTAGTAGGTAAACTCCTAACCTGGAGTTGTGCAAGAGCATACAGCAGATCTAGATAAGTGGTTTTAAGTAGTTTTTTAAACTGAGGTAGGATAGTAGTAGTTGTAAAAAATGAACAAGCACAGGAATCTGTCTAGTTCCAACCTTAAAACTTTTGCTGGTAAGCTCAGTCACAATAACTTCCAAAATCATGAAAACCAGGTAGTGCTCCAAACCAACAAGCCTGTATTCGTAACAGACAAGCAATCCTCATCAATAAAGTTTTTAAGACCACTAGTTTGTTTTTTTTTGTTTTTTTTTTAGTAGTAGTTGTAATTTCAATAGATAATAGGTTCCAGATTTTCACTACATAGTTGGAGAAGAAGGAGAAACTTGCAGCACTGTTGGCCTTGGTTTAGAGTTTTGCTACTATAGCGTAGTGTACAGCTGCAGAAGTAGGGATGCAATATATTTTTAAGGGCAGGGGTTTTATCTGGTTGGGTCAACATTTTTTAGGCCATAGAGAGTTCGTTGTACAATAAAAGATGAGAAAGTTCTAGCCAGTTAAGTTTCTTGAGTGCCAAGCACTGATGACATCTGTAGGGAGAGACAGTGGAAAACCTGGCTATTTTGTTGTAACAGGAGTCCAATTTTGCTAAGTCAGATTTTTTTGATTAAAGAATACTGGTGAGGCATATACAAGAGTTGAGATAAAATGCGTTGGTACAATTGTTGCTGTTGTGTTCTTGCTAAGGCATTGTTTATTTCTGTATAGTGTACTGAGTTTCTTGTGTAGTTTCTTTCTGGTCTGGGCGATATGGATATCAAATCTCATGTTATTATCAATCACCACCCCCAATAGCTTAGTGTGGGCTATGGGGGATATGATGGTGCTACTTGTGGATACAATATTAAAAGGGGGGGGGGTAAGTCGGTCTTGTTGGTTGGAAAAGCATGAGCTTTTATGATGGGGTTTAGAATTATTTGGGAATTAGCTAGCCATGATTAAACTGCTGAACAGGAGTCTTGTGTTATTAATTGTAACTGTGGTACTGAATGAGCGGTACATATGGGCATCGAATCATCTGCGTACTGAACAACAGATGCATGGAGGGTAGAAGTGTGGAAGTGGTTAGTAAACAGTGTGAACAGCAGTGGACCAAGGATTGAACCTTGGGGAACTCCTAGGGTGACTGGTAGAGGAGAGAGGTCTTGCTGCCATTGTACTGCTTGCTGGCACCCAGTTATGTAGTCTTGGAACCATGTAAGAGTAGAGTGGCTTAGGTTTTGGTCAGAGAGTACCTTAATAAGTTAACTATGTGAAACCATATTAAAGGCTTTTTACAGATATATATCGAGAAATATAGCGGATGCAAATTTGCCATCCTTTCTATGCTGATTAACTGTATTAGTGAAAGTCATTAGAGCAGTGGTTGTGCTGTGGAAGGGACGAAAAAATGCTGAGTATCCAACAGACATTTGTTAGAGGCTAGGAAGTTCATAATTTGTGTATATATACATCTCTCAAAATCTCAGACAAGGGGGATAAGATAGGGATTGGCTGGTAACTGGACAGCTCTACTGAATTGCCTCTTTTGTGTAATGGAATTACATGTGCAGTTTTTCAAATAGCACAGACTTGATGCTTGGAGATGGACCTGTTAATTAGTATAGAAACGGGGTAGGAGATTGCCTCGGCTGCTATTTTTAGGAAGTCAGCTGGTAGTTTACCATCTGCTAAGGTAGTGGGCTTTAATCTTTTAAGCAGTTTTTTTATCATGTCAGTTGAGACTCGCTAAAGGAAAAAGGTGTCATTACTATTATGTGATATATGACGGGCTGGAGTGGTGGGGAAGATTTAGTTGTTGGAGCGAATATTCTTTGGGTGAAGTAGTTACTGAATTGGGTGGCTATACTGTCTGCATTATTAGTAGCAGATGGGGAGGGTATGCTAACTTTACCTGGTGATAGAATGTTATTAATAGCTGACCAAAATTTTTGTGGGATTTTCTAGTGCCTACTTTGGATATTATAATAGTAGTTTACTTTGTCCTGTTTGATTTGTCTCTTTGCTTTATTTTGAAGTTTAAGGTATGCTTGTTTTGTAGCTTGAGATCTGATTTTTGTGCCAATGTTCCCAGGCTTTGTCTCCTGCTTTTAGTAGGGGTCTGGTTTCTTTGGACAGCCATGGGGCAAAGTTAGCTTTTATTCTTATGTTTCTGGGAGGAGCATGTATGTTCAAGATATTTAGTAAAGTAGAGCTGAAATAGTTAACATCATCCTCTAGGGAGAGCTGCTTAAGTGGTGACCAATTACAAAGTTTAAGGGTAGATATGAAGTGGTGGGTGTTAAAATGTTTTTATTCCTTATTAGATCAGAAGTAGTATGTTTTGATGGGTTTATTCGAAGCCTAAGCAGAAAGGATGGGAGATGGTCACTGAGGCTATCTGGGAGACAGCCAGACTGAAAGGAGAACTTTGGTCTATTTGTAAGTATAGAATCAACGATGGAATGCCTGTTAGATGATATGTCTATTCTACTGGGTATTTTAATGATTTGGGTGAAGCCATGGAGGTTGATGTGGCTTGTGGGATTGTGAGTGCTTAAGCAAGACCAGTCTAGAATGAAATCACCTATGATTATTGTTTCTTGAGGCAGTTCTTTTGAAGACGAGTACAGTAAGTTTTCTGAGTTGGGGGGACACTGCTTCTGGGGGGGTATATATGCTTCTATTACATTTACATGTTTATTATAATTAATCTTTAGCTTTGTGAAAATCCTTTCTGTGTTGTTAAAGTCAGGAGCTTTATATTCTATGATTTCTACATAAGGTTATTTTAAACAGACATTCCACCTCCCCTTTTGCCTATACTGTTCACACGTATAATACTGTAACCGTGAGAAAGGATTTCATTATTGGTAATTAAGCCATGTTTCAGTTATTAGAACAATGTCTGGTAATTATAGAGAAAGAGTGGCATGTAGTTCACGGATTTTGTTAGCAAAACCTCTGATATTGATGTTTAACAGAAATAGATCGGCTGGCTTTCTGGGGAGGTTTGGGAAACTCTAGGAATTGTTGCTTGGTTGGGAAGGTCTGTTGTGTGGAGTACTTTTTAGGACAGGATTTGGGTGTGCGTCTCTAATGAGAGTTATTTTAGATGCTATATCTGTTAAGGTTTTAAGGATGTTAATTATGAATCTATTGCATTTTAGGGAAATGTGGGGGGAATTGTAGTGAGGTAGTAGAGTATATTGGGTTTATTGGATGGGTGTGGGATTAAAGAGTGAAGAGATATGATGATGGTATTTGGGTTTGATTATTTGCTGAAAGGAGTATGGGATAGAATAAGGAAAGGTTGATTCATTTATCTAGTAAGTGGTCAAATGTGTAGCTACTGACAAGATAACTACAGTAGCAAAGTACACAGGTATTGTATTGTTAGAGTATGAGAAAAAGCAGTTTAAAGGTATTTTTCTTAGTTGTGGTAGGGTGTTGGTGGTGGGCTTCAGTAAGGTCCTATTATCTAGTTGCCTATTTGGCTTTTTGTGGATATGGTGGGGAGGGATTACTCGATTAAGGGACACAGTGTTTCAAATGAGTTTTCTAGTTTGATTGGATATTGGGGGTAGTGGAATTGGTTAGCACAGGATAAATGTAGGCATAGTGGGAGTGGGTGAGACATGGGGGTAGGGTAGGGTAGGGAAGCGGAGTAAGCCTGAGTGAAGAGAGGGGGTACGGAGCATACAGAACCTTGCAGTGACATGCGCAAGAATACAAAACAATCAGCTCCACTGGCTTCTTGGAGGTATTTCTGCTATCATTACTTTTTTTGTTTACAAAAAAACAAATCAGATTTAGCCTGTTTTGGTGTTTTTGAGAGTAGTAGATTTAAACTATCCAATTATTAACTAAAATGCGACATCTTTGAACCGAGATATCGAGCTGACTACTCAGGAATACAATTCTATGTAAGGGAGTCAAGAAAGACTTTTGAATGTTCTGTTGGAATCTCAGTTTATGTAAGATATCTGTCACCCAAAAGAGAGTTCCTAATACTTTGAAAAAGACTGCAAAGATAAGCAAGTTACCTAAATATGAAAAGCACAGATACCCTGAAGCCTGCAGTAAACTATAACTGGAGCTAGACACTTTGTGAGCACTCTTAATACAGTGGATAGTCCAAAGGGTAAAGCAGAATATGTATTAATGTGATCCAAACACACAAAACCTTAAGAAAAGTTTGAAGTCTGTAAGAATAGGTATGTGATGATAACCATCTTTTAAGTCTAATGTTATCAGACAAAGAAGCTGTAACAGGTTGTGAAGTGACATGATTTTGAATCTGGGCACTATCACAAACAGGTTTAGGAAAGAAAGACAGATCCAGAACTGGTCTCCAGGCATTTTATTTGGCACTAGGAACATTCTTGAATAAAAACCCTTCCCTACCTGGGAAGGAGGAACTGGTTCTACCATCTTTGGGACAGCATGTGATAAAGTACAGGCAGATATAAAAGTCTGATCTGGAGGATGAGGAATGACCCATGGAAAGGAGGAATTTTCTCCTACTGCCATCTGTAAACCTTGATGAAAGTTTTTCAAAACCCATTTGACTGAAACAATCTGGTGCCAAAAAGAAAAATGTCGAGATTCAGGCTTTCAGGAGAAAAAAGGGGCCTGGGTGGGAGGGGGTCACATGGTCTCAAACAGTCAGACTTTTTGGACTGTCCTAGGTTTTGAGAGGTTTGAGACTTTGCTTCTGAAGCCCCCTTGACATTTCTTCTTAAACATCTGCTTACCTGAATTTTGTTCTGACTGTTTATTCTGGTTTTGTCAAATAAAAAATCCCATGGACAGTTCGGAAAAGGATGTCCAAAAAATCTTAGGGATTCCCTGGTCAACGTGCCGTTTTTTCCACACTTTCTGATCACCTTTGCAGCAAAGGGTCCAAACACTAAATCTCTATCCAAGGGAGAATTTAAAATATAATTTTTAACATCACCTGGCAGGATCTGAGAATGCAGCTATGCAAACCTCCTCAAAACACTACCAGTGGCCATAGGCTTGGATGAAGAATCAACGAGTCGTACACACACTGTAGTGACTTGTGCAACAGAAGAAACTAAGTTAATTAAAGCAGATTTTTCCTCACAAGATGAAACTGCAGATAAAAGATTCCTCATATTTTCACAATTTCTCAGAAAAAAATTTTAACATATAAGCCTGACAATTCAAAATTCTGAAAACCAAAGTTTCAGAATTATACACTTTTTTTTCCCATACCTATCAATAATTATCCCATCCTTATCAGAAAAAGAAGGACTGAAATTAAAGTGCTTAGAAGCAGTGGCTCAACTAAAGCTAAGTCAGGTTTGAGAATAGTGTATACAAATTTAAAAGACTGAGAAACTTTATACAACCTGCCTTTTTAGGGGCAGCTGGCTGATTACCAGGAAAGATGCAGACAGTAACACACACATTCTCTAAAGTACACCGAACAGGAAGAATGGGTGTAGGTTCTGGAAAAAAATCTTCTATAACAACTCATAGCATTTTCTGAAGGACTGAGAATCCTCAGTGTTCTCCCACTGAAAACAATGGCACATTCTAACAACAGTCTCAGAGAAACAGAAACCCTCCACAGGCTGAATCAGAAGCTTAGCTGTCCTCTGATTCTGAATAAGAAATGTGAGGAGAGAAAAAAAAACTATATTTGTCCCAGGATCTTCCTGTTCAGATTCAGAATCCTGACTCTCTTCACTAAAAGAGGAATTGCTCTGCCTTTTACCATAAACTACTTTACAACTAGGAACAACTGCATGAATTAAACCCTGAGCCAGGCAGAGTAAACTACTCCTATCCACAGACATTTGACGAAGAGTAGATGCATGCTTGCTTTTCTGTTTCTTTTTGACAGAAAAAAACGGGGCCAACTGTGTTACTAATGACAGCGGCTGCTTCCTCAAAGATGAGCACAGCATTCTAACACAACAGGGAAATCTTCCCTGTTCTCTCTCCCAGGACTGACAAGAGTGGCTCTCCTTTGCCCACTGAGAAGACCCCCAACAGCCACAGAGGATATAGTTAACCCCTGCGTCCACACTGGCTGTGTGTGCTATACCAGAGGGATCCAAGGTAAACAATGACTTTTCTAAGTACAACAAATAGCCACAGCAGAATCACCCTTCTGTGGCTGAGGCAAACTGCTAGCTTGTTGTGGTGGCAAAAGCTGTATGCTTAATTTTTTTCTGTCTGTGGCTGGAAGAAGGACCAACCAGGGGACCGGTAGTCTGGTCCAAGGCTAGGACAAAAAAGGTGTCTCCTTCCCAGGGAAGAAAAGTAGCAATTGCTGGTAAACACTACCAGTCCACAAAAGTTACCTTTCTGACAGAAAAAACACAGCTAAAAATCACTTTAAAACAGTATGCCAGCCCCACAAAAGAAAAATAAACACAATTTCTCCACAGAAAACAATGTTTTCAGTTACTTTACACTACTTTTAAACTGACAGGAAGAAACAAGTGCTACATTTAAAAGTAAGATATAGTCTCAAGACAGTCCATTAAAACAAAACACTCGTAGCTTTAAAATATCTTTCTTGAAGTGGAAAGTAATAAAACATCAACGAAATTAAGAAAATGGAAGTTTTTTCCACAAAGAGAAATTATCTGCTCAGCAAAGGAAAGCACAATCTGACTGTCGACAAGTTTCAGAGGAGCATACTGATCGGCAGAAGTTAAGCGGTAAAGGCCTTTGTACCCAGACTTGTCTTTTACTCAGCTCAGCTACAGCCATAGCTATGTGACAGTTGGGAGACGTGGAAAGTCTCCTAAAGCTTTGGAAGCTGTACAACTGTTCTGTTATATTTTTGGCAGGGTATAACCCCTATAGCTAAGGCTACTGCAGCAGTGATCAGTATGACAAACATTGTGGGAAATCCCTCTATATAAATAAAGGGTAAGACTACATTTGCATCTATATACATGATTGTGGAGACACTGCTTAGGGCAAGACACTAAAGAAAACAGAGAATGTGCAAAAACTGGCAGAAAATGGTTCAACATTCACAATAAATACATATCAACAGAGACTAAAGGAAAATGGAGAAAGAGAAAATATGAGGGCAATGACAGAAACATGCAAGTGTCTCAAAAGATTTAAAGACTAAGTGGCCAACATATTTTAGTAAGCAACAATAAATGTAACAATCTAAAGTTGGGAAGGATGGTTCAAAGAATATGTGAGGAAGTGCATTTTCAGATAAAGGGCTGCATACTGATGCATGCAATTCTTTTTCCTAAGAAATGAAAAACAGAAACAAAATCAGAAGTTAAACAAGACAGACAAAGCAATTCCAGAAGGTTGTGTGAGACGAAAGAAAGATACTCTATAAGGCATTATAGTTGAAGTATTAGACAGGATACTGGGTAGGTTGGGTGGACCCAATCAGGCATTATCTGCATAGTCAAATGCTACGTTTTTGTAAATGGGCAAAATATGCACCCAAAGTACTGATTTCCTGTTGGTAGTGATATACCTTTTTCCACTGAGAGGCTAGGATGCGAACTGTTCTTCACCCACAGGACTTTTTTGATTTTTTCTAGGACTCCATCAATATGCGACTGGATACTCTCAATGGAAATGTCCTCAAGAGGGTTGCAGTACTGATCCACAAAAACAGCACCTAGAAATGAGAGGGAAAATATGACATTCCATCACATTTATCGTATATTTTTCAAACAGTTTTACCATTATCTCCCTAACCATAACATATAAAATAAGAAATTCCCTTAAAGTGAATTTAAATCTGTTCTGTCTTTTATTTTCAGGCAGCTCCTTTACATATAAATCTATAATAGCTGCTCCTGTAGTGTCTCACAGGCTTACATTAAACATTAAAACAAATGAGTGTGTACTCTCTTTGCATGTTAAATTCCTGAGTATACTAGACACTCAAATGATTCTTGTAAACTCACAATGAAGAAAAAAAATCTTTATTTTACTTATAGCAGTTACATGTAACAGTTTTGACTCCTTTTGTTTACCAAACTTAGTTACGCATACTGATCCCACTGTTACTGCCTCATTTTCTTTTCAAGGTGCGTCTCCTCGTATTTTTATCTAAGCCACAGACTACCACTAGCTGCAAGGTTACAGGGATATAAAATCTCTCTCCAGCCATTAGGTTAGTAAATGAAATCATCCACGTGTTTTAACTGTTGCACTGCAGCTCCCATGAAATGCACTCTCATGAACATCTGGAGACTATCTGGACACTTCATGCAGACACTTGTCCACATCTTCTGAAAGAATAACTTGCGCACTTCTTTGCTGCTTGTTCAGCACTTCCTAGTGATGGTGAGACTATGTTTTCTACTGATAAGATTCTACAAGCCCTACAATGGTAGATGGCAATGGATATCTAGGAAGTATGCCTCTCCAATATAACTTTGACAGTTTCCCAAATAAGACAGAAGACGTTTGGGTTGTGGTCCATTTAAACTTTCCAGATATCACTACTGTCTCTGACACCTGAAGACCACCAGAATGCTACCCTCTCATCTCCTAAGTAATTTCCAGGAGTAAAGCAGTAACTACTTTGGTGATTGTACTAACAACATTGTAATACTATTTATAAGCTACAATGCTCACATTGTGAAGGTGGTCTCCTTTGGCTACAGTTAAATTTTCAGTCTGAGATTCTAAATATGGGGCACTGCCAATATTTTGGGTCAGTTACTTATCCTACCTCCCTCCACGACTCACCTACAGAACTGAAGAGGTTTTTAGTGAGTTTGAGTGCTAACTAAATAAAAAGGGACAATGCACCTTTTGGTATTTGAAATGAGAATGGCTTGTTCCACAAATATAACCATTTAAAAGCCAAGAAAAGGAACAGGATTCTCTCTTAATCTCTTATGAAACCTCCCGGACACATACATCACTGGGTACTCAGCTCTCTTTAACTGCATACTCACTAACACATTCATAATACCTCAGCAGTGCCTTTATGAAGACTGTACACTCCTAGAAAATATGTACTATCTGTCACAAAATAAGGAGAGTAAGGTGGGTTGTCATAAATGGTTCAGTCATTAGTAAAAGAGAGACAGAAGGACTTGTCATTTTCAAAAGCACCTATAGCTCTCATGATGCTTTTGCTTTCTATGAATATCTTAAGAATGAATGGCAAAGAATAGAGAAAAGGAGCACACAAATAAATAAATAAATCAAATGTAAGTACATCACTCAAGAGTATTCTATGAAGTACTACAATCCCACAAAGGTCTGGGCATTACTAAACAACTAGCAAGTAGAAATACTTAGATGGGGTTCATAAGTCACCCTCGATGCATACATTAATCCACCATCTTCACAAAATGCAATCAATGAAATTCTGACGGGCAAAATTTACAGTGGATATGGATCTAGAAACATTTCTACTGCCCCTCCTACCTTCATTAATAGTCTTGAGCAATCATCTCTCCTTTTCAACTAAATCCATGCACATCAAGTAAAGTATTTTCTTGAAGCACGGAAGGATGTAATATTAACACCCATTACTAAATAAGGTGACTATTCTATTCTTGGAAACGTCAAACATAGATCTATATCTCTTTGTTTCCAGTACTTTCCAAACTCAACATAAACTCTGGAGAGGAGGCAGTCCAGAACACCTTGAGCAAATAATGGCATATGCTCCCAGCATCAATAACCCCTATCAGAATTATGATGACTCCAAGCTACCAGAACACTGAATTTGTGCACAGTTAGATTTGCCCTTAACAGTGCTGTTTTTGTGAGAACCAGATTTACTTTCCTCAGAATTTTACAAAGCACCCATGACAATATCCCTTCAAACTGAAACCTAGAAACTAGACCAGTGTCTGCTCTTTCACTAGTTCCATTTTCACAATATTGACGAGTGAGCTCTCAGTCAACCTCAAAAAATATTTAACATAGCTGGCAATCAGCTCCTGCAGCATGAACTCCATTCCACTGGTTTTAAAAACAAAGTCTGCAACTGGTTCACTGTCTAACCACAGGATTCTACAACAAATGAAGTAGGGATATTTTTCCCTAATGCTGATATCTTTATCAATATCTGACAAACACCAGTGCTCACTCATAGTATGTGATTCTACTTCAAAAGTATGAAACAGGACCTGCACAAGCTACCTCTATGACTTATTCAGACAATTTAGTATTCAAAATCTTGCCCCGCACTCTCTTGATATTACCCAAATAAATCTTTATATGAATCTCTTAAGGATGTGAAATTGGCTCTCTGCAAACATGCTAAAGTTAACTTTTAAAACTGGAACAACTGCATGTTTTTGGCACCCCACTAAAGACGGAACCCTACATAGGTAAAGGTCATATTTCTGAGTCTATCCCAGTGACACCAAATGAAACACGTCTTTAATATAAACTCCACAATGGTTAAAAGAATGAAACAAAGCGCTTTTTGTCCCACCAATGGTGAGACTTCTTCATGTAAAAACGTTTTAGACCAAGTAAAACCATTTAAATACACTACACTTTCTATGCATTACTCCATCATCCAATCACTGAAAGCTACCTATTACTCATCCAAGCACTGGCCTTAATTAAGCAAGCCCATCAGGGTGATGCAACCCGACAAAGGGGGCGGGCTAGTGATTATGAATTGTGAAGATTCTGTGATAAATGCCTAAGATTTTGAAGAGCAATGTGTATGTTGAAGTATCAAGAAATGAGCTTAACGCAGCTTATAGGATGATTCGAGTATTATTGAATGACATGCTTATAGAACGCAAAATAGACCTGGACCAATATAACTATCTAAATATGCCAGCACCTAAAATTTCTGTACTATTCGGAATACCCAAAATACACAAGAGCCTGGATGATCCACTGATGACACCCCTAGGGGATGTCAGGAATAGCATGACATATTCCTGTGCAAAATTTGTGGATCATATACTAAAGAAATATGTTAAGGAAGAAGGGCAAATATGCAAAGACTCTTGGAGCTTTTTGGCTAACATCAATGAACTGGAATTTGATAAAGACCTAAATTTCCTGCAGTAGACGTCAAGGATTTGTATTCATCCATCCCCCACCAAGAGGGTATAGAATGGGTAAGTAACACACTAAGAAAAAAAGGGGTACCAGCAGAATAAATTGCACTCATTAAGGAAATTTTAGACATTATTTTATCTTATAATTTCATTATGTTCAATGATAAATTCTTCCTCCTGAAAATAGGGGTAGCAATGGGCTCCCCGTGTGGAGCCAGTATAGCAAATCTAGTGATGGTCCACTGGGAGGAAGAGTATTTGAAGAAACCAGGACAGACCTCCCCCCGCACTACATCCATTTCTACACATGCTTTTTGGATCACATTTTTATGTTAATCAAAGGGGATGAAATTCAAGCTGGTGAACTGGTAACATACTTCAAAAGCACTACACACTTCCTAGCCTTTACTTTCAATTTTGGGAGAGACAGCATAGCATACTTACATGTAAATTTAAGTAAAGACTATAAAAATAATTGCTATTCAGCAACTATTTATAGGAAACAAACATATTCAAACACATTCTTACATTTTAGTAGTTGCCACTCCCTTCACCAAAAGAGATCTGTGGTGAAGGGGCAATTGGTAAGAGCAGCAAGGATGGTAACTAAGGATGTTGAATTTGTTATCGAGTGTAAAAAATAAAAGAGATGTTTTCTAGTAGAGGTTACCCTAATGCTTTATTGAACCAACTACTGGAAGAAGTCAAGAATAAAAGATCAAAGGGCTTCTATAAACAATACTGGATAGGAGAGATATTCCAGTAAATACGGTTATAGAACTGAATTCTAATGTGGGAAGGAGTAATTTTGTCCAGGGTAGTTTCATTACACCTTTTAGTGCAGATGGATATGGAATCACGACCATCATTAAGAAGAACTGGGATGTGATTAGGAATGACCCAACTATGAGGTCCAGAATCCAAGGTCTACCTAGAGTGGTGTTCAAGCGAGGTCAAAATTTGAAAAATATTCTAGAACCCAAAAGTGCAACATGTAAGTATGGGAATAGAAAAGTACAGTTCTGTACCTACCATAAATGTAGATGTTCGAGTGTTCACACTGCTACAATCATCACACTTCGGTTATCCTGCCGTAAGGCGGTCCCGCAGTCTGCCAGAGTTCCAAAGTCTTGCTCCGGCGTCGGTTGCTGTCTCTTCTTCCCTGACGTCAGTGCGTCAGGGGTATATAAGAGGCATCCGACGCCATTTTCTTCAGTTTTTCTTGCCTCAGATGTCAGGTGCCCCCAAGTAGGTAGGCAATACATATTGCTAATTAAACATATAAAGGAAATAACAGAAATACCTTCAGTTACAAGCAAATACACCACAAAGGTTGTACAAGATAGAAAGGTATAGAAAAGTTCAGCTAGGTCAGAGGGGATGGAGGGAGGGTAACCTGGACTGCAGCAGTGTGAACACTTGAACATCTACATTTATGGTAGGTACAAAACTGTACTATGTTCATCGTGTTACACTGCTGCAGTCATCACACTTGGGTTGAATCCCAAAGCTAAGGATGGGTGGTGGAACTAAACAGGGTTTGAAGAAGCTAGTAGGCCCTGCAGAACTGCAGTGGCAAAGCCAGCTCTGGTTTTTGAGTATAGAGGTAAGTGATAGTGCTTGGTGAAGATGTGCACTGAACTCCAAGTTGCAGCCTCCAAAATATCCTTGGTTGGTAACCCTCTGAGAAAGGCTGTTGATGTTGCTGTAGCCCTGGTGGAATGGGACCTAATGTTACCAGGTACAGGTTTCCCATGGTGTGTGTAGCAGAAACAAATACAATGTCCTATCCATTTTGAAATGGTCTGTTTTGAGATAGCTTTTCCTTCTGATCCTGCAGCATAGGACACAAAAAGCTGGTCAGATTTTATGAAAGCCTTAGTTTTAGCCAAGTAGTAACATAAGTGCCTGTGAATGTCCAAAGAGTGCAGGAGCCTTTCTCCTTCGTTTTGGGGGTTTGGGAAAAAGGTGGGCAAATGAATGGTTTGGTTTAGGGCCACACTGGATACCACCTTTGGCATAAAGGAAGGGTTAGTTCGTAAGGCGACTCTGTCTTGATGACAAATGATGAAAGGCTTCACTGCCATTAGGGCCTGTAGCTCTGAGACTCTTCATGCTGAAGTTATTGCTAGCAGCAGGGCAGTTTTCCATGATAGAAACTGTAAATCAGCTGTAAAAGCTGGTTCAAAGGGCAGCAGTGTAAGTTTTTCCAGAACAAAGTTGAGATCCCAAGTTGGTATTGGTGCTCTCCAGGGCGGTCTTATGTTCTTAGCCCCTCTGAGCTACTGTTTTAGTAGTGGATGTGAAAATATAGGAGGATCTGTGTTGTACTGAGATGAAATAGCTGAGGCGTGGACTTTAATAGATGAAAAAGAAAGTCCTTTATGCAACATATTGCAGAATCTGAGGAATATTTGGAACAAGGGGATTTTGGCCTTTAGCCTGGTTCCAGGCGCAAAATCTTTTCCATTTGTCTGAATAGGTTTTCCTTGTGCTGGGCCTCCTGGCCTCCAGAATGACATCCATAACAGCTTTAGAGAGAAGTGCTGACTGGTTGCTTAGGTAATTTGCCATGCAGCCAGATTTAAAGTCTTGAGATGGCTGTGTAGAATCTGATTGTTTTGCTGAGTGAGCAGATGAGGAATTTGAGGCAAAATCCATGGTGGGCCTTGAGCTATGTTCCTTAGTATTGGATACCAGTGTTGGCATGGCCAGTCTGGACCAATGAGTATCATTTGTGGCCTCTCTAATCTGACTTTCAGCAGCACTTTTGCTAGAAGAGGCAGTGGAGGTAAGGCATACACTGTTAATGTTTTCCAACTGAATGAGAGGGAGTCCACTTTCCATGCTAGTGGGTGGTATGTCCTTGTGCAAAATTTCTGAAGTTGGTAGTTTTGGGGGTTGGCAAACAGATCTATGTCTGGGCGCCCCCATTTTTGAGTTATCATTGCGAATACTTGTGGATCTAGTTTCCACTCGTGAGGATCCATGATGTTTCTGCTTAGATCGTCTGCCAATGTGTTTTTCTTTCCTGGTAGGAATTGTGCTTGTAGTTGAACTTGGTAGGTCAGTGCTGTGTTCCACAAGGTCACTGCTTGCTTGCATAGGGGGTAGGAATGTGTGCCCCCTTGCTTGTTTATGTACCACATTACTGTGGTGTTGTCCGTCTTTATTAGGAGTTGTCCTGGATGTAGGAGGTCCTTGAAAGCTGTTAGGGCATTTTGTACAGCTAGCATCTCTTTTTGATTGATATGTAGCTGCCTTTGATCTGTAGACCATTTGCCCTGAGTGCACTGTCCTGCCATCTGTGCTCCCCAGGCATAATCCGATGAATCTGTTGTTATAGTTTGCCTGTCTGTGGATAAGGTAAAAGGCTGACCCTTGTTGAGGTGACAAGCATGAGCCCACCATAGGAACTCCTGTTGAAGGCAGGGAATGAGTGGTATTATTGTTTCCAAGCTGTGGCTGTGTTGAGTCCATACGCTTTTCAGGTACCACTGTAATTTCCTCATATGCAGTTTTGCATATGGTATTAGTAGTATGCAAGATGCCATGAATCCCAAGGCTTGCAGAATTTTTCTTGCAGGAAGTTGGGTCTTTGTTGCCATTATTTTGAAGTATTGAGTCAGTTGTCCTTGCTTGTCTGGCGTGAGATAAGCCATCTGGGCCATTGTATTTAAGCTGGCACCCAGGAATATTATGTCTTGTGAGGGCACTAGTTTTGATTTCTTTTCGTTTACTGTGTACCCTAAGCAACTTAAAAGGTGTTTGACAAACGCCAGATGCTTTAAAAGAATGTCCTTGCTTTCTGCTTAAATAAGGCAGTTGGCCCAGGTATGGATATATTTGAATTCCTCTTTGTCTGCAGTATGCAATTACTGGTGCCAGGCATTTTGTGAAGACCCTGGGCGCAGTAGATAAGCCAAAGGGCAGTCCAGAGAATTGGTAATGGGTTGAACCTGCAATAAATCGGAGGTATCTTCTACAATTTTATCTGATAGGGACATGCAGGTATGCCTCCTTCAGATCCAACGTTACTAGCCAAGCCTTCTTGCCCAGCATGGGAAGAAGTTCCTGTAGTGTTAGAATCTTGAATTTGGGTACTTGCAGATATGTGTTTAGAACTGAGAGGTCCAGAATGGGTCTCCAGGCTTTGTCCTTTCGGGGAACTAGAAAGAGTCTTGAGTAAAATCCTTGTCCTTGCTCCTGTGTAGGTACCTGTTGAATGGCTCTCATGTCCATGAGAGCTGTAATTTGTTTTTGAGCCTCTGCCCATTGATTTGGCGTCAGGTTTGGCATTCCTTTTAGCCTTGGTAAAGTGTGAAAGTGGAATCTGTATCCTTGTAAAACAATATTTAGGACCCATTTGTCTTTTGTGACGGTGCGCCAGTTGTCTGCAAAAAGTGCTAATTTTCCTCCCAAGGGAGCTGCCAAGAGGGATTTGCTTGGCAGTCTGAGGGGTAAGTCATTGTGTTTGTCTTCTGATAGCTGGAGACCTGTCTTCTCCTCCTTTCTGGGTTTTGGTACCCCATTGTCAAGGCTTGTAAGGGCCTTGTGACTGACCTCTGCACCTTGGGCATCTGTATTTGCCCCTCTGTGGTCTGTCAGAAGCTGGAAAGGACCAGATTTTGGTTGGCCAATTTCTGCTGAAACGAGGGGGTTGGACCTGTAAAAAATCCTTGACAGTCTGCATAAATTTTGCCTTATCCGCCATCTTCTTTAAAACCTCTTCTGCTTTTACACCAAATAAAACATCCTGCTGTAAAGGTGGATCCAATAACTTTGCTTTAACATGATCAGGTAAAGTTTGTTCTTTTAACCAAGCATGCCTACGTATGACAGACCCTGTCAGTGCTGCTCTACAAGAAGCTTCCAATGAATCA
This sequence comes from Protopterus annectens, assembly GCF_019279795.1. NCBI lineage: Eukaryota > Metazoa > Chordata > Ceratodontiformes > Protopteridae > Protopterus > Protopterus annectens. Next base: position 299,877,221 of record NC_056733.1, read on the forward strand.
AATCCACATTGCAAAGTATGTTTTCCCACTTGTTCAGCTGCATGCAACAAGTCTTGCATTTCCTTGTAATCAGGCTGCTCTGAATGTGTGATCATTTTTTGTTTTAATTGAGACATCAGGTATTGCTGATACTTCAGCATGTGAAATTGGCAATTTAAGGCCCTCATATCCAGAGTAGCTGAGGTATATACCTTCTTTCCCCATCTGTCTAGTGCTCTAGAATCCCTTTCAGAGGGTACAGGATTTTTAGCAATAGAGGCCTTAACCCCTTTGGGACCCTGGGAAATTGTTTCTGGGTCAGCAACAGGGCTTTTATATAAGAATTTGTGTGAGTCAAGGATTCTGTATATCTGTCTGGTTTGGCTGGTGCAGGAGGTAGTGAGTCTGAGTTAAGGCAAGATTCTGAATAAACATCATCCACAATGTCTAACACAGGTGGGACAGCAAGTGGTCTGTGCTGGGGTAGTAAAAGAAACTCTCTGAGCCTTTTCTTCGAATCAGAGTAATCCTGGACTTCCCAGTGGAAATGTTCCCTCACGGTATGTAAAGTTTCCCCAAAAGAGTAGTCTTCTGGTGGAGAAGCTGAAGGAATAGACTCTTCAGCATCAGAGTCGTCATAAGGGGGAAAAGAGTATTCCTGTTCCTCAGAAGAATCTGAGGAAATTGAAACCTGGTCAGAGGAAGCATAATCCTCCTCCTGTCTTGGCCTTTTATCAGGAGGGGGATGGGAACCCCTGATGAGGGTAATTAAATCTTCAGCCATCTTAAGCATCTGTTTCTTATGGGGCCTTGTACTGGAGACTGCTGTACAGTCTTTTTTGCTTTTAAAGGGGTTTTCAGCTTTGCGTAGGATTTAATAGTGAGTGTAGTCGGTCTGAAGACACGTTCTGCAGCTGAAAGCGTTTCAACTGCACCGGAATCTCCTTCAGTCATGGAGTCGGAAGGGCGTAAAGATAAAGGCTGTGGAGGCCTAGTAATCTCCGCTTGGGAATCGGATGCCGCCTGAGGTTCTAAATCAGCGGTCGTCAGGGGCTGCGTAGGCGCCTCACTGAAAACCGGAGCACCGGCGACTGGCCCAGCAGAGGCCTCGGAGTCTGGTTTGGGTCTCGGCTGCCTGTCCTTATCCTTGCGTTTTTTATGCATTCCGGTCATCAGTTGCTCCGACGGCATGGTATAATTAAATTTCCTACCAAAGTAATGTCGGGAAAAATCAAACCGACGTTTAATAGTTCATTTATTAAACCTAGCACAAAACCGACAACGGCCTAGGCAAGGAATACAATAAGAATGAAAGTCCTTATGAGGTATTTGCTTCCCACAAGAAATGCAATTGTTAACTTTTTCTGACATCAGACTGAGGCAAGAAAAGGTTCCCCAATGGGGTACTTAGTTTAATTGAAGACTTCGGTCTGAAATTCGATCTGAAAATCTCAGGAGTCGGCCGACCGGCACTTGCAAACTGCTTCTGCTTCGGGCACCACGTGGCAAGAAAGACTGAAGAAAATGGCATTGGATGCCTCTTATATACCCCTGGTGCACTGACGTCAGGGAAGAAGCTACAGCAACCGACAACGGACCAAGACTTTGGAACTCTGGCCGACTGCGGGACCACCTGACGGCAGGATAACCCAAGTGTGATGACTGCAGCAGTGTAACACGATGAAAATCAGAATGTTCAAATGTAATATGTGTCACTGCTGTTCACATATGTCCACGGGGTCATCATTTACCATCAGAGACAGGGAATATAAAAACAAACATAAACTGGTCAGTCTAAAGCCATAGTCTATGTAGCTCAATGCCAGCAATGTCCGGCACTCTACATAGGAAAGACTGACAGGAAGTTTTGAGAAAGAGTTTATGAACATCTGTACCAAATGAGGAAGGGGAACTTGGAGAATACCTTGAGTAGACACAGACAAGAACAGAGTGATCATACGTTTAAGTTCAAGGCAATAGATAGTGTCATCCCTGATGGAAGAGGGGGACCAGAATCACTATATCTGGAAAGATAAGAACTGATTTGGCAACTCAGGACAAAAGCTTGTGTTTACCCTGGGTTAAATGAAATTTATTCTATAACGTGTATTGAAATTAAAAAACTTGTTAAGGTAATAAATGTGAGTAAACACAAGGACAGGTCATAACAGACCTGTAGTTCCAACCAGTAATAATTATAAACAAATAATAATCTTTTGTACAACATACACATATACATCCTTTTGGAAAATTACGTACTTGTACAAGCAAAAGGATTCACTCAAGTATGAGTGAGGGGGTGTTTATTTGACATAGGGGATTGTTAGGGGTAGCATCAGTATGATGACAAGAACTGAAGGCTGTAGTCAAGTCAATTTTCGTCACAAACTATTAAGACAGAAGTACCAAGGTGTTGATGCACAAAATCCAGAATGAAGTTGTATGGATATATTAACAATACTTGCCTATTATACATTATTATATATATATATATATATATATATATATATATATATATATACACATATATATTTCTTATATTTACATTTTTTACTACTGTTATTATCAATATTTTAATACGGTAAGAAGTTAATAACCAACTATTTTAAAGATTTTGCTACAGTAAAATAAGTAGTAGTGTACTGAAACATTTGGATGTGTGTGTATATATATATATATATATATATATATATATATATATATGTATAATTTTTTTTTCATTATTATTATTTTATACATTTAAAAAAAAACTAATTGTACTGAAAAGGTTAGTTTCATAAATTTTGGTAAGAATATAATGAATCACTTTGGGAAAATGTAGTAATGTACTCATATGGGTCCTTATAAGGAGTAACTTATGGGGGTTAAAATATGGTTGTTTCATGTTAATTGCACTGACTATAGCAATTGCTGGATGAGTAATGGGTAGCCTTCGGTGACCGGATGATGGAGTAATGCATAGAAAGTTTGATTTTGTCTAAATAATACCTCAGTTGTCTGTGTACATCCAGAGAATGTAGGGTTCTCTCTGAGGCATTTTGAGGGGTAGGGTAGAAAACAGGCAGGTTAATGGTTTGGTTTAATGAAAGTTCATTAACCACTTTAGGCATGAAAGAGGGATTAGTCCTGAGGGCAACTCTATCCTTGTGGAAAATGAAGTAAGGAGGGATGGCCATAAGGGCTTGAATCTCTGATGCCCTCCTGACTGAGGCGAGGACCACTACTATAGCTTTAAGGGTGCACAGTTTTAGGGTTACTAAATGTGCTGTTTCAAAAGATGGCAGTGTGAGTTTTTCTAGGACAAAATTCAGGTCCCAAGGTGGAGGTATAGGCTTTCTGGGGGGTCTGATATGAAGAACCCCTTTCAGGAACAGGTTGACCTTCAATCTGGAAGCCAGTGGTGGTAACATGTACAGACAGGCAGAGATGGCAGATAAATGGACTTTGACTGATGAGTAAGTTAGTCCTGCGTGAAGGAGCTCACATAAAACAGGAAAGACCAAAGGAACAGGAATAGTCATAGGGTCCTGTTTTTTCCTCTAGCACCACCTGGAGAATATTTTCCATTTAAAGATGTAAATTGTCCTAGTGCTAGGTTTCCTGGCCTACTGCAGAACATTGAGTACGTCGTCTGTATATAGGTGTCTGAAGGGGACTAGACCCCTATCACCCATAAGGTCAGTTTCAAGTTGTTCACTTGAGGGTGATGTAGGGATACCCTGTTTTGTGTGAGTAAGTCAATTCGGTGGGGTTAACCTGTGGTGATTGCCCTTGGCTAGTAGGTACAGAAGGGGAAACCAGTGCTGTCTTGGCCAGTAAGGGGTCACCAACAGGATTTTTGGTTTGTCCTTCTGTATTTTGAGGACAACTTTCTGAAGAGTGAAGGGTGGAATGGCACAGAGAAGCACACCCCCCCCCCAATGAAAGGAGAAGGCATCCACTTTCCAGGCTTGTGGATGTGGAGCACTTGTGCAAAATTTGGGCATCTGTTTGTTCTGGAAGGAGGCAAACAGATAGAGTTGTGGAATACTCCACCTGTGAATGAGATCGGGGTTGGGAGGGTGGCCTAATTGTTAAGGTGTTTGCCTTACAAACACAAGGTGCAGGGTTTGAGTCTCACAAGGGATAACTGGCTAAGCTTAAAATGGCTCGCAAGGGCAGTTAACTTAGTACTAACCTATGAACCTAACCTATGAACCTATGAATCTAGGAATACCTCTCTGTGAAGCATCCATTTGTGGCAGGGAGCTGAAGTTCTGCTTAGAATTTCTGCCATGACATTCTCTGTCGAGGGAATGTAGACCGCTACTAGATGGATGTTTAAAGCCATTGCTAGAGTCCAGATTTGGATGGCTAAGCTGCAAAGGGGATAGGATCTTGTCCTCCCCCTGTTTATGTACCACATGACAGTCATATTGTCTGTGATCACTTTGAGAGTTCCTGGGAATAGGGCTGATTTAAACATTTGTAGGGCCAAATGGAGTGCCCTCATTTCTTTGATATTTATGTGGTCCTTTAGTCTTAGTGTGGACCATTTTCCCTGTACAGTGATCTGTTTCTGGTTGTGCTGCAATACTGTACCCAAACTCAGGTCTGATGAGTCCGTGGTTAGTTCTAGCAGGGGGGCAGGTACCTGAAGTGGGATACCCTGGTTGTAGTGGATGGCAGAGATCCACCCCTGGAGTTCTGTCTTCAGACACTGAAGAAGTGGGAGAGGAGTGTCCAGGGGATGGGAGAGTTGGCTCCAGAGGCTCTTCAAGATCCACTGGATCTTTCTCATGTGGAGTCTTGCTAGGGGCAACACGGGTATTAGGGATGCAATGTGTCTGAGCATACTTAGCAATTCCCACGCTGGCAATGAAGTAAGGTTGATAAGTATGCTGATGTAGATGGCCAGGTCCAGGATAAAAGCTTTCATTAAGTCTGTTCTGATTTTGCACCTTAAGAAAACTATGCCTTGTGTGGTTGCAGATGAGACTTTTCCTTCTTTATACTGAACCCCAGTTGAGTTAGGGTGTTGATAACTATTTTTAGGTGCTCTTGGAGGACTTGGTGGTTTTGATGAAGTATCATAAGGTTACCTAGGTATGGGTATATATGTATACCCTGTTTACTGCAGTGAGGAATGAAGGGTGCTAGACACTTTTTGAACACTCGGGGGGCTGTGGAGAGCCCAAAGGGCAAGACAGAGAATTGAAAACACCAGGAACCTACTGCAAAGTGGAGGAATTTTCTGTAATCTGGGTGAATGGGAATGTGGAGGTAGGCATCCTTCAAATCCAAGGCCACCATGTAGGCCTGAGTGGGAATGCATGGAAGGAGCAAAGGTAAGGTGATCATTTTGAAGCTGGGTACCTTGAGAAACAGGTTTAGGAAACATAGATCAAGCATTGGTCTCCATGGGCCGTCCTTCCTTGGTACCAAGAATATTTTTGAGTAAAAACCTTTGTTTCTTTGGGTGGGTGTTATTTGTTCTATGGTGCCTTGGGCTAGAAGTTGTTTAATGATAGTGGGGAAGAGCTGGACTTGGTTTGCTGGAGGTTGCGGGATTCCCTGGAAGGGGGGGGTAACATCTACCAAGTCATAAAATAGCCCCTCTGAATGATGGAAAGTACCCATCTTTCTAATGTAATCATCCGCCAGGAAGGTAAGGAGAGGGTAAGGTGGAGGGACAGTGGGGTGTTTTGATTTAGTAATGGTAAGTCACAGCGGAGGTGGTCTGGACTGATCAGACTGGCTCTGAAAGGGGGCAGTGGAAGGGGTGGAGGGAAATCTGGAGACAGAGGTTTTCCTCGGTTGCCTGCGACCCTTTATCTGTTGAGTAGTGTGGGAGGATTGCCTCCTGATCTATGTTTTCTGTGGATAGTTTCTGTGGTATCCGGGAATGGGAGATACCAGTAAGTGTTTTAGGTTTAGTAGTTCTTTTCCCTTCTCTTGAAGGGATTTTAGAAGAAGTTTAGCTGAGGCCTGGCCAAATAGCATTTTTCTTACCCAGTGGGACATCAAGCAACTTTGTTTGTACATCTAAGGGCAATGGCTGAAGTCTCAGCTAGGAGTAGCATCTTATTACTGAGCCAGAAGCAATGGATTTGGATGAAAGAGAGTAGGTTGTTAAGCTGAGTTTTAATGTTGGATTCCGGGACCTCAGAGAGTAATAGACGCCTTAGCAACAGAGTCCAGGACATACCTAGCCATGTGGATCTGGTAGTCCAAGGCTCTTATAGCAAGAGTAGAAGAGGTATACACCTTTTTCCCTAATTTGTCCATAAATTTACTGATAAATTTATTTACCAGTAGGACTGAGGGTAGAAAAAGGCAATTGCCTAGATGTCTTATCTGCAGAGAATACAATAACAGCACGGTCTGCTGGTGGGTTTTTAAAGAGGAAATGGGTGTCCTGTGGGACCTTACAAAAATGGTCAGGACATTTAGAAGCTGGGAGATTTGAATCTGGAATCTGAGAGACAGCTAAGAAGGCATCCCTGGAAGGCAGGGAGCAAAGGGGGTACAGCTGAAGGGGATGGCTGTTCCATTTGCAGCAGGTCAAAGTATCTTTTCTTACTGTCTGAGACCTCTGAGGCCTGCCACTTAAAATGTTCCCTCATGAGAGAGATAGTATCACCAAAGGTGAATTCTTCCCCGGGAGACTCTGGGGTTATGAAGTCTTTGGGTGAATCAATCTGAGATTCATAGGTCACAGAATCTTCATCTGAGGAGGGCTCTTCCTCTGACAGAAGTAAAGGGGGTCCTGTAGGAGAAACAGATGGTTGCTGTTGAGTTCTGTAGGGCCTGAAATGCTTTAAACAAGCTTTGAGAGAAAACTTCCCAACCTGGAAACAGGCTGTGGTTCTGTGTGCCTACGTTTTTGTTTTCTCTTTATTGGAGTAGACTGTAGAGAAAGAGAGGGAGCCGATGACTGCGTGAGTGGAGGAACAAGAGTAGGACCCTCCGACTGAATGAGTCAAGGTTCCCCTCCACCATCAGGAGGTGATGGCTGATTCATCTAAGTGGACGCACCCGAGGTTTCTGCCAGTCCAACTTCTATCATGGTTCCTGGGCCTGGTAAGGAAATGGCGGTCTAAAGAGATCCCGGGCTTTCATCACCCTCAAGAATCTCCCGACACCTGAGGTGCAGTATGGGAATCAGGCCTGGTTTTCTTGGCCTTTTTCCTCGGTGGCTCTTCCAATGGGCCTGCTCCTCCCTCCATACCGAGCACGAGACATCACAGCCTCTGATTTTCTAAATAAAGTTTAAGTGTGGACAAATGGCTGCAAAGGGTTTTTGGATGAATGATTTGCAAATAGGGCAAGACGTATGGTTGTGGGCCTCGCCTAAACAGAATACTCACTTATCGTGCGAGTCCTTGTGAGGAATCTGTCTCCCACAAGTACACTTCCCCTTTCTAGTGGACATGTAAGAATTAGCAAAAAAAAAAAAAAAAAAAAAAAACAAAAGGAAACAATGAACACCCCACAAGGTACTTATCTGTAGTGGTCATCTGAATTAGCAATTTGCTGTACAAACTGGCGAACTGGAGTCCGACGTTCACTGAGGCAGAAAAATTCTGAAGAGGCAACGTGCAGATGTCACTTTTATACCCTACATCAGTTTATGGCTCTAGCTCAGGACGTCACATGTACTCTCCTGAAGCAAGACTTTGGTATACTGGCTGGATGTTAGTGCTGTAGGCAGCAACCTCCATACTGTTATGAATACTGCAACATGTGAATAGAAGGACATCTTATTAAGCTCCAAATCACATTAAAGAGGAAACAACTAGCTACAGTCTGTTACAGGACACCGCCTATGTCACCTGAAAATCAAGTAAGGTTCCTAAATGTACTTGATAAGCTCCCTAAAAAAAACGCCATTATTTTGGAATACTTTAATTACACCTCAATAAACTGGAGTACCTATACCTTCAATGCAGGACATGCTCAAACGTTTGCAGATTTAATAAATAAAAACTATCTGGATTAAGAGGTTAACAAACCCAATAGAGTATGTTAAGTGTATAGCTTCTTCATACACTATTTGCACGGCATCTCTTTCTCCTGTTAAGTAGATCATAAACTAGTTACCTTCACCTTCAAAATCTCTAAAAGCAATGAACTTATTATATTAGAATTCAAGGCTCTCAAATGTGCTAATCTCATTAAATTCTATGATGAAATTTCAAAATACCTCAGATGTTTCCAAGGCAATTAGCTTCACAAGGGAATTCTATGCCCACTTAAATAAATGTTTTGAACTGGCAGTAGTCCCAACTACGTCTAAATATAATGGGAAATTTGAGAACAAGCTAACCTGGTGGTCCACTAACGTAAATAAACTGTATGATAAAAGGAAAAAAAATCCTTAAAGTATAGAGCAGGTCAAAAGGCCCTCATATCAAGGATAAATCATCCACCAATCCACCACCAAATTATCCTTTCCTGAGGGATCTTGAGGAGCACCAGTGGCCCAATACTGGCCATATGACTGCTAATTACCTCTTTTTATAACACTGATAGTACTACTTAGTTGCACTGCCTGATGTTTGATGGCTTTACTTAATCTGGAGAAGCTAGTTGGGAGCAGTGGCTTCTGGGGGAGGGAGATTGAGATAGTGAAGGACTCATGTTCCAAGTACTTTCTCCAACCAGTCCATTTAAAATGTAGTAGTAATGAACAACTAAATCAATCATTCTGAGAAGTACATCACATATGTTTGCATAAAGTAACTGATAAAATAGAAATATATATTGGTATGTAAATGTCATTATTAAGTATGCTTCCTTTCTACTTTATAACAGAAAGACTAACTTCATCAAACTGACTGCATACTGGCAGTGAGGAAATGTGTTAGGCTGCTGAAGGTACGCATAGAGTTAATATGCTTACTTATGGAACAGGTCCTTATTAATAATGTTATGATTTTTGACCACGTAGTTTACTTACAAAGTAATGGGGTGGCCATGGGCAATTTGAGTGCCAACAGTTATGCGAATTTGGTAATGGCCTCCTGGGAGAGAGAAAGTACAGTTGTGTACACTTACCATAAATGTAGATGCTCAAGTGTATTCACTGTTGCAGTCATCCCATTTGGGTTATCTGTTTGCAGTAGCCCTTAGTCGGCCTGATTATCAAAGTCTTGGGTCCTGCATCGGTTGCTATCTCATCTTCCGTGACGTCAGGTAGTTAGGGGTATAAAGCACACAGCTGATGCCATTACCTCAGTTTTTCTTGCCCCAGATGTCAGGTGTCCCCCCCCTAATGGGAAGCAATTAAAATATATATATATATATATATATATATATATATATATATATATATATATATGTGTATATATATATATATATATATATATATATATATATATATACACACACACACACACACACACACACACACACACACACACACACACACATACATACATACAAGGTTACACCTCCAATAAAAAAGCAAATACACCAAAAAGCTTTTAAGTATAGTAAAGGAGGGTAAAGGTACAGCCAAAAGAAGTCAGGGGGCTGCAGGGAGGGTAACCAGGACTGCAACAGTGAATACACTCGAACAACTACATTTATGATGTGTACACAACTGTACTATGTTCTTTGTGTTTCACTGTTGCAGTCATCACATTTGGGTAGATTCCCAAAGCTAAGGATGGGAGGAGGCATTTAGATAGCATTAGGACCAGCTATAAGGCCCTGCAAGACTGCAGTGGCAAAGCCAGCTCTGGAGTTAAGAGAAAATTGGTAAATGGTAATGCTTGGTGAAAGTATGTACAGAACTCCAGGCAGCAGCTTCTAGGATGTCCCTGGTAGGTACACCTCTGAGAAAGGCTGTAGAGGTAGATGCAGCCCTGATTGAATGGGGTCTAATCCCCTGTGGGATAGGTTTTCCATGGTGCTTATAGCAGAAATGAATGCAATGGCCTATCCATTTAGAAATGGCTTGCTTTGAAATAGCCTTCCCCTCTGCCCCTGCAGCAAATGCCAACAGCTGTTCAGATTTCCTTTGAGGTTTAGTCCTGTCCAAGTAAAATCTTAGTTGTTTGTGCACATCTAAGGAGTGCAGGATCCTTTCCCCTTTGTTCTGTGGATTAGAAAAGAAGGCTGGCAAATGAATGGACTGATTAAGAGCCACACTGGATACCACCTTGGGCATGAAGGAGGGATTGGTCCTGAGGGACACCCTGTCCGCATGAAAGAAGATGAAAGGCTCCACTGCCATAAGGGCCTATAGTTCAGATACCCTTCTTGCTGAAGTAATTGCTAAAAGGAAGGCTGTTTTCCAAGAAAGAAATTTTAACTCTGCACTTGCAGCTGGCTCAAAAGGAGGAAGAGTGAGTTTTTCCAATACAAAGTTAAGGTCCCAGGCTGGATTTGGGACTCTCCTGGGTGGTCTTAAGTTTCTGGCCCATCGGAGGAACTGCTTGAACAGTGGATGAGAGAAGAGGGATGGTTCTGTGTTGTAATGAGCTGAAATCGCTGAGGAGTGAATTCTGATGGAGGAAAAAGAAAGGCCCTTGTGAAGCATCTCAGTTAAGTATTGAAGAATCTGAGGTAAATTGGGCAATGCTGTGCCTATCCCTTGAGTCTGGTTCCAGTCACAGAATCTTTTCCATTCTTCAGCATAAGATTTTCTAGTACTAGGCCTCCTTGCCTCCAAAATGACATCCAGCACTTGTTTACTGAGGGATGGTAATGGAGAGATTAGGAAATTAGCCAGGCTGCCAGAGTCGGGATTTGAAGCTGAGGGTGCAGAATCCAGCTCTCCTGCTGTGACAGCAAGGTAGGGGTCTGCGGCAGGTGCCATGGAGCCAACAGTGACAAACTGCGCAAGAGAGGGTACCAGTGTTGGCGTGGCCAGTCTGGTGCAATCAGTATCGTCCTTGGTTTGTCCTGTTTGGTCTTTAGTAGTACTTTGGAGAGGGGAGGCAGAGGAGGAAAGGCATAAACTGATAGATTTTTCCAGCTGAAGGACAGAGCATCCACTTTCCAAGCTTGTTTGTGGGGAGTCCTTGTGCAGAATTTGTCCAATTGGTAGTTCTGGGGGGAGGCAAACATGTTTATATCTGGGCTCCCCCATTTGTTTACCAACATGTTGAAAATCTTTGGTTCCAGTTTCCACTCGTGTGGGTCCATGAGATTTCTGCTTAGTTTGTCTGCCAGTGTATTTAGTTTTCCTGGCAGGAATTGAACCTGTAGATGCACTTGGTAGCTCAAGGCTGTGTTCCACAGAGCCATGGCTAGTCTGCAGAGGGGGTAAGAATGGGTAACCCCTGCTTGTTTATGTACCACATAACAGTGGTGTTGTCCATCCTTACCATTAATTGTCCTGGAAGAATGTGGTCCTTGAAGGCTGTCAGAACATTCTGTACAGCTAACGTTTCTTTTTGATTGATATGCAGGCACATTTGACTTGGATTCCATTTGCCCTGAATGCACTTCCCTGCCAGGTGAGCCCCCCATCCACAGTCTGATGCATCTGTTGTTAGGGTTTGGGCGGCAGGGGTAGAGTGAATGGTAGTCCCTTGTTTAGGTGGCAGGCCTCTGCCCACCAAAGGAAATCTAACCGTAGGCAAGGTATGACAGGGATCATTGCTTTTAGATCCTGAGAATGTTGACACCATAGGCTTTTTAGATACCACTGTAGTTTCCTCATATGTAGTCTTGCATATGGAATTAGTAGAATGCAGGAGGCCATGAACCCCAAGGCTTGCAGAATTTGCCTTGCAGATAGCAGGGTTTTTTTGGCCATTAGTTTGAAGTAAGTTGTCAAATGAATTTGTTTCTCTGGTGTGAGGAAAGCCACCTGGGAAGTTGTGTTCAAGCTTACTCCCAGGAATATAATTTGTTGACAGGGTACCAGATGTGATTTCTTTTCATTTATGGTGTACCCCGGATAAGTTAGCACCTTTTGTACAAATGCCAGATGATTCAAAAGTATGTCCTGGCTTTCTGCCTGAATTAGACTATCATCCAGGTATGGGTATATTTGAATATTTCTTTGCCTGCAAAATGCAATGACTGGAGCTAGGTACTTTGTGAACACCCTGGGCACAGTAGATGAGCCAAAAGGCAGTGCAGAGAACTGATAGTGTATGTAGCCTGCCCTGAAGCGTAGGTATCTTCTGCAAGATTCCCTGATTGGGATGTGCAGGTAGGCTTCTTTTAAATCCAGTGTTGCCAACCAGGCATCTTTGCCTAGCATAGAAGTAAAGAATTAGCATCTTGAATTTTGGATTCACCAAAAAGGTGTTTAATATGGAAAAGTCCAGGATAGGACGCCAAGAGTTGTCTTTATTGGGTACCAGGAAAAGTCTTGAGTAGAAATTTTGTCCCTTTTCCTCTTCTGGTACAGTTCGAATAGCCTTTATACTTAAGAGAGAGAGTGTTTGCTTTTGAGCCTCTGCCCACTGATTTTGGGGTAGATCTGGCCAAACATTTGGGGTTGGTAATGTGTGGAAGTGAAATCTGTATCCTTGGGAAATTATATTTAACACCCATTTGTCCTGGATAATGAGTTCCCAGTTTTTTGCCTGCAGAGCAATCTTTCCCCCTAAAGGAGCAGCCAGTTGAGAAGTGCTTGGAAGTTTTAAAGTTAAGTCAATGAGACAATTTAACATAGGGGGGAGTCTTACTACTCCCTGATTTGGAAGTGGGAGCCCCCCACTGTTTAGTCCTGTGCGTACTCTGGGACTGAAGCTTGGGTGTTCTGCTGGTTCTGGGTTTGGACTGAGAAGGCCTGGAAGAGGCAGGAAAAGACCAATTCTTAGAGGGCCAATGCTTACTAAATCTTGGAGGTTGTACTTGTAGGAAATCTTTAACAGTTTGCATAGATTTTGCTTTTTCCTCCATTTTTTTAAGATCTTTTTGCCAAACAGGCAGTCTTGATTTAAGGAAGCATCCAGCAATTTAGCTTTAACATGATCTGGCAAAGATTGCTCCTTAAGCCAAGCATGGCTTCTAAGTACAGACCCAGTGACAGCAGCCCTGCAAGATGCCTCTAGTGAATCAAAACCAAATTGCAAAGTATGCTTTCCAACCTGTTCAGTGGAATGCATTAAATGCTGTAAATCCTTATTTTCAGCACAATCAGGAATCAACATAATTTTATGTTTAAGCAATCCAATGATATGCTGCTGATACTTTAACATATGAAACTGGCAGTTTGAGGTCCACATGGCCAAAGTTGCAGAAGTGTATACTTTCTTACCCCATCTATCCAGCTCCATGGAGTCTCTATCAGAGGGGGTAGGATTTTTGGCAGTAGTAGCCTTGATGCCCTTGGGTCCCTGTGAAATGGTCTCAGGATACGCAGTAGGATTTTTAAAAAATTAACTCGTGAGAGTCAGGAACCCTGTAATATCCATCAGGTTTTCTGGGAGCAGGAGGTAAAGAGTCAGGGGCCAAGCTAGATTCAGAAAAGGCATCATCAACAATGTCTAGTACAGGAGGGATAGCTAAAGGCCTGTGCTGGGGCAGGAAAGAAATCCCTAAGCCTCTTTTTAGAATCAAAGTAATCCTGGCTTTCCCAGTGAAAGTGCTCCCTAAGAGTGGGTTTCACCAAAAGAGAAATCCTCAGGGGGGGGGGCTTAGTGGGAATAGAGTCCTCTGCATCAGAATCCTCATAGGTAGATAGGGATAAATCTTGGTCATCACAGGAGAAAGTAATTCAGAGTATCATAAGCAAATTCAGTCCTAGGTCACTTAGAGGGGGAAGGTTGGCTTCCCCTGATTAAAGTAATAAGGTCTTTAGCCATTCTTATCATCTGTTTTTTAGGCATAGAGGCCTGACCATGCAGTCTGGGCATCAGTTTCCTAGGCATAGTTCGAGTTTTAGGCCTTGAAGAAGAAGATGGCATCAGTTTAATATACAAGTCAGTAGGCCTAAATACACCCTCAGAAGCCGATGCCTGCACAGCGCATGGTAGAGACATCCGCAGGTTCCACAGTTGAAGCATCTCGCGGCATACCGAACTCTGAATGGGTCTCAGTAGAGGCCTGCAAATCTGAAGTAGTAGGTATCAGGGGCTGCGAAAGCACCTCACTGAGTAGCGACGAACCAGCGACTGAATTAGGAGAAGCGTCGTCGGCAGCTTTGGACCTATGTGGCCTGTCTCTGTCTTTAACTTTGCGTTTTTTCAGAATGTCGGTAGTCAGATGGCTTACCGAAGACATATCTGGATAATTGAACTGAGTACCAAAATATTTAGAAGCATAAATATATCGACGACGAATAGTTCGTTGCTTAAATAAGGCATAAAACCGACAGCAAGGTATGTCATGGTCAGGGCCTAGGCAAGGAATACAGTACGAATGAAAATCTTTGTGAGGTACTTGCTTTCCGCAAGAAATACAATTATTGACTTTTACTGACATCGGTTAAGAGCAAGAAAAAGTTTCCCCAACGGGGTACTTAGCTTTAGTTGAAGATTTTGATTCTGAAACTCGAAAACGAAAATTTCAGGAGTCGGACGATCTACACTTGTGAACTGCTTCTGCTTTGGGCACTGCACGGCAAGAAAGACTGAGGTAATGGCATCTGCTGCATGCTTTATACCCCTGACTACCTGATGTCATGGAAGATGAGAGCGCAACTGACGCAGGATCCAAGACTTTGAAAATCAGGACGACTGAGGACTACTGCAAGCAGATAACCCAAATGTGATGACTGCAACAGTGAAACACGAAGAACATCATATTTTGAACAGTAAATGGTCCCTGATTTTGTTTTACAAGCACTTTGTGGATGACCTCTTTCTGTTAAGGCAAGTTGGGGAAGAAGACTTTATGAATTTTCATAAGAAGATAGACAGTAGTACCTCCTTCCTAAGATTTGATCTTAGATATTCAACCACAGTCTTAGATTACTTAGATGTGAAGGTCTATAGGATTGATGATGGGGGGGAATATCTACTAGAGTTCACAGGAAAGACTGCCATAGAAATACATTTCTACACAGGAAGATTATGTACCCAAAGCATATTTTTAAGAATGTGGTCAAAGGACAAACTCTAAGAGTCTCTAGACTGACAGCGCAAAATGAACTATTTATGGAAGAGGTGGAAGATCTCAGGCAGAGATTTTGAGAAAGAGGATACATGGATAGCAACAACTGAACTTGCCCTTGGAGAAGCCACAAGTCTGAGAGCCACAACTGGCAAACCTTATTTCTCAGTGGGGCAGAGTAACCATCTTAAACTGACTGGGAGGATGGATAACACACTTAGGGTACCCACCCATTATACCAGTAATGTTAATATGACAATGGACATCATTAAAAAATATTGGCCTGTACTTACACATGATAACCGAATCAGAGAGATAGTAGGTGAGAAACTCAAGTTACTGTTCAAGAATAAAAATCTCTAAAGAGACTTCTCTGTTATCCAAGTACAACAGATGGACCCACTATTGAATGTAAGGGCACATAATTATGTAATAAATGCAATCAGTACCAATGGGCTGATACCAGTAATAAGTTTATACACCCAGATACTGGGAGGAAGTTTAGCTTTAAAGTGACAGCCAATCGTATTACTAAGAATATTGTATATTTGGCTGTATGCAACCATGTTGCAATTTTTATGTGGGGAAGAACAGGGAGTTTAGATATATAATAAGAGAACACTTACTTAAGATTAGGAATCGGGATATAACTAATGCTTTGGCAAAGCATGTGTCAGTTACGGGACCACAATATACGTTTAGATTCTTAGTCATTGAGAATGTGAGGGAGAATGAGGGGGAGGTGACATAATAAATAAGACATAAACATCAGAAACACGATGGATAATTAGATTACAGGCAGATAGGGTAGGGGCTTAAATGATAGGCTCCCTATCAGGCCCATTCTCAAGAACAGGACACTTTATAGGTAATATTGGAATCTGGACGCATTATGCTTTTGTGATAAATTATATACTTACACTCATATGCTAAGTAAAGGGATCATATTAAGTGTATTATTTGCATGTACTATTTATGTATTTTTTTACGTTTTTTATATATATATATATATATATATATATATATATATATATATATATATATGTCTTTGAGATAGATGTTTTATATACACCATTTATATGGATGTATGTTTTAAAGAAGCTGTATATGTTCCATTTAATTAAATGAATGTTGTGATAGGTTAATCTTTGCTTTACTCTGAATATAAGAGCCTTGTAGATGTTGATTTTATTAATGGTCTGAAGAAGTGGGAGTTCATACCCACGAAAGCGCTTACCGAATAAAGAGCTTGTTACATATTATTTCATTTTGAGTGACTTTCAGCCTTCTTGTCTGTTGGTTGGATCCTTGAATGCAGTTGTGTTTCATAGGCTGCTGAAGGTAGTTTTGGCGAATATGAAAGGATTTCAGTATGTTTGCTGAAACTACTTTCATCAACGATGAAAACCCTGGAGCTGGTATATATAGGTTCAGGGGGATTGGAGCATGGCGGGGGATTGCCCCCTGCAAAAAAAAAAAAAAAAAAAACCTTGCATGCTCACTGAAGGTAGTTTCAACAAACATTTTTCAAATTTTTCACGTTCGCTGGAACCATGTTCAGTGAGTTGACATGAATCATAGCAGTCACAGTGGGACAGGTTTTAGCACTACATCTATTTTATCCTTTAAGTTTTAATTTATGCAATAAAGCAAATATAAAATTTGTTTCTAATATGTTTTAATCATGTTGAAGCCTTATATTCAAAGATTAAAAACATACATTTTCTCTCCAAGTTTTCTGTGCAATCAGTGATAAATGGTGACTGACAAATTCCAAAGTTTTCTAATTGTGCAGCCTTGCAAACAAAAACACCACACAGAGAGAGAGAGGGAGAAAAGGCAGTATGACTGAGGTAATAATTTTTATATACTATAATATCTACAAAAAAAGCAGAAATGTATAGACAAACAAAATACTGACAAACAGCAGCAACTAACTACAGCTATGGTTTACCACAGAAAACAGATCAGCATGAAGATGCTCTGCGAAAAGACACAGCATATTAAATCAGCAAAAACATGCAGGAAATGTTATCACAAATATATAAATACACTATTAATACAGACAAAACATATATAAAATATTTACAAGAAACCGTTAAAAACAAAGAACTGCTAGACTGGATTAGGAGCAGGTATGGGGAATTAAACATGCATACTACAAGAATCGTCAGATAGCTACAATAGTCATACAATGACAAGGACCTAAGACAAGTAGACAAACTAAAAGTATCTAAGAATTAACTCGACAGATGGAAGTGGCTAGAAGAGAATAACAGAGACATGGACATTCATGTTAAAGATGAACAAGACAGCTGAATAGCTGCAAGTACCTGTGAGAATTACACATGATATTCTGAGTTCCTAGAACAATGTGCAGCCCATACTTCTCAACTTTTTTGCTCAAGAATTCTGGAGAATACTAAAAAGTAATGGGGAAAAAAGGCCCAAAATCAGGGACAATGTTTACGTATTACTCTAATTCACTTAAAAAGTTAATAGGACAACATGTTTTGGATCAAAATGCATTTTTCAGCAAAAAGAAGTATGAAACTCTAATCACTGCCATTACTGACTTACTGTGATCCTCAATGATTTACCAGAAAATCAAAAATTTTACTATAAGTGACAGAGCAGAAATATCACACAAAACTAGGTATGTCCTGTGAAATCAAGGACAGTTGAGAGATATGGTACAAACATATTTATCTTCCCATATACTACAATCATTATATTCTGTTCTTACTCATGCTCATTGTACAATATGTGTATATAGCATATTACATAGTATAGTATGTTAATAGGGTCTATATTAGATCACCAAACACTTAAAAAAGCAAACAGTGATTAATCGACCCTATGTAAGCGAAAACTTACAATGTCGACTGTCAGAACAGCAATTTTTTTCCAAGGGAAAAAAAAAATCGCTGTTCCAACAAAAACAAAAAAGAAAATAAACAAAACACTTTAAACATTACATTAAGTGGGGGGCTTTGCCCCCACCCCTGATGTGGGTGGCTGCACCCCCCACACACACCCTACTTAAATATATCATCTCCGAGACCGCACTACAGTGCCAAAAATGGCAAAGTAACGAAGCGGCCAAGCAAATTCTTTCCCAGGGAAAGACATTGCTTAAAAGCCGCTTCGCTATTTTGCCATTTCAGTCTTTTAAGTTCGACCAAGATGCAATTGAAAGAATGTGTCTTCGGTCTTCTACTAGGAACCCATGTTAATAAAGTGTGCTTTAATCATTTTTCTTATAAGGGTTGTTTCTCTATATGTTCATTGTGTGCATTTTAAATGATTTTTCTTAAAAGTGTTTCTAATCACGTTAAAGCTTTTCTCATACAGCCTCCACTGAAAATAGCTTATGCCCATTCAGTTTCTCCAATTTACCTAAATAATCAAACAAAGGTATGTATATATGTTGACATGGTCATTAACATCAGCTATCACTTTGTTGGTAAAGTGACTGTAGTAACCTGAACTGTCCCTTTGATCTCATCCTTTTTATTATTTTATTAGTGTTTGTATCAATTAATGGTGCCCTAATATCAGTACATTGTTGCCCTGTCTACAAAATCTACTTCTGCATGTAAAATAAATTAAGAAGTGCCACCCATGATTAACTTAGCCTTCTTTTTGAAGTAACTTCACATTTCCATCCTTAATCTATCTTACTCTGTTAATAAACCACTGGAATTTATGGAAATTCAGATTTCACATTCTGAATATAAGACAAACTGTCTAATGTAGAACAAACTAGATAGCAAAGAGCAGATAAAAACAATTGCCTATTTCATACTGAAATTCACATGTTCGATTAAGGTTGCCTGTACCTATGAAACCAGAATGCCCTTGGTAGGTTGAATTAAGCTCTCCTTTTGCACAACAGTTCTAATAAATACTGGCCATTTCACCAACAGCCTTTGCATTGAATGCTGTTTGACTGCAGCCAGCTGAGTGAACTGAATTAAATTACTCCAGTGATAAGACACCCCTAAGAGCTGACCCAGTAGTTAGAGATCTGGGAACATATGTAGACAGCAATCAGGCCTTTGACCAACACACAGCCAAGGTAACAAGAAAATCATGCTGTGTCTCCCAACTTAGAACTAGGTCCAAGGAAGTTATGCTATCACTTTGCTCATCCCTTATCAGACCCATCATTGAGTACAATTCCTCATTCAGTGCGTACTTGACTAAGCATATGCAACAGCTGAACACCCACAGAGGTTCCTCACCAACAGAATCCAGGGTATTAACACACTGTCCTATATGGACCACCTTAGAGCTTGTTAATGTACTCAGTCTGCTACAGGTTATGGAGAGGCAATCTGGGCTTGGCAGACAAAGCATCCTTAGATCCAGCCCTGATGGAGCTTTTGCAAATCTGCAAAATGAACAGCACTAGAAACACTATATCCGGGTAACTGAACTTTGCTTGCAATATAAACAGAACATGTTCACGAGACAGATATGTGAGTCAAAGAATCCTCATGCTCTGGAACAGGTTCCCCGTCCATGTGAAGCAAACTCTATCCCTAACCCTATTCAAATGTAACCCTTGATCATTGGATGGAAAATCACAAATTCATCCCAGGGTTGGCACCCATGTCTCTTACAGACAGAGGACAACAGTAAATATTCCCTAACTAACACTGGATGAGTAATCGTGAATTCATCTTCGGGCTGGCCCCCATGTCTGTTATAGACAGAGCCCAACAGTAAACATTCCCCAACTAAAATACTCCCCTGCATAACATTTTAGCAACCTCCTAACTAACATTCTCCTAATAACAAACATACCGCCGGATAAAGATGCACATGTTGCAAGAAGAAGATACAATTGGGTTGGGTTATGTGGCTAGGCTTATAAAGGTCCTGGTGGTCATTAGCCTATTATATACCTATGAAACTATGAACCTATAACATCAAGTTACTGACTAAAAACCTGAAAAATACTGCTACTAAAGCAGCATATGAACCTATGTTAGTATCTGAAACTAAGCAATTACCAATTCTTTTTAGCTGCATTAAGAAATGAAGAAATAACACCCAATAATGGTCTGAACATATTCATAATAGCACCAGCTAATCTGATCCGGCAGATGTTAAGATACTACTAAACAAATTCAGTCTGATTTTAACCCCAAAGATGATTATCCAAAGTCAACTTGCCCCTTCACAACCTCACTGAAGAATATGGCACTCTCTAAGTCGCAGAAGTGTACCTATTTTGCACCCAAGTTGTCCCCCAATTTGGTGCAAAAACAAAAGAAAAAAAAAGAAAAGTGAAAAAAATGCTTTGTTTCTTCTAAACCACTGTAGCAAACAGCTAGCTACATTTGCAGCAAGAAGCTGCTACAGTTTATGCTGCACCCCAAGTACTACAGTGCGTTTTGATCAAGAACAAAAAAAGTCCTTCTACGAAACTGTAGAAAACTACTCGCTACATCTGTTGCAAGCAGCTGCTACAGTTTATACCACATGTGGACTGCTACAGTGCTTCAGTTCAGACTAAAGATTGATTGGCATTTGCCAGTCACACCTTCTAAGATTTTGTGCTCAGGGTGGCTACTCTTTTCACCCTACTCAACTTATGCTTCTGCTCCAAGACTAAAAATGCTTCCTTCATGGGACCTGACAATACACCTGGCTGTTTAATAAACAGTACTAAACAAGGCTTGGCAGAGCCACTCAAAGTATTTAGCCTGAGTTTAACCAATGGCTTTCTCCCTGAAATTTGGTGCACAGCAGTGGTGACACCTCTCCACAAAGGTGGTCCCACTACTGACCCCAGGAAGTATAGGCCTATCAGCTTGATAAGTCTCATTTGTAAATTCATGAAACATATTACAAATCACCAGATAAACTGTGATATTATATATCTCATCAAGCAAGACCCAGAGCAGTCTGGTTTTGTCAAGGGTAGATCCAGTGTCTCCCTAAAAAAAGGAATGAACTCTACTATATAAAATATTAAAGAGATCAAGACAGAACTGGTATGAAGAATGACTTGTATGTCAGTCACAAAAAGGTAACAAAATTCTATTCAGAAAGTTCACCCTCCAATTTAAAGGAATATGGTCTCAGTTAATATATTCTACATCTCTCTACATGGAATCAATATCCAGAAGCATACAGTACATCTAATTAAGCAACAGCTTTAAAATCTTTTGCACACTTTGCTTTATGACACTTTTGTTGTTTGTGCTGCAGTAAACAGAATCCTGGTCACAGATTCTCACACAAACTATTTCTCTGGAAGAGGTTTCACTGTGGTAGGACAGTTTAAAATGTCTCCAGTATTACTTTTTCACTAAAAGTTGTAACTTATTGAGAAGATGCAATGACTGTAGTGAGGAACTCCCATGGTTGGAGTATATGACAGATTGCTGTCTAGAGTAAAACTATTCCTTATCATTCTTTTTCTTTTAATATTTTAAACCTGGGAACTTCAAAGGTACTGACAGAGGTTCAGCTTCTTTATTTATTTATTCGTTCATTCGTCTTTGTTTACTTGGAAAGTTCAACTGGGCCCGCGGAGAAAAGCTCCATTTGCTTACATTACATTATACTAATTCCAGTTAAACACAGAGTAGTTACATTTCTGTTTACATTTATACACAAACAGTTGTTACATTTATACATTCTAAGATTTTATAGAAGTGGAAGTTACTAAAGAGAAAGTCAATGTGCAACTTAGTGGACATCTGTTATGTGTAAAAATTGTTTGTCATGTCAGTGAGAGGTTGAGAGTATTCTGTTTAAGGAGAGCATTTGGAGAGTATTGTATGGTGAGCACAAAGTCTTAACCTGGTGCTGAGCATGTGCGGGATCTGGCTTGGTTAAGATGTTGTTTAAGCAGTGGTTTAAACCAATTGAATTTGTTGGAGGGTTTCATTTGTGTGGGGATACTATTCCAGAGTTTAGCAGCATATTGGTAGTACAGAGTCTCCTGCAAAATTACTTATTTGTAAGTAATAAGAATTTGTTACTAGAGCGGTGGCCACTCGCTGGACAGTAGATCAGTACCAAGTCATGCAGTGCAGGGCATTTTTCTGGATGATGAATGAGTCTGTATGCTACAGTTAGTTGTTAAAATGTTAGGTAGTTGTGTAATTCAAGCCAGTTTAATTGCTTTAAGCTATGGCAATAGTGGGTCCTATGATGGCGTTTGGTGGCAAATTTACCTATTTTATTACAGCAGGAGGTATGTTTCTTTGTTTGAGTACTGTTTAAATTTGTTAGGACAGGAGCGGTGGATAAGAGAGTTGGCAATAAGAAGGTGGTGGCTAGAGTTTTTCTTGCAGTACTTGTAAGGAATCCATTGATCCTATAAAAGGAGCATAACGTCTGATGAGTTCTGGTGAGTAGATTTAATGGTGTGCAGTATATGCTGGTCATATTTGAGACTGTCATCTATTATAAAGCCTAGAAGTTTACTGTGAGTTACACTTTCAGTGACAGTATTATTTGCTGACTTTACGGTAAAAATGTTTCTGATTTTGGCAATGTTTTGAGGTAAAAAGCATTAACTTAGTTTTCTTGGGGTTGAGTAGGTTTTATTCTTTGAGCCAGGTTTCTACAGAGGAGAAAGTTTTTTCCATAATGTCTTGGAGCTTATTTATTGTTGAGGCTGCACACAACTTCACTTGTTAACTCACAAGGAGGGGAGGGGGAAATGTTGATCATTGCTACTGCCCTCCAGTTAAAGAAATTATCTTGCCTGCTAGTATCTTTTAGTCAAAAATAATCTTCTAGACACAGAAAAGATAGCCTTTATTTGGTACTAGCCTTAGGAAGTGCTATAACAGTCGGCTTTTCCACAACTGAATAATCAACATTACTTATGTATTTAGTCCTAATTATGGCCATAGGTAATTACTGACAGAGGTACCAACTAAGGTGTTTGCTTTACTGCACATTTCAGTGGCATCAACAAAGGTAAAGGCTCTGAAAATACTTTTAAGGCATACTTCATTCATATCCCTGTGTTTGTGAATCACCACAGAAGGTGTACTGACCTTACAGAAAGTGGTAGAAGGCTGAGGATCTCCATAGCATAAAAGTGAAGATTTCTTCAATAATCTGAAAGACAGTTTTCTGAATGATGTCTCTCATCTTCACTACTTTTACAGGCTCCATTTACTTTATGAAACACTTTTCTTTGGCTTTTGCTAATGGATCTTAAGGAATTTTAGTAAGATACAGAGCTTTAAGGATTCTTAGTTTTGTTAAGTTGCCTAAACTTTACCCATTGTTCACATTTTTTTCTTCTTTATGGTCATGGTTGCATCAAATACACACTGGATATGGAATGACCTTGGGATTTAACTAACACTGGTACATTTACTTACTGATTTCATAAGGATTACCTTACCAGCTGTCAGTACTAATGTAGGTATGAATGACAATACCAGTAAATAAGTGTAACAATTACCACAAATTATTAAAATTGAAAAAAAACTCTTCACATGTGAAAAATTTCCAGAATGATTGAGGGATAAATGGCACTTCTAAATAGTAGGCAAAACTGAACTGAAAATGGAATAAAATTGATATATAAGGAAGTCTTACACAATCTATGTAAATATCTTTGCAAATGTGAGATCAGCATTGATTCCTCAAAGGGAAGAAAGCAATGAATTGGAGAAATTCCATCTGACAAATGGAATACAAATATGTGGCAAACTCAAATGACAAAGATTTAGTGTTACAGTGACCCTCCGTGAAGAAGACCCAATACAACTTCAGTAAGAATACTTAGAACATCTAAAGGTTTAATACTGTATAACATCATCTTATAGTCACTTCAGAGATTCAGCTTATACTTATCACTTCCTGTCACTCAAATTGTATCTCGCTAGTCATGTCAGTCAAACAGTGGACCATGCATAAGTGCAAATCCAGAAAAGCGAGAGACTTGGCTACACAAAGTCCGGTGTTCTTTGTTATCACCTGAAACTATTACTGCCACTAAATATGATAAAAGTAAAAGCTTTTCATTACTGCTGAGCATAGCTCTCAGATGTCTATGACATTAATTAGAAAAACTCTTAACAATGAATGCATAGCATGCCCTTCAAATGTCAAATAGTGAGAAACATGGACTCTATAAGACTCAAAACAAGGAACATTCCTCATAATCAGGTCACTTGAGAGGTACGAGTAACAATAATGGGTTTTCTGCCCATTACTTTCAGCTCTGTCTCTGTTTATTGAGCAAAGGAATTGACAGCTGTGGCCAATATGCTATGCAGAAGCTCCTAGATTTTATGTAACTGCCATAACATGCTGAGAGCTGCGCAAAAACACTGGTTTAGTCCAGTGTTCTCCAGTATCACCCCATTTTCAAACAACTGCACAAATTCTACATTTTTAGACAAGTAGCTTTTATATGTTGGGTTACATGAAACCATTTCAAGTATCCCAACTACACTCTCTTTCTTTAAAATTCCTTGATGCTATTCACACTTTTTACCTACATATTTCCTTCTATATACACCTTCAATACTTTCTATCATGCAGCTACTCTACAAATTCCACTGGGTTCTCCGAATAACCTAACCACTCTCTACTCTCTACTTATTACTAATAATTATCCCGATATTAATTTTACATTACGCAAGTGCTGTCACAACAACCGGTTCCATTTACTGTTAGCATCAACTCTTCTGAATTTTGTTCCTTGATCCCCTATAGGTCTTCCATCCCCCTTATATTAATCTATTAGTTTCCATTTATATTGGCAGAAGTACCAACACACACACCAAAATGCCTAATACATATGTAAAATTGCATATTATTATACAACTTATCACTTTTCCTGACACGTCTCCCTTTATATGCTCCTGTCACCTATCAACTCTCCACCTAAGCAGTCCTAAATACTTAATAGTGCCGTGCTACCAACATTAAACACAGGGCCACAGTCCTACACAGCATTCCAAACTACCACCATCTGTTATTACACATCTCACTTCCATATGTTTTACCTCTCTACAACTTCACTAAACTCTTTTCATACAGCTTTCCTAATCACTGCAAACCGATCTTCACTCCTTGAGCTGGTGCTTCTCCAATTCCAGGTCTCAACATATACGCACTCTCAAACCCTTTTTTATCAATACTATTCAAATTATCTTTCCTGTCATCCTAACCATGTAATACACTCCACCCTCCACTCATACCCGACTTCTACACATAAACCATTTAAACTATGTACTTAATTATAAACATCATAAAACTGATACTTCATCAAACACATATACTGTAGTTTATGTATATATAATAACAGAATATTTCTTCCTTAAATATCATAATGGTAAATTGCAAACACATTGTATACAAGTCAGTATATCAACATATTTCTTCATACTCTGCACTTTATGTATCTTGATACCTCTGAACCATTGTAAGCACTACATATTTTTATTTGAAAGTAGCTGGTTTGTCCTTGCATTCTGTATCTATCTCATTCAGTTTCTTTTCTTACTGTTCAATATAAGTTTCAGTTACATGACTGCAAATTATAAATGTATTTGGTCAGATATTTTCTCCCCATGCCTCTAATAGGTCTTTGCTGGTAAACAACTATGGTGGACCAATGCCCAAATCAAGGATGCTTTTACATACTATTATTTACTGATAAAGTTGACAAATTAAGAGAAATAATTTGTTTATGGGTTTTCACTTGGTACCCTGGTTTGCTCTCACATACCAACCACATGTCACAGATAAAATGTCCCAGAGGTGTGACTGTAATGCATAAGTAAATCTCCCAGAGGTGTGTCTGTAATGCATGAGGAAACCTCCCAGAGGTATGACTGTAATGCATGCTGAAAGCTGCAATGCTGTAGTGCATTGTTATCCCCTTTGGTAAAAACTCTGTACCCATGAACTACTACATAGACAGCAGTCTACTTAACACCGAATGTGTGATAAGAGACCTTGGGACCCAGGTGGACAGTAGTCTGTCATTTGATAGTCACATCGCCACAGTAGTCAGGAAGTCCTTCTAAGTGGCACACCTCATCAAAAAGGGGTTCTCATCCAGGAAAAAAGAGGTCATTGTTCCCCTCTACTCGACACTCATTAGACCCATTACAGAGTACAACGCCCCTTTTGGAATGTACCTCACAAGACATTTGCAGCAGCAGGAAAGGCCACAGAAGTACCTCACAAAGAGGATTACTGGCCTCAAACAGATGCCCTACACTGACCGTCTCAAAAAACTCCAGCTTTACTCCGTAGCATATCGCCTACTCCGAGGTGATCTCTGCCTAACATATAAAGCTATGTCAAACCCAGAGCTGTTGGACATGCTATACCTAAAGAAATCCCAATTCCTCCGAGTTACATGCTCTAGGGACCTAAACCTCGTCACCACAATAAACAGGACATGCTGGAGGGATAGATTCCTGTCCCAGAGACTCCCATACTCTGGAACAGGCTGCCCATCTATGTCAAGCAAAGTTCTTCCTTAGCACTCTTCAAGAAAAATCTTGATGAGTGGATGGGAAATAGGAAATACACCCCGGGGATCACTTCTATGTCTCTGCTCGACAGTGGCACAAGAAAATAACTTTTTTGGGTGGCATAAGCCAGGGAACCTTGTTGGCTAGGCTTACGTAGGCCCTCAGGCCGATAGTCTAGTACCTACCTATGAACCTATGAGTAAACCTCCCAGAGATGTGACTGTAATGCATGAGTAATCCTCCCAGAGGTGTGACTGTTATGCATTAGTACATGCATGAGTAAACCTCCCAGAGGTGTGACTAATGCATGAGTAAACATCCCAGAGGTGCAACTGTAATGCATAAGTAAGTATTGCTCAAGTAGTCTGACAGACCTGCATGCTTTTTAGGATCCATCTCTCAGTTATTTGCCCACCGAGTACCAGGACTGGCTCCATCTCATTTGTGATCATTGAATATTGGAGAATTAATGTATATAATAACATGCACTTTCTGATGAATAGACCTTTTTAAATGCAATACTTCACATGACTTAATGCCTGCAGTTTGTTAGTGTTCTATCACAAACAAATACATTTTTACATCAAAACTTTGAGTCAAAATCTGGGGCTGCTAGGTACACTTCTCAATGGAATCCAGGACAAATTCAAAAATAATGGGTAGACAAAATCTGGGACAGATATTAAATATTGCTCTTATAAACTTAGAAAGTTGCTATAATAACAGGTTTTGTGTTAGCATGCATTTTCTGGAGGATATGAACTTGAAACTCAAATGTCTGCCATTATGTGGTTACTTAAAACCTCAATGATTTCTCAGAAAACCATCTGTAACTAACAGTTCATCAGAAACCTAACTCCTGACAAAAAGCTCAAGCCAGCTTGAGCGCTTGAGTGACTACAAAACCTGTGTCTGTCCAATAAAAGTTATACCATTTCTGTGTTCCAGTGACATTTTGTTTTTTGTTCGCAAACCAATGTAGGATTTCTTGACTTCTTTTCTTACAGAAAAACACAAATTTTATGAGGAACAGAACAAAAGTATGAGGCAAAAATCTAGACATTGCTGTTAAATTCTGTATAGTTGAGAAGTATGCAGATGGAAAATATACATTTATACTATCAATGTTTGAAATTGTAACAAAAAATAATTCAATAGGAATTTCTTAACCTTTGGCATGTACAGAATCATCATTCCCACCTACCTTCTAGTACAGACTGTTGATTCTGAGACTGTTGCAAAAATTCTTTAAAATTTTTCATGATAGTCTGCTGACGAAGAAAGTAAAGAATTTTCTTTGCATAGTACTTCCATGTTAGATACTGTCTAAAATTAAAATAAATGAAGACTTTAAGCATCTATATTAACATCTATATGCAGCCTTGAAGAATTTTTCTGTTGACATTGTTTTCACCCCACTTTTGACATTTTCAGTAAATACTTAGATATAGCAGATACGTATCATCATTCACATCAGTGTAGTATCATACACACTTTGACAGGAAATACAGCTGAATTCAAAATAATACACAAAACCAAGGAAAGCAGAAAACATACTCAGCCCTGAGGTCTACACTGGGAGGTTTCTCTTACCTATCTTACAAATCCAACATATTCTCATCAAGTACTGCTGGTCAGGTATTATCCTAAGAGAAGACCTCAGCTTTTTAATTGGTGGAAGTGAACCACAGTGAATGATGGCTTATTTGCATTTACACTGCAGGCTGCAAAAAAGTAAAATAAGTTCCCTTTGGAATATGTATTTAACAATATTTGCAGATATGATGCAAAACAAAAATCAAAGCTGCCATCTAAATAAACAACTCTGCAATGCACAAAGGTCAATATCTGACTGCACCACTGTCAAATATGGCTATGGTTCCAATGTGGGACTAAGTAACAGAGGAGTCAGTCAAGGGAAGGTGGAAGTTAGTGGTCATTGGTGACTTACCCTCTCTAGCTGGGGGATTAGAAGCAAACAAACATGGATGAGACCATACCAAAGGACCTTTAAGTGCTTCTTACCTCACTTTGATAGCTGAATATGGAACGTGACCATAAACAGCATCCACCCTCCCCCAAGTCAGGTGGCTGGGTGCAGAGGATAAGTCAAGTGGCTGGCTACAGTGATGCAGAGGATATGTCAGGTGGCTGGCTACGGTGATGCAAAGGATAGGAAATGGCATGTGGCTGAAAATCAGAACTGCAGAAGGCTAAATAAAAGCCAACACTTCGTTAACAATGAATAGGTTAGTGCAACAGTTGTTCTGACGCAAATTAAACTGACTACAGATAGTATATCATGAGACCTGAAGAGTTTGCTAAGTAAATGTGGTAATTTCTGTAAACAAAAACACTTGTTTTGCCTTTCCAGATGTGAAGCAGACAGGCATATCTCCCCTCAGGGCTTTAAATCCCAGCTCTAGAATTGCTTGTCATACCTAGTACAGGTGTTGAATGGGGTCTACATTATAATTTCGAAGGTTTAAAATTTCGAATCACTAAAGATCGAACTTTAGTGATCGAAGTCTTAAACCATCAAAACCAAAAAAAAAAAATACTAAATTAAAAAAAAAAAACTAAATAGTGTGTAGGCAGGGGGGCAAGCCCCCCCTGCACCCCCCACACCCCCTACTTAAATATACCAACTCCAAGAACGCACTACATTGAAGTAAACGGAAATCTCCCCCATGGAGATTTTCCGTTTAAACATTCGATGTGGTGCACTTTTGGTATTCTCATCTCGACAATATTGTATTCGATATTGTCAGACTTTGAGATTTTAATATAGACCCGTTGAATAAGCTGCTATACATTTCACCATCATATTGATTTTTTTTTTTTTAATATTACATTTGTTTGGCACCATGGCAATTTCACAGTGGACCCAGAAATAGAAACAATATTTAATTATTTATGTACTGGGCCATGCAAGCTTATCTTTGCAAGACAGGGGTTAAAACAAACTATTCCAACAATTTCTCCTACTAGATATGATCCTTTAAAGAAATATATATTTATTGGGGTTGTGACTTTCATTCTGCTGTTACTTGCATGTTAAAACATAATTTAATCCATTATTTAAGACAAAAAGAAAATTATATTCAATTTTCGTAACTGAAACAAAGCCTTAACAAGCAAAACTAGTTATTAGTTTTGTTGCTACTTGAAAAACTCTTGCATATTGTCAATTGTTTCTACCACCTGTTTCTATTTTAAGCAAATATCTGCATTAGATATTAATGACTTGTCACAGGACTATGCCTATTTTCACTTACATATTATGGGTAGTTTTGTTGACAGATTGGCAGTTGAAAATTCTTACAGCAGTGCATATTTCAATCAAAGAGTACTTGAATAAAGGGTCATACAGTTCTTACAGCAGTGCATATTTCAATCAAAGAGTACTTAATACAGGTTCATACAGTTGTTTTTTTTTCTGGTTACAATTTTGTAGGAAGGCTGATAGGAGTTCATATATAATGAAGTTTGAATAATTTAAGAAGGAAGTCTGCAGGGATTTTTAGGTAGAGTGCAGGTAGGTCTTAGGAAAAAGATTGAGAGAAAGTAATGGTTTGGCTAAGTACATTAGTAAGATTAGCAGCTAGTTTGTAGAGCAAAAAAGGGGGGGGCGGGCCTAGGGTTGAAATAGGTTGAATGGTACAGCGTTGGTAGGTAGCTCTGGAACAGGTGTTTTTTTTAGTGTGAGTTTGAAATTCTTGTGGTCTGAAATTGTCCTGAAGCTGCTTGGTAGGGTATTCCAGAGTTTTGCTACAGTGTAGGCATACAGGCACCGGCCAGTTTTTTTGTTTGGTCTGTGTAGGGTTGCTAGTTGTTTATCTTCAGATCGGAGATTTCTGGCGGGTATGTAGGTTTGGAGGAGTGAGTTGAGTGCTAGGCAGTTATCAGGTTGGTATATAACTTTATGTGCCATATTTAGTTGTAGTTGGTCTAGGAGGACTGGAAGTTTGAACCTTTTGAGGATTTTGAGAGCAGTGCAGTGGTGTGCATTGTGGGGTGTGTTAATAGCAAATTCTGCTATTTTACTGTAGCAGGATTACAGTTTATTTTTTAAGGTAATCTGAACGTTTGTCAGTATGGGAGCACCGTAGAGAAAAGAAGGGAGCAAATATGTAGAAGCCAGGGTGGTTTTGGTGGTTGGGTTCATGAAGTGTTTGTGCCGATATAGCATTCTTAGTTTGCAGTAGGTTATTTTGATTGCATTGTGAATATGTAGATCAAAGGAGAGTTTATTGTCTATGGTAACCCCTAGTAGTTTGGCTTGGGTAACAACTTCTAGTTGTGAATTTGTTAGAGAAGTGATCTTGAAGTCGGCTGAGAGATTATTGGGTGTGAAAAGAAGACATTTTGTTTTATTTGGGTTCAGCAGGAGCTGTGCCTTGTTTAGCCAAGTCTCTATGGAAATAAAGGCAGTTTGAGTTAGGTGTTGAAGGTGTTTTATGTTGTTGGAGGAGGAGATGATGGTAGAATCGTCAGCATATTGTATAAAACAGCTTTATTTGTTGGCGGTGTGAAGGCTGTTGAAGAAGATGTTAAAAAGTAATGGTGCAAGAATAGACCGCTGTGGAACTCCGGTGTTATTTGGTAGATAGTTTGAGAGGGTCCCTTGCCATTTTATGCATTATTGTGTGTCAGTTAGGTGCTTGCAGAACCATAGTTGAGAAGTAAGGGAGAAATCGAGGTTAGAGAGTTGTTGTAGCAGTTTTGGGTGGAAAATCGTATCGAAGGCCTTGGCTAGATTGAGAAATATTACAGATGTTAGCAATCCAGCATCCCTGGCTTTGTTGACTGTATCTATGAAGGAAACTAATAAAGTAGTTGTACTATATGGCGGTCTAAAGCCGTGCTGAGTTGGGGTAAGTAATTTGTTTTGTAGGGTATGATTAAGTAGCTGTTTATGTATGCATTTTTCTAATAGTTTGAATAGAGGAGATAGTATAGTGATGGGGTGATAATTGGTAATGGATTTACCACCTTCGTGTAGGGGGTTATTATGGATGCTTTCCACAGGGTAGAGATGTAGGACTCCTGTCATGGATCAGTTGATGAGCATACCAACTTGATAAGCTATGGCGTCAGTGGTAAGCTTTAAATACTCTAGTGGGAGATTGTCTTCGGGGGGGGGACAAGGTTTTAGTTTCAGGAGTAACCTACATATGTGATGAGTGGGTATCGGTTGTAGAGTAAGGAGAGGAAGATGGTGAATTGTGGTAGTATCCTGAGAGAGATCGGAAAATGGGGAGGGGGGGGTTCTGTTGTAGGTTTGGAACAGCTGAGTTTTGACTGGGGTGAGAGTTTGAACACTGGTTGGAGGGATTGAGTAGATTAAGAATGCGGTCAATGAAATATGAGTTGAATGCTTCAGTTATTTGGAATGGGGTTTTATCAGTGGCAGGGGGTGGCTGTTCTTTGGTTCCACGATTAAGGAACTGAGAGATGGTATGCCAGAATTTTTGGGGTTGTTTTTATTGAAGGTTAGTTGGTGGGAGAAATAGTGCTTTTTATCTTTGTTAACCTTTTTTTTGCTTGATCGCATAGTTGTACTTTTGGTAATTTGGTTCACTTATAGTTTGTTGCCATTTATGCCAGATATTGCCTCTTCTTACTAGTAGGTTTTTGGTGTCCTTGGTTAGCCAGACAGCATGATTTGTTTTTATTCTTTTAGTGTGAAGGAAGACTAGGGTGTTAAGGGTATCTAGGAAAGTTTTGCTGAAGTGGCTAAACTGCGTTTTTTAATGATAGGGATTTTAGTGAAGACCAGTTCATAGAATTTAGTATTGCATTAAATTGTTGCTGGTCGAAGTAAGACAAACTGCGTGAAGTTTTATTAATATGGTTTTTGGAGGTATGGGTTACAGTTCTGTTAGTATAGGAGGGTAGGTGTTCACTTACATTATTAGGTCGGGTTCCAGAGTTGGTGTATTTGTGGGGGGATCTGAAACTAGAATCCAGTCTAGTAGATCCTTGGTCTTTATTTTTTGAAATTCTAGTTGGGGCAGAGAAAAGCTGAATAAACCATAAAAGGTTTATACTGTTGGTGAGTGGCTGGAGTTGACTTTGCCAATTTATATTGGTATCCCCTAGGATGATGGTTTCGTTGGTGATATTTAGGGAGATCCAGGAAAGGAAATCTTCTAATATGGGGATGTTATTCCCTGGTGGAATATACAGTACTAGAATGCACAGTTGTTTGTTATTTTTAAAGTGGCTAGGAGAATTTCAGCAGTACAGAAAGAGGGGATGGTTTTAGGATATGTGAGTAGTTACAGAGTATTAGGATAGATTAATGCTACACCTCCCCCTTTTTATGAGTTCAGTCTGCTCTAATTATGTTGTAGCCTGGTGGGAGTAGTTCAGTATCTTTAATATGTGGCTTGAGCCACATTTCAGTTAGTGCTAATATGTCAAGGGAGTGCTGCGCTAGCCATGCATGGAGTTCAGTGGTTTTGGTACAGATGCTACGCAAGTTACGAGCGATTAAAAGTAGATTTTTAGTGGAAGAAATTTTGGAGGATGAGGGGTTAGAGGAAGAGCCAGGGTTGAGGTGGATATCACTACAGTGGGCTAAGTAGTAGTAAATTATTGTGTACTGGTTAAGCAGAGTTGCTTTAAATAAATGCTGTAATTTTGTTGCATGCTACTAGCAGGTTTTTGGTTTCCTTGGTTAGCCAGACAGCATGATTTGTTTTTATTCTTTTAATGCAAAGGAGGGCAAGGTTGTTAAGGGTATCTAATCTTGTATAATTTTAAATTTGCTAAATAGTGCTATGCTGGAATTGTACAGTGAGGTGATATATTATTGAAGGATTCCGATTTTGTTTCTAGGGAAGTATTGGATGTGGAGCATTTTAGAGGTATGAGAAAGTTCTGAGGTTTAATGATGTAGTGTATATAAGGAGGGTGAGAGCTAGTGAGATGAGAGGTGTGGTGGAACTATGGTGAGACAGGCTAGTGAGATTGAAGGGTGGAAGGGACTGTAAACAGTGAGTGTGGTGGGGGTTAGGAGGGTAAGGTTGTGGAGTAATGTGTTGTGGGATGTGTTGTTTGATTGATGAGTGAAGGATATTGGTGGAGAGTAAACGGGATAATGTGATTGGGCAGAAGGTATTGGCATGTTTTGACTGGGTGCAAGAAAAGCTGGGGAAGGGATTAGGTGTGGTATAAATGTAAATGATGTGGGGGTGGGAGAGAATGGGGGTAGTGTAGGTGAGTGGAATGAGCCAAAGCTCAATGAGGGTGAATGGAGCGGTCTGGCCCTGGTCTCATAGTTTGCAACAAAAACAAATAGGTATGTTTGCGGATGCTAAGTAGTGCAGAGCGAGGAGTAGAAGAAAGCAATGCTAGCTGGTTAGCAGTAACAGTTGAATGCTAGGGTAGTTAGCAGTAGGCAGAGAGGAAAATAATAGACAACAAACTAGACACCTTCACCATCAAAATCTCCAATTGAAGAAAAACAAATATCACAGAATTCAAGGATTCCAAAGAAACAGATCTATGATTTCAAGATGAATTACAGTATTACCCATAATGCTGATATTCCAAAGAGTTATGCAGAAACGTTCTACTCACACCTGGAAAATGTTCTAATTGGAGGTCTCAACAAAATCTAAACAAATGCAGAGGTTTAAACATATACCAACATGGTGGTCTTCAAGCATTAGTTAAGTATTTAATAAAAGGAAGAAACTTCTAAACCTAAACAGCAGAACAAATGACCCCAAAATTAAGGAGGTTATCAAACAGAAAGGAAGAAACTCCTCAGCTTTTTTAATTTCTCCAAGTCTTTTGGGTTTCTAATACACATTCCAAACACAAAACATGATTAAAGTTCATGAAATTAGTACTGTTTCAGTCTTTGATGTTAACCAGAAGTGCTCTTCACAGCATCCGCATTGTGCCCAGAACGGACTCCTTCTGCAATTCATACGCAGTTTCATGTATCAGTAAGACATCTAAGTATGACTGTAAATTCTTTTTTATAAGACCTGTTGCTCCTACTACTATTGGAACTGTCTGAGTATCCTTCTAACACAGCCCTCATATCTACCTGCAAATCCTAATATTTTATGACTTTGTGTCTCTCTCTACATAAGACATTGCAGCCACTGGTTGTAGAAAGTTCAATGATCAATGCTACTTTTGTCTTCTTTTCATGGTCTACTACATCTGGTTTTCTCGCTTCTATTTTTTGAACTGTTGTTAATGGGTGATACCATATGATATAAACGTCATCATTTTCTATAATGCTTTGTGACTAATATTTCCAATATTTTTTTCACCTACTTCAATATTATAATGTTTGCACAATCCCCAATGCAACAGTCTTGCCATATTATTGTGCCTTTCAGTATACAGTCCTGCCATTAGTATATCACAACTAGCAACAAGATGTGAGACTGTTTCCAATTCTGTTTTACAAAACTTACATTTGTCTGTTTCTCCCATGTGTTCAATGGATTTTGTAAACCAATGTGTTCATAGTCCACTATCTTGCACTGCCGATAAAAACTTTCATTTTTTGGTTTAAATTCACCTCTTCTTATGCATTCAATCCTATTCAACATGAGGTTCTTCCAAGGGTTTTCTATACTTCAACTATATTTATGCATTTTCCACATTTCTTGCCTTCTCATTTGATCCTTCACCTTATATTCTTTCTTATGTTTTTGACACATTCAGTTGCTGCCTGATTTTATCTACTTCTGGATTGATTTCCATTCCTGCTTGACACAGACATGATTCTGCTAAACTAAGCAGGGAAGTCACCTTAGACTTATTCTCCTCAAATTTTAAAACTTTCCCTACATTTGGGTCTTGTAAGGTCAGCAGATATGTATGCAGTCCCACAATTGCAGATCTATGCATGTGATCAATTTTGAGGAGGCACATACTTCCTTCAGAATGGATAATATATAGTCTTGGTATACACTGATTTTTATAAATCATTTGATAAGCATGAAACATCCTTCTTGGTTTCCTGTCCAACTGAACCAACACCTCTGGGGCCAGTCAATCACTCCAAAGAGAAAATTGGTTTATAGCTTGTACTTTGTTCCTAGATGCCAACACTGTTTTCAGTATTAACTTTAATCTTCTAAACTATTCCTTACAAAGTTTTATTCACATCTGTTCATGTTTTATTATTGACCCTTCATCAATTCCTAGATATTTATACACTCCCTCTTGCTCAAGTTCTTTTATATCACATTCCTGTCTCAGGCTGATGTTTTCTTGATGCTGCAGATTTCCTGCTTTAAAGGTTGCTTT
Source organism: Protopterus annectens (assembly GCF_019279795.1). Taxonomy (NCBI): domain Eukaryota; kingdom Metazoa; phylum Chordata; order Ceratodontiformes; family Protopteridae; genus Protopterus; species Protopterus annectens. The sequence continues at coordinate 299,912,980 of NC_056733.1, forward strand.
TGCACATTTACCAAGACCAAATGGCATTCTTATATCATCTGAAAAAGTTTTGACCACTTGCAGTTGTACTTTCAGTTCCTCATCTGATGTACTATACAATTTTAAATCATCCACAAAAACAAGGTAAGAAGTCTTTACACTTTGTTGTTTTCTGGCAGCCAAATTGTAGCCATGATTAATTAAACAACTTAAAGGGTTAAGGGCAAGATAAAAGAGAAGTAGTGACAAAAGGTCACCCTGAAATCTCAATCTTTGAATTTTTATCTCTGGAATAATAATCTGTCCTTAATCACGACTTAAATGAAAAGGGACTTGCCACTGTTTGATGGTCATTGTAATGTAATCAATCAGCGTAATGTACATCTTATACATTTTTAAGCACACTTTTATCCATGAATGTGGGATGCTGTCAAATGCTTTTTTGTAGTCTATCCATGCCATACTATAGATTCTTCCCCTTTTTACAGTTCTCCATTATGACTTTATTTAACAACAAATGATCCTTTGTTTCATATGACTTTCTTTTGTTCCCTTTTGTTCTACTGCCATGATTGAGGTTTCTTCTAAATGACTATAAACTTTATCTGCAGCAATTCCAGTGTTTAGTTTATACTTCGTTGGAAGCCAAGTTATTGCTCTCTGGTTTTTAGGATAGCTTGTAGATTCGCTCTTAAGTAGGAGTAATGTTTTTCCTCTTATTAACCAGGTCAGTGTCTATTCAGGGTGCGTATATAGTACAGTTGTGTAAAATTATACCATAAAAGTAAATGTCCTTCTCTTCACTGTTGCAGTATTTATAACAGTAAGGAACCCCTGTGTAGGGCAGCTTGACATTTGGCCAGTATACCAAAGCCTTAAGTTGCTTTAAGATATGCCGCACATCAAATGTATGCTCCTCCTGTAGCGTAGGGCATAAAGGTGACATACGGACATATCATAATCGGAACTGAAAGCCCCAGTAGGAATGCCAGTCTAAGGAAAACCAAGAGGTAACCAGTACATCCAGAAGACAAATGAACCAGGGGGAGGAAGGAGGGAGTGGATACTGCAACAGTGAATAGAACAACAGCTACCGTTATGGTAAGATTTTACACAATGTCCTTCCATTTCATTGTTGCACTATTCATATCCAATGTGTGCAGCACCATCTCACTACCAGATGTGAAGAAGGAAAAAAAAAGAGTGTGAATGAATAGACTGATTCAGGGACAACTCATTCACCACCTTGGGTATAAAAGAAGGATTAGTATGCAAGGACACCCTTTCCTTATGAAACACCAAAAAAGGAGGACAAGCCATTAGGGCTAAAAGCTCAGACACCAGTCTGGCAGAAGTAAGGGCTAACAAAAGACTAGTCTTCCAAGATCAATGTTGCAAGGAAGCTGAAGCCACAGGCTCAAAAGGAGCCAGTCTCAGTTTCTCCAGAACAAAATTAAGATTCCAAGGAAGAGAACAGGCTTCATGGGAGGCCTAATATGAAGGACACCTTTAAGGAATTGTTTAGCAAAGCTAATGGAATAGATAAAGGCAGACAAGCAAAGATAGCTAATACATGCGGCTTAACAGAAGAATAAGCCAACCCAGTATTGAGCAATTCACACAGATAAGAGAGAACCAAAGGAACATCAACAGAAAGTGGATCCAGGTTATCAGAAAGACACCAAACAGAAAACCTCTTCCATTTGGGTAGGTACGATTTCTTAGTATTGAGTTTCCTCGCCTCCTGAAAGACCCTAATCATGTCCTTAGAAAAAGGGTGTCTGTGGAATCAAAATTGTTTCACACACAGAATCAGCTGAAGAGTGAACACGTGGAGATGGATGAGAGATCCCTTGTGTCTTGATTGAGTAGGTCCACCCTGTGAGGTAACTTGTGATGACTGCCCTTGGCTAAATGCAGAAGAAGAGGGAACCAATGTTGTCTCAGCCAAAAGGGAATCACCAAAAAGATTTTGGGGGCATCCTGCTGAATTTTGAACAGGACTTTTGAAATGAGGGGAAGGGGAGAGGAAAGCATAAAGAAATATCCCCTTCCAAGAAAAAGAGGGTGTCCACCTTCTATACCACAGGACCTGGGACTCTGGCACAAAGTCTGTTCAGAGGGGAGGCAATTAGGTCTACTTGAGGAGTACCCCACTGGTGGACAATGTCCAGAAACACATCCTGGTGAAGCATCCATTTGTGGGACTGAGTTAAGGACCTGTTCAGAGTGTCTGCCACAAAGCTTTGTCCTGAGAGAATGCAAACTACCTGAGTCACTTGATACTGTTCAGCAAGATCCCATACCAGGAGTGCCAACCAGCAAAAAAGATAAGATCTTGTTCCCCCCAATCTGGTTACATGCCACATCACTGTGGTGTTGTCTGTAAACACCTTGAGAGGTCCAGGAAAGAAACAAGGATGAAAAGCCTGAAGAGCCAGCAGAACAGCTCTCATCTCGCTGACAATGATGTGCTCCTTCTGTTGAAAAGGACACCAAACCCCCTGCACCTTTAGGGAGCCAAAGGCGGCTCCCCATCCCACATGTGAATGGTCTGTGAACAGCTCCTGAGAAGGGCTCTCATCTCACTGACAATAATGGGCTCCTTCTGTTGAAAAGGACACCAAACCCCCTGCACCTTTAGGAAGCCAAAAGCTGCTCCCCATCCCACATCTGAACAGTCTGTGAACAGCTCCTCAGAAGGCACCCTAGACTTAGGAACAACTGCTGGATCCAACAGTGTATTTCCTTCCATGAGACAATGAAGGTGAGTAACTATATATACTATGGGATAAGTATGTTGAAGTCAAACTGACTTCAGGAACCACTGAAACTTCCTCACATGAGGTTTGGCCAGAGGGAGCACAGGGATGGTGGATGCCAAGAAACAGAGAGCTCTCAGAAACTCCCTGGCTGTAATGGAAGCCAGAGAGAGAAGAGTTTGAAAGAAGGAGATGAGGGTCAAGCCCTTGGGAGGAGGCAGGGATGCCAGCAAAGGCACTGTCTGAATCCTGCAACCCAGAAAAAGATTGTCCTGAGAAGTTAGTTGTTAGAGAAGATGTTTTGAAGTTTATTGTAAACCCCAGGCTATGAAGAAGAGAAATGGCAAAATGGAGATTTTATAACAGGACCTCTGAAGAGGATGCCTGCAACAGAAGATTGTCCATGTAAGGAAATTCCTGGATCCCCTGAATCCTGCAAAAAGCAATCACAGAAGAAAGGCATTTGGTGAATACCCTTGGGGCAGTAGAATGGCTAAAGGGCAACACACAGAACTGAAAACGCCAGGAATCAACACAAAAATGTAAAAACGCACAGAAAAGGGACTAGATCAAACTATGGAGATAAGCATCCTTGATGACAGAGGTCTATAATTGGTCTCCAAGTATCCTCCTTTCTGGGTACTAGAAACATCCTGGAGTAAAATATCCCTCCCCTTTGGAACACAGGCACCTGCTGAACAGTACCCCGAGTCAAGAGGTCCTGAAGCACCTCTGCACCTCTGGGAAAAGGAGAGTTGTTCCCGTGGGTGCTGAGAAATACCTATAAAAGGAGGAAGGGATTTCCACACCATGAAATACCCCTGGTGAATAATAGAGAGAACCCAGGAACCCTGGGTAATCTGTAGCCAAACAGGAAGAGACAGAGAGGGGCAAAGAGAAACAGGAAAGTGGCTGGGAAGAATAGGCTAGTCAGACAGCACCTGGTTTATCTGGAAAGGAAGACTTCTGAGGCACTGAAGTCTGAGTAGTCTTAGCAAGAGAAGCCCTCTTGCCACCCTTTTTGCCCTTAGGAGGAGGGCGAGAATGTCTGTGATCAAAAGCTGGCTTATTGGAGCAATTTCTCTGAAATTTAGGAACAGAAGACACAAACACATGTTTGAGTTCCTGTAAAGACTTACCCTTATCCTGAAGGGACTTAAACAAATCAGCATTAGCCTCACCAAACAAATGTTCATTATCAAGTGGGGCATCCATCAACTTAGCCATGATATCATCAAGAAAGGTTGAAGCCAAAGCAAAGAATACATTCTCATCACCGACCAAAAAGCAGCAGCCCTAGAAGAAGTATCTGCCTCATCATAACAACACTTGATGGAGTGATGAGCCACCTGGGAGGAAGTCCCTAACAGGGAAAGAGCAAAAGTTTTATTCTGAGTCTGGAAGATCAGATATAACCTGACAAGCCAGGGATAGGACAGCCAACTCATACCTGGACATATGGATCTGATAATTAACAGCCCTGAAAGCCAAGGTAGCCAAGGTGAAACCTTCTTACTTAGCCTTTCCGTGGTTCTGTCATCTTAAATCAGCAGGCAGTAATTTGGGTGAAGGGAGAAATTGAAAGGGCTTGTCAGAGGCTACAGACACCACTGAGGAGTCAGCAGCAAGATACCTGTAGAAAAATTTACAGTCATCAAGCACTCTATGGAGCCTATTAGTTTTCTTGGGAGCTGAGGTCAGAGAATGTGGAGCTTTAGAGGCATTGGACAACACATCCAACAAAGCAGCCAAAACAGGAGGAACAGCAGAAGATTTAGGAGATTCCATATGCAGCAACTCATAGTACCCCTTATGAATCTCAGAGACCTTAGCAGAATCCCATTTAAAGACCTCCATCATCCTGGAGAATTTGTCCACAAAATAAATCTCTTCAAAGGGAGTATCAGGACTGGTAGATTTCTCTTCCACTGACAAACAGTCCAAAAGAGAAGGAATGTGAGAAGAGTAAGCAAGGGATTCCTCATCTAAATCCAACTCCTCCTCAGAGGAATCCTATCCCCTGGATCTTTTAAGGGGAGTAGAGGACCACGGGGGACCTGGAACAAAAAATACACGAGTAGGTTTCGATGCAATCAAAGCACTAAACAAACCCTGACTGAAGGCCTGCCGCTCACTCTATGGATACTTAGGAGCAGGGGAAATATGTTTAGTTTTTTGTTTTTTCTTCAACGGATATCTGCCTTATAAAACTTGGAAGGTTCTGACCCAGAACGGCATTCAATAATGGTAGTAAGGACTTCATCTCTGACTAAAATCTGAGGAATACCCCTAGGCCCTTTGGAAATGATTAACCACGGTTCCCCCTGAACATCCAAAACAGACAACTGGGTGGATAAAGCTGGACCCCTGCCAGCCTCCAACCTGGTGGTGGCAGAGAAATCTGACAACACAGCCAGACGAATCTCTGGGCGTCCCCTTACCTCGAGAGAGACATCTGGTGGAGTGAAGAGAGGAAGATTCTGGCCTAGTCTTTTTGGCCTTCTTAATCCAAGATGGCTGTCCCTTGGGGCAGGAAAACCTCCCCATTTTACATTTCGAAAGAAGTTTACGATGCTGATTCTCAAGATACAGCGCCAAAGAAGAAAGTCTACTAAACAAAGTTTTAGGTAAAAAAGTCTGACAGATGGGACAGGATGTATGGTTGTGTGAGGCGCCAAGGCAAAACTGACATTGTTCGTGGCGTCTTTATGGGGAAACTGTCTCCCACACTGACTTTTACCTTCTTGGATGACATGAAACCCCACAAGTAACAAAAAGAAAAGTAAAAACACAAAGTAAAAAGGAATCCCAACTGGGCAATTATCTGCAACTGTTCAGTGAAACCAGCAACAGAACGTAGCTGTTCAGACCAACTAACAAGAGACAGTGTTTGGACTGGCGGCAAATAAGTTCTGAGGATGGTATGTGCAGATGTCAACTTTATGCCCTATACTATACGAGGAACATACGTGTGACATATGGCGTACCTTAAAGCAACCTAAGGCTTTGGTATACTGGCTGCATGTCAGGCTGCCCTAGGCATGGGATCCCTACTGTTATGAATATTGCAACAGTGAAATGGAAGGACATACATACTTCTTACTCATGGCTAAATCTTCATGTTGTTGTTGTTAATACTTTTAGCCAGAAGTTAGTTACTGCATCTGGGCCTGGGGGTTATCAGTTAGGAGCTTTTCTTAACTTTGTTTCAAACTCTCTGGTGTTGCGTCATTTCATATCCTGTACATTTGTAAACTTCTTATTCTTTCTTTTACTACTTTTGTCCATTCAGCATCTTGTTATGCTCCACGGGATCTTCATAGATATTTCTCCAAAATGTATCTATTTCTTCTTTTTTTTGGTGGTGTTTCAACTCGTTTTGTCTTGTTTCCCAGTTCTCTATAAAACGTTTTTGGGTCATCAATAAACTACTTATTTTGTACTTTTCTTTTATATTTATCTGCATATCTTCAAAGTTTTTCTGCCTGTGCTGATATTTTTAATTTTTTATTTATGAAAGTGCACGATGGACCCTGGTCTGTTCTGATACTGCTCATTGCTTTCATCATGTCTATCTTTCTGAGTATTTTTGTTGATCTGTTCCCTCTTATATAGTCTTCTAACAGTGGCACTTCTTAATTGCTTTATAGTTTTTCACTTCAGTAACGGCATTTGATTTCTCATCTTCCTTTCCCTTACTGTCCTATGTTTTTGTGGTAAGACTATCTATCTGTTATTAAATTACCTGCACAGTAATATATCTTGTTTACTTCTGTTATATCGCATGAATCTCTATGGACAGTCTTAATTACTATGTTCATTATTTTATTAAACTTCTAACTTTTTGGGTTTTGTTGACTTTCTGTAGTCTATTTCTTTCATTGGTTTTAATATGTCTGACTATCTGTATTAAATCAAGTAACTCTTCTCGTAGATCGCCTTCTAAACTGAGGGCACATTCTTTGTTCATTTCCTATGGGCATTCTACAGAAAATTCCAGAGCATCTTCCTGTGCTACATTCTCTACAATTTCATCTTGTGTCATCCATTGCTCTTTCATATGAGAACTCACTGGCCTATCACTCCACAACGCTGACTGTGTCAGAGTTTCCTGTTACTTCCCTTGCAGTGCAACTCCAACTTAACTTTTGTATTGGTTTCCTATAGAAGGCTCCAAAGTATCTTCACATGGCAACTGATCAGATGTTTCCCATTCCACTGGTATCTTCTTAACTTGGAGATCCATTGTTCTATCCTGCTGTAATGTTATCAGAGTTAGATTTTCTACATTAAATCCTTCACTTTGCAGGTAATCCTTAACCTCAGTTTCTATTTCTTTAACTTTTCCATTATTAGTCCAGTTTTCTACATTTCCTCTTTGTTTTCTTATTTTTTTGTATTGGAAAATTTTCCCTATCTGGATGCCTTTGCCTGTATTTCTCTTCAAATATCTTTGGTGCTGCTTTTTGTATTGATTAGTTTTGCTTTCTCCTTTGCATAAACATCGCACCATATTCAATCTTTTTTTTTCTTTCCCACGTTCATATTTCTTCTTCAGATGTCTCCTGCTCCTTCTGTTTCTCCTTACTTGGTGGTTTTGTTGTTCCATCATGCTGTGATATAACCTGTGTTAGACTTTCTACACTGAATCCTTCATTTTGCAGGTGCTCCCTAACTTCAGCTTCTATTTTTTAACTTCTACTTTACTAATCTTTTGTTCAACATTTCATCTTTATGAGCTTGTTTTTTGTATTGTTAAATTTTTCACTTCTGGATGCCTTTGCCTCTATTTCTCTTCGAAAATCTTTGGGGTTTCTTTTTTTGTACTGATTAATTTGGCTTTCTCCTTTGCATAATTATTGTACTATATCAGATCTCTCTTTCTTTCCCATTTCCATATTTCTTTTTCATACCTTTCAAAGACGACGGCACAGTGGTGCAGCAGGAGTGCTGTCACCTCACAGCAAGAGATTCTCCGGTTCGATTCTTGGCTGGCATGCCTCCTGTACGGAGTCTGCATGTCCTCCCTGCATTCATGTGGGTTTTCTCCGGATGCTTCGGTTTCCTCCCACATTAGAAAGACATGCGTTTGGAGCGTTTCTCCCTGGGCCTCCGCTGAAAATTGGCTTCACTCTAAGTCAGACTTTCCCAGTTAACAAATGTTAAATAAAAAAAACCTTTATATTTTGTTCTTTACATTTTTGCACTTCCTTAGTCACTCCAAATGGCCTAAAGTTTCTTGATCTATAAAATGTTTTTTATAAATCTGCTGTATTAATGAACACAAATTTTTATCTGAAACATCTGACAGTTTTTCTTGTGCAAGTATTTTTCTTTCCTCTAATTTCACTCTTGATCTTTTTGTATATCTTCTGTCTGAAAATTCTGTGCTTCTTGCATAATAGTAATGATAAATAATTTCTTTCTTACCCTCAATATTCCACTCTATCATCTTTATGGATCTTTTCTGGTCTATCAGTTTTTGTAATTTATGTGGACTACTACTTCCTTCTACAAAAGGAGTGCTATCCTCAACCTATATAACAGAACAAATTATCCCAAAATTAAAACAGCTAGATAAACTAAAAAAAGGAAAGAAAAATGAAGGCATGCCATGAAGTCAGACTAACCACAAAAGAGACAACTGCAAATCCTTTTTTTTTAGTAATATTAGAAAAGTAAGGTAAACATCTAGCATGGCTTATTCATAACGGTATTAACTATCCTGATACGGTGAATACTGTTAACATTCCGGCAAATAAATTTAGCACCAGCTTCACCCCAAACACATACATTCCAAACTCACTTATCCCTGATGAAATCAAGTTGTGATGTCCCTCTTCTAAGCCAGTGATCAATCCTCACCACTGATTCCAGTGGGAACATTCACTTTGAGAGAAAAATAGACGCACACAGTATTTTCAGATGCAGCTCTCTGCAACAAGCACAATTTCCCTTAACAGCACACAGGGAATGCACATTCCAGTCCTGGGGCTGGACTTCCTCTACAGGCCCCTAATAAGACTCCACAGTGACTACCTCATAGCTGAGTTCTCAGCCAGGTGTTCCAAGCCAAGTCCTCCACCACCCTCTGTGTGCCTGTTCCAAGTAGGTGAAACACACACTCTGAAATATGATTTTCACACAAACACAGCTGGGAAAGGCTGGCACAGATTTACCTGCTATACCACCCCCCACCCACACTATATGGTAGATACTGCCACCAGAACACACAGAAGACAACTACTCTAAGGTTCTTACCAGGGTACCCAATTAAACTTAGCAAAATTAATACTTATACAAAAGTTAGTGTTTCCAAGCAGCAAGACTTTCAGGAACGTGGATTCACAGTGACACTAAATAAATGCAAGTGTTCTCAAAGGTTAAGCTATTTTCTAAAAGACCAGCCACAATTAAAGGTTTAGATATATTTAATAAAAATCAACTATGACAATACGGAATACCTATTCACAATAAACACCAGAGCTTCTATCACAGGAAATATAAAAAACAACACAGATGGAAAGACTTAAGTCACAGAAAAACAATATTTAGCTAATCTCACTATATTTTCTAATTATAATTTTCTAACTGACTGAAGAATTACTATTCCCTGGTTACTTACTAAAGCAAGACAAGATGAAGTTAGAGGAGTGTTTTGTGTCAATTCAAATAGCAGAGTGTTGAGTGCCACTATCACATCTCTCAGTAGTATTTACATAAAAGTTCAGTGCTTGCTACAGGATGACATTACATCTGGTTACCTAACTCTGTGGTTCCCAAAATACCCCTTACTAGATACTGAGCCAGAAATTGGCACAGATGTGTCACAATACACACACAGAACTTTACCTAAATGCTTAATACAGCATCTGGAAGCTATAAAACAATTCCAGCACATCTACCCTTCCTACAGAAAGGCTTTTTATAGACATTGTGTCTCTGGCTGCATTCAGACCTTGTGAGAAGGAATCTTTATGGTCTAAACCAAGTCATTTAATTTTAGGCTATTTTTCTTAAAGTTAGCCAAGCTGAGCTCAACCCCTTCTCTTCCAGTATATATATGTATATATACTTCAACAGTTAACAACAATGCAGACTGACATACATGTATATTTTTTTTCTGTCCAGCAGGACCCACTGTTGATGCATTTTCAACACAAGCAACTTTACAAATACATTTTTAACACAAGCATCTGTATAAATCAGTTTGATATTCAAATGCCATATAATTCTTTACAAAACATCAGCTAACTATGTTGCCATATGTTACACATGCACTGCCTTACTCCTCTTAGTACAGCTGGCACCACTTCACATCACCACACAAGCCTCCAATCATCACAAAAGTACATGTCCTGTTGCTACTCACAAAAAAAAAAAAAAAAAAGAATGCATCATCCATTGGGCCTGATAACATACCTGGTTGCTTAATAGCACTAAAGCAGTGATGGACCCACTCCACAACGTATTCAACCCAAGCCTAATAACTAGCTTTATTCATGATGCCAGTCTATAAGGGTGACCCCACCGCAGTTCTCAGGGAATTCCAGACCTACAAGTCTAATCAGTCTTATATGCAAAGACATGGAACAAATCATGACTGACTTAATTAACTATGATATTAAAATTCTTATCAGATTCAACCCCCGGCAGTTTGGATTTGTCAAGGGCCGATCTGTTGATAAGCTATCCACACAGTGTACCTCAGCCTGAACAAGGTATTAAATACAATACCACTAGCAAATATAAAAACAAATTTGAAGGAGCTCAAAAATTACCCATATGAGGTTAGATGGATAGCCAACTAGCTTAGACACTGCACTCACATACTAAGATTAGGGGAGCATCCCTTAGAGCATGAAGGTGACTACCAAAGTTCCAGTGGGATCTGTGCTGGAACCTCTGCTGTTTGGCATCTACTTCGATCTCCATTTATCAAACAAGGATCTGTAGTTAACAGAGTTTGTGGATGATTGTAATCTGGAAGTCATCATCAAATTCCCCTCTGATATACATGCACTTCAACATTAAATTAAACTTGTTGATCTCTGGCTTATAGCACAGATAACACACCACTTCAAAATGAAATTGTCATCACAGACCTGGGTACTTAGGTGGATAGCTCCCTTATAAGTGACCTATAGTGGTGGTTAGGAAATTATTTTACCTTGCACAGCTCATAATAAAGGGTATGTCTTCCAGATCAAAAGAACTCCTCACCTCCATGTACTCTGCACTGATTAGACACATCATTAAGTACAATGCTGTCTTTGGGATGTACCTTACTAAGCATATTAAGTTACTGGAGAGACCCCAGAGGATTACAGTTTAAAAGATCAGGGGCTTACATGACTTGAACTACCACGAAAGATGGGAGGGCTTGTCCCCAGTACTCAGATTCATATGGGCTCCTTGGATTTGATTTGTGCCTTGCTTATAAGGGTATAAGATATTCAGTAGTCCAAGAACTCTTACACCACAATAAATCATACAGTCCAGTTACCACTAGGGCCACAGTTCTGAATCTACTCCAACAAACACATAAACTAAGGTGAATGGATAGATCTGTTAAGCAGTACCTACCTCTTCTCTTGAAATTAAGCAGTATGATACACTGCCTTTAAAGGGGAGCTGGACAGCTGGATGGGCATTCAAAAATTCACACCTGATATGACTGGTCTGGCCCTCACTGAGAAGAGAGGGAAGGCCTAAAGGTGAGTACTGGCAAGATGGAACTGGTCTCATGGCTCAATTGCCTTGTAACTCCTATGATCCCATGACCTTCAGAGTCGAGGTATAATCTGAGATGCTGCAAAATTGAGTCTTTCCAACAGCCTTCACTATTTGGCCCTAAATGCACTCTAAAACACAGTTCACCTGAATTCTTACTTCAGTTTATAATTCTAGTATATTTTGTGTACTATCATCTCTGTGTCATAATTTCATAACTGTTTTATACTGCAGCCCCAAATTTTCACACACACACACACAGACACACACACACACACAGACACACACACACACACACACACACACACACACACACACACACACACACACACACACACACACACACACACACTCTTGATTCAATTCTTTAATTCAATGCTGTAAGGCAGCCAGTGGTATCTATCCAAGTATTCAGTCAGCACAAGGCAGAAAAACTAATCCTGGACAGAATACCAGTCCACCATAGGAAGCACACACACACACACACACACACACACACACACACACACACACACACACACACACACACACCTACATAAACACACTCACTCACTCTCAGACTGCCAGCATACTTACTGGCAATCTGGAGGATCTCCAAATCTTCCCCAGTGAATAATTTTTTTACCTATCACAACTGATGAGTTGCATCTTGTCAGATGGTATTTCTTACAGGAAATAATTGTTACTGCTACTGCTATTACAGCCCATACATATGGTTTAGATTTTTACTTTGTCTGAATATCTGCACATTAAAATGTTCCCACCCAGAACTTCATATTTATTTTAGACCTCAGCTCCGTTTTTCCTAATAGTATATATGTATTCACTGCTGCTATAGTGATATTTTGAATAAAACCATGAAAATGAACTATATGAAATTTCAGTACTCTTTCTTTAGACACCAGTACTGTGAATATTTTCTTTAAAGTGTTTTGCTGACAATCACACATGCATCATGGTACACAGTGGCTTTCATGCTGTGATGTATTACACCCACTAGCTTTCCCTTATACATCTGGACCACTTCTAAATAAGGAGCTTCATAACTTTTTGCTAAGCTATGGCACAAATAAATATGCTGTATCTCTCGGCAACATTATCACAGCAGTACCATGCGATGTGTCCATATACCTTAATGGACAAAACACTGTGCAAATGTGGTGAACGCATCCTCCATCCTTATGTTAACATCATTAAATTAAAAGTTCATTGCAAGTCTCAGTGATATCAGCAAAGCAAACATACCACTTTCTGAAGGATGTTAATAAAAAACAGGACACTGACATCTAGATTGGCAAATAGCAAACTTTTTTATGGGTCTGCTGGTACTATAATTCCTTGGTATAAAAGTTTAACTACAAAAATACTTGCAAAACATTCCAAGTCAGGGAGATAAGACTTGCATAAGTTGATGGTCTTTCACAAACAGTCCTCTAAGACAGAATATATATGACCTTTGAACTCCCATTACCTTCTGCCGAAATTTACCCATCCCCACTCTGTATTAATATCTTTCTTATGGGAAATTTACAATATCAGACCAAAAGGTGAAGATCCCTCCAATTAGTGCATTCTAATTCAAAACACCTACTTGTAGGAGTAACCTTGGCAGTCTTAAAAATTTTTGACAGGAGAAAAAGCACACACACTTTAATAAAGCTGTAGAAGAAATACTTGGCCTCATTTCAGCTCTAGTGGTTATAGTAAAGTATATCTATACTTTAACAGCTACAAGTGAGGGTTGAATAACAAATCATCCATAGTACCATGATTACTCTATATAAAACACTAGTTAGCTTCTCTATTTTTACTTTAGCTTGATTGCAAAAAACTTGCTCTTAGTCTAAGCAACTTACTATGATGTGTTACAACAGAGTAAGTCACCTACACTGAGAGCAGGTCCTTCAGGATTTGTTCCCCATTGAACACCTGTTTATAGACAGGCCTAACACTGAAGTCAGTCACTTATACTACCAGCAAGTCTTTTGGAATCTCGGCAGGCCTACACCACAGTAAGTCACTTACACTGACACTAAACCTGTTAGAATCTGGCAACTTATGTCTACTTTGTTTTGACTCACTAGAAAAGATAATGTCTAAGCACATCTGATTCACTAACTTTACTTGTTTGCTTTTCAAACCAACTCTTATACTATTACATCATTAATTATAAACCACAAGCTTGGCCTTTTTTACATTAACTTTTAATTTATACATTTCCATAAATTGCTCAGTCCTTTTAACTGAGCTTTTAACATCCAAAAAATAAATAAATAAATATTCTTCATACTAGAACAGTGAATAAGTTTTATAATCTACATCTATTCTTGCAGGGTCATCCCCATTGAAACAGTTGTCCCACAACATAATTCGCTGGTTGCCACAATCAACTGCAAGCACTGGTCAGAGAAGGCTCTAAGGTCAACATAGGCCAGGATGAAGACCTGAAAGTTGACAGAAAAGAAAGCACAACAGTTTGAGGAATTACTTAGGGCTTTAACACCCCAACGGCACTAAATATACAGAACCAACTGATATTGCCAACATCCTGGCAGATAGATTCAGTGCTAACTTTACCCCACTCTCATCCCCTAAAGGGCCCATCTCTATACCGGAAGAATGCAAAGTTCCTGTAATCACGGCTGCACAGGTAAAAAACACACTCTCCAAAGCCAAGACCACAGCATCCATGGGACCTGACAACATCCCAGGCTGGATTCTACATGAACTACAGAACAAACTGGCACCCTACCTAAGTACCATGTTCAATCATAGCCTCACCTCAGGCTTTGTACCCACTGAATGGAGCACAGCAACGGTTATCCCACTCCACAAAGGGGGACCCACCACGGACCACAGGAACTACCGCCCCATTATGTTGTTAACTCAAGGTTCCCTTAATCTGACTTAATAGCAGCAGCCTGCATTTAAAGTGGAACCTGTGTGTTGAGAGATAGCCTTACAAGACTATCTGCAAATATATAGAGCGGAGTATATTTTTCTGTATTATTCTGTATTATAGAGCTAAATTGTTGCTTAGATATCTGTTGTCTTACTGTTCTGCAAATATGCAGAGATCAGTATATATTTTTTTGGTTTTATAATTTTCACTCTGATTCCTCACATCTCTGTTGAAACTGTCTTCCCCACCCCACCCCCCTCATTTTGGTTTCTATAGCTTGTGTGTTGTTAACTCAAGGGTCCCTTAATTTGACTTAATAGCAGCAGCCTGCATTTAAAGTGGAACCTGTGTGTTGAGAGACAGCCTTACAAGACTATCTGCAAATATATAGAGCTGAGTATATTTTTCTGTATTATTCTGTATTATAGAGCTAAATTGTTGCTTAGATATCTGTTGTCTTACTGTTCTGCAAATATACAGAGATCAGTATATATTTTTTTGGTTTTATAATTTGCACTCTGATTCCTCACATCTCTGTTGAAACTTTTCCCCAACCCCCCTCCCTGTTCTTGGTTGTAGTTTAAATTTGGTGGCTTTTGCAGTGCCCACCCCACTGTAGATTTGATCTAGGACACTCCCCCAGTCCCATCCCTTTACTGCATTCTACCTAATAAACCCTTTCTGCACTTGCTTTTAGTCCTTTTTTAATTTAATTACATTTTTTCAAACCGTGTGTGGACTAATATTGCTACATACTCAAGTGTGCCAGCTTGCACTGCATGTGAATTGTTTTTACTACTGTTTTTGCTACTTTTCTGAAAAAAAAAATTGTAAGCCTGTTTCCTACCTTTCCTGTAATTAGTGTTCCAGATACAGATTTGCTGTATCCAGGACTATTTGTAAGCTTCTGAGCCCCCCAAGCCTTTCGGTGTTGGAGGGAAGCCTTCTAGCTTATCAGTGGGAGTGGTAAGCACTAGGTAACCTGTTTACCACATAAGGAGTGGTTCTGACCCAGAATTTGTAGTTATTGACCGTTTGGGCGGTCTTCCATCTCTCTCAACTTTCTGATTTGAAGGCCTGCATTTGCACTTGTTTCTGTCCTGTAACTCCTGGGCCCATCTCATTTGCTCACTCAAAAAAAAAAAAAAAAATTATCTGCTTTTACTGTATTTGTGTCTCTTCCTACTTTATTTTGCTTTTGCGTCATCTTAAAAGTACTCAATTGTATTTATTACTGCTTGGTGTAACTCATTCTAAGCCTTTTAGTTTAAGCACTTGGGCTTCAGACCAGTTGTTTTACATTAAGAAAGTTTGTGGTCTGCACTGTAGTGGCAGAACAGGTAGCTTACATCCTTCTAAGTTGGGAACTGCTGATTGAGGGCTCAGTGTCTGTTATTCTAAAAGTGTATTAATTCTGGCTTAAGCACTTGGGCTTCAGGCCAGTTATTTTACATTAAAAGGGTTCGTGGTCTGCACTCTTGTGGGAGGAGAGGCTGGACTCTGCCCTTCTGAGCTGGGAATTTCTGGTTAAAGGCTTATAGTGCCTGCATATTTGAACTGTTTCTTACTGAAATTGGTACACCTTGTTTGCTGTAGCATTGACTAGATCCAGGCCTGCTGAATCTAGCTTTGTTTGTATGCTTGTTGTTTGTTTGCTTGTTATTTCCCTGAAATGCTAATTCCACCTAAAACGCGGCTTTTCGGTGCTTCTGTGGATCCCTAGTAATATCTGCATTGCTTACTGTACTTATTTCCTTGTTTCACTTGAAAGAAAGTTACTGTTTGTCGTTTTTGCATTTAAGTTACCTGTAACACATTGCATTTAAGTTACCTGGCACTTGCTCACTAAAGCAATTATATAAGTCAGCACTAAAAAATTAGAAGCACTACACCCTCACAAACTCCCCCTGAGTACCTTGTTCCCTATTGGCCCTTTTTTTTCAATTATAAAGGAATTCCCTATACTATTCTAGCAGGTCCAAAGGTCAGTTGTCAATCTCCTCTCTGGTCCAGCTGGTGAATCTGGGAATCTTGAGGCAATGTTACAACTGCATCATGTACACAGACAACCCTCTCCTCCTCCCAACAAATTCCAAAACATGTGAGAGATGCAACCATATAGCCATACTGGAGGCTAAGCTCTCTTGCGAAACCAGTCAGGAGGAGAAGGAAACCACACTCACTACAATTCCAGTCTCACATAGACCTACCACGACAGCAAACCAAACACATAAACACACAAAAACATACTCTAAATAAAAATCTGCCTAAGCAGCAGAGACCTCCAAAGCAGACACCCAAGCAACCGGCTACCCCAAAACAAAACACGTGCAACACATAGCTCACAAAGCCAGTGTGCCGAACAGTCAGAGCCCTTAAGGCTAAACAACACACCTGATACACTTGTAATAGGTGACTCTATCGTCAGGCACACTGACGTCCCGCTCGCCAGGCTGAACAAGGAGAAGGTCACAGTGAGCTGCCTGTCGGGCACTAGGATCCGCCACATAACACAAGCACTCAGGTCACTCCAAGGCAAGTACAAATATGACTCAGTACCCCCATATTGCCTTTTTTAGGCAAGGCTCAAAAGACAAACCCACCTCCATAGGTATCACAAGGGATAAGAAACTAAGAGTAATGCTACTCAACGCCAGAAATCTAAACCTCAAGATGCACGCACTCGAAACTCTCCTTAGCATGGAGAACATCGATATCTGTGCAGTAACAGAAACCTGGTTCAAGGCTGCCGAGAGCACCCCAGCACTACCAGGTTATACCTCATACCATGCTTTTCAGCCCCAAAACTTGGACCGAACCACAAAAGGAGGGGGAGTATCAATATTCGTCAAAGATACCCAGACTTCCAGGTTGGTGGCACAGCACGAAGCATCAGAGACTATCCATGTGCAACCAACAGTGGGTAAAACTGCCTTCCAGTTTATAGCCTGCTACAGACCACCCTCCCAAACCCAGGAACCTGAGAACACTGAAAAATATGAAGGTCTCTCCAAACACCATTATACTGGGCGACTTCAACTACCCAAACATAGACTGGGAGCATTACTCCAGCTCCAACACCCTAGCCCAAAGGTTCCTAGAATTTATAAACTCAAATGCTATGGAACAACTTGTTACCACTCCCACAAGAGGGGAAAACATACTGGACCTGATCATCACCAACATGGGGACTCTATGCTCCAGACCAGACGTGTATCCCTCACTGGTAAGATCAGACCATAAACTAATCTCACTGGATATTCACATCCTGACTCCACCCCCTGCCCTGAAAACCACAGTGAAAAACTTCTCTAAAGCAAATTTCACACTCCTCAAAACCGAGGTGGAATCCTTCAAAGCCCCCGGGCCTGTGGAAAATACGGCCCAGACCGCAGAATCCTTTATAAACGCATTCTATGAACACCTTCAGGAATGCATGGATCATGCAACCCCAAATAAAACCAAGACCAAGCCTCCAAAGGCAGACGTCCTGTCTGGTGGACCCCAGCCATAAACAAACTATACAATAGAAGGAGAAAGCTACTACATGATAGAGCAAAATCCCAAAAAGGGAAGACATCTCTGATCAGTATTAGCAAAAAACTACGGGCACTCATAAAATCGTCTAAGGCCAGCTTCGAGAGAAAAATTGCACAGGACACCAAGGATAATCACAAGGCTTTCTTTAGTTATGTTAGGAACCTGGGTGGGAATTCCCAGATATGCTCAGAATTAGTCCAAAATGACAAAAAATATACTGAACCCACAGACATTGCCAACATCCTAGCTGACAGGTTCAGCAAACTTCTCCCCACCAAAGGGCAAATATCTATCCCAGCAGACTGCTGCCCCTGACATCTCAGATGCTCAGGTAAGAGCTGCCCTCTCCAAAGCAAAAAACACAGCATCAATGGGACCAGACGGTGTCCCGGGCTGCATCCTACATGAACTCCAAGAAGAGCTAAACCCAAACATAAAACTACTGTTCAATCTCAGCCTTACTACAGGATATGTACCCAAAGAGTGGCGTACAGCAACAGTGGTCCCTCTCCACAAAGGTGGTGCCTCAACGGATCCTGGAAACTATCGCCCCATTAGCCTGACTAGCTTGGTCTGAAAAGCTATGGAAAGGATCATCATGGACATCATAAATAAAGATATTGGGGACCTGCAGAGACTGGATCCTACCCAGTTCGGCTTTGTTAAGGGCAGATCCTGCCTCTTAAACCTGGTTGATTTCTTTGAAACAGTCACCAAGGCCATTGACGAGGGGAAGGTGGTCCACACAGCCTACCTGGACCTCACAAAAGCCTTCGATACAATACCCCACTCGGGCATTATAGGTAAGCTCACCAGCTTAAATATAAACCCCTATGTCACTAGATGGGTTGCAAACTGGCTCAAGGACAGAACCCACATGGTTAGAATTGCTGGAGCCATGTCATACTCCAAACCAGTTACAAGTGGCGTCACACAAGGCTCAGTCCTGGGACCTCTCTTGTTCGGTATATATTTCTTGGAGGTACAGGCCAACACGGAAGGACTGTGGCTGACCAAGTTCGCAGATGACTGCAAACTGAGTGCCATAATCGACTCTCCAGCCGACACAAGCATCCTCCAAAAGGGCCTCATAGAAACAGACAACTGGTGTCAGAGCCATGGCCTCAAGCTAAACGCCAAAAAGTGTATAGTCATCCCTTTGGCAAAACAAAGTGCCCACAAATTACCACATAGGTGGTAATCCATTAAGTACAGAAGAAGTAATTAGGGACCTGGGGACCCAAGTTGATAGCAATCTCTCATTTGACAACCACGTGGACAAAGTGGTTAGAAAAACATTTTATATAGCCCACCTAATCATGAAGGGATTCACATCTAGATCAGGGGAGGTCATCGTACCTCTTTATTCATCCCTCATCAGGCCCATAATTGAGTACAATGCCCCTTTTGGGATGTACCTTACCAGACTCCTGCAGCAACTGGAAAGACCCCAAAAGTACCTCACCAAGAGGATCAAAGGGCTCAAACAGATGCCATATGCTGCCCAGTTAAAGAAACTCCAGCTCTACTCAGTGGCATACCGCCTGCTCAGAGGCGATCTGTGCCTGACGTATAAAGCCATGTCCATCCCGGAATTAATGGACATGCTGCACCTCAGAAAATCCAAATCCCATTGAGCTACGCGCTCGAGAGATTTGAACCTCAGCACTGAAATAAATAGGACATGCTGGAGGGACAGATTCATAACCCAGAGGCTCCCTTCACTCTGGAATAAAATCCCAGTCCAGGTTAGGCAGAGTCCCTCATTGACACTCTTCAAGAGGAATCTTGATGAGTGGATGGGAGATCGTAGGTTTACCCCGGGTATCACTTCTGTGTCACTGTTAGACAGAGGCACAGTATACTAACCTCGAAAAAAGGGCATAGCAAAATTAATTTAAAATGGGTGGCGAAAGCCAAACACACTCTGGCTGGGCTTATAAATGTCCTAGGGCAGATAGCCTAGTATGAACCTATGAACCTATTAGCCTGACGAGCCTGGTCTGCAAGGCTATACAACGTATCATATGGAACTTATAAACAATGACAGTGGTAATCTCCAACCTCTGGACCCTACCCAGTTTGGGTTTGTAAAAGGCAGATCATGTCTCCTAAACCTGATAGACTTCTTTGAAGTGGTCTCCAAAGCCGTAGATGAGAGTAAGGTGGTTCACACAGCCTATCTAGATCTCACCAAGGCTTTCGACATCATCACCCACTCTGGAATTATAGATAAACTCATTAAACTAGGTATAAATCCCTATGTCACAAGATGGGTTGCCAACTGGCTCACTGACAGAACCCACACTGTGAAAGTAGCAGACTCTAAATCCATCTTCAGACCAGTGACAAGTGCAGTACCACAGGGTTCAGTCCTAGGTCCTCCCCTGTTTGGTATCTACTTCCCTGAAGTACAGGCTAACACAGAAGGTGTTTGGCTAACAAAGTTCACAGATAACTGCAAGCTAGGAGCCATAATCAAAACTCTTAATGATGTGGACATCCTGCAAAAGGGCCTCACTGAGACAGATGCCTGGTGTCAAAGCCATGGCTTCAAGCTCAATGCCAAAAAGTGCATTGTCATCCCTTTTGGTAAAAACTCGGTACCCATGAACTACAACATAGGCGGTAGTCTACTTAACACAGAACGTGTGATAAGAGACCTTGAGACACAGGTGGACAGTAGTCTCTCCTTTGATAATCACATCGCCACAGTTGTTAGGAACTCCTTCTACGTGGCACACCTCATCACAAAAGGTTTCTCATCCAGGAAAAAAGAGGTCATTGTTCCCCTCTATTCATCACTCATTAGACCCATTATAGAGTACAATGCCCCTTTTGTTATGTACCTCACAAGACATCTACAACAACTGGAAAGGCCACAGAAATACCTCACAAAGAGGATTACCGGCCTCAAGCAGATGCTCTACGCAGACCGTCTCAAGAAACTCCAGCTTTACTTTGTCACATATCACCTATTCAGAGGCGATCTCTGCCTGACGTGCACAGCTATGTCAAACCCAGAGCTGCTGGACATGCTCCAATTAAAGAAATCCCAATCCCCTCCGAGCTACACGCTCTAGGGACCTAAACCTTGTCAACACAATAAATGTAACATGCTGGAGGGACAGATTCCTCTCCCAGGGACTTCCCATACTCTGGAACAAACTACCCATCTATAGCAAACAAAGCTCGTCATTAGCACTCTTCAAGAAGAATCTTGATGATTGGATAGGAGATAGGAAATTCACCCTGGGGATCACTTCTGTGGCTCTGCTTGAGAGGGGCACAAGAAAATAATTTTCTTGGGTGGCAAAAGCCAGGGTACCATTTGGATAGGCTTATATAGGCCCTAGGGCCAATAGCCTAGTACCTACCTATGAACCTATGAACCTATCAGAGGAGGAAATATGTGGAACTGAAGAGGAAGACTGGCAGGGCCTCAAAACATGTGCAAGGAAGTACAGTTGTTTACACTTTCCATAAACGTAGATGTTCGAGTGTATTCACTGTTGCAGTCATCAGATTTATTTATTTTATTTATTTTATTTTACATTTGTTGACCGGGCTAGTCTAGCTGGATATATTTCCATTTTCAGTAGAGGCCCGGGGAGAAAAGCTCCAAACATTAATAGTTAGATAATTACTTAAAATAAAGCAAACAAGGATAGTACACATAGTTGAAACATCGTAAATGAAAGTAGTTCAAATAAGTATAAAAAAATCAGTAATAATAATAATAAAAAAGGGATCAAAAAGATATTTACACTAGTATAGAAATCAATAAGAATGGTGAGATGAATTTGATTACACAATAAAAGTGACATAGTGTTACTATGTACTAGGTTGTACTAACAATAAGCAGGATGGAATCTACCAAATTATTTCATTGTGGTCTGCAGTTCAGTTCTTCATAGAAATTAAAGAAATATGTGTAAAAAATTGGTAGGGTGTAGAAGTAACTTTAGTAGAGGGAAGATTAGTCAGGTTTACAACATGGACATAACCAGTGAATTTTAAAGTATGTTTTTAGTCTTTGTTTAAAGAGAGGCAAAGAAGAAAGTGTTGTTAGTTCATTTGGAAGGAGGTTCCAGACTTTTCCCACTGTGTTAGAAAACAGGGAATCTCCAGCCAAGTTATTAGTTTTGGTTATGCTAGCTAGAGGTTTGTTAGAGGAGCGCAGTGAGTTTAGGTTTTTATAAGGGATTATGAGATTGGATAGTATAGGAGTGCTATTAGGTTGATAAAATATCTTGTGGGTCATGGTTAGTTGGGAGATTTTCAGAAGGTTTTGAAGTTCAAGCCAGCCCAGCTGCTTTAGATTTAGACAGTGGTGAGTACGAAAGGGGTTACCAGTGGCAAATCTGGCGATGCTGTTATAGGCATGCTGTAGTTTGACAAGGTTATTCTTTTTGAGGTTGGTGTATATGGGAGAGGCATAAAAAAAGAGTAGAAATTAAATGGGAATGAGCAATTTTGGTTTTAGCTGTTGTAGTTAAGAAAGTTTTTATTCGATATAAGGAGCCAATTTTCCTGTTGACATTTTTAATGGTGTTATTTATGTGACTATTAAATGTAAGGTTGTTATCAATAGTAATTCCTAACAGTTTACTTGTAGAGTCAGGGTGTATGATTGTGCTATTATTGGAAATGACAGAGAAATCAATTGGGGTAGACTTATTAGAGAATATAAAGAGAAGGAGCTTGTTTTTTTTCGCATTAAGAAGGAGACAACGTTTTGTGAACCATGTTTCTACTGTGTTAAATACATTCTGAGTCAGGGAATGTAGTGCAGATGGTGAGGTTGCTGAGCAAATTAATGTTGAATCATCTGCATATTGAATGCAGGTGGCCTGTGGGATTGCTACATGCAGGTCGTTAATAAAAAGAGAAAAAAGAAGTGGGCCAAGAATGGAGCCCTGAGGGACTCCCAGTGTAACAGGTAGAAGGGATGATATATTATTTGCCCAGAGAACTGCTTGCTGTCTATTGGTTAGGTAGGACCTGAACCATTTAATAACTAAAGAGTCAAGAGAGAAGGATTCAAGAATGTTGATCAGAAGTGCATGGTTAACCATGTTGAAAGCTGTGGAGAGGTCAATAAAGAGTGCAGATGAGAGGTTGTTATTACGATTTCTATTTATAACAGACAACTTAGATTCTACTTGGCTGGCCCGAATACCTCATAATAGTATTTCTGTGTCAGTTGTTGTCGCTTGAGGACTGACATCAGGTCGTCAGTAGTATAAAGTAAGGCAGTCGATGCCATTACATCAGTTTTTCTTGCCCTAACCTGTCAGGAGCTCTCAAGTAGGAGGCCAGGCTCTGGTGGAAGAAAGTACAGTTGTGTACACTTACCATAAATGTAGATGTTCGAGTGAATTCACTGTTGCAGTCATTACATTTGGGTTATCTGCTTGCAGGTAGCCCTCAGTCGGGCTGATTAACAAAGTCTTGGGTCCTGCATCGGTTGCTGTCTCTTCTTCTGTGACATCAGGTCGGCAGGGGTATAAAACATGCAGCCGACGACATTACATCAGTTTTTCTTGCCCAAGATGTCAGGTGCCCCCCTAATGGGAAGCAATTAAATCTATAAATATACAACGTTATACCTCAAACAAAAACGCAAATACACGAAAAAGCTTTTAAGCATTGAAAAGGAGAGAAGAGGTATAGCCAAATTAAGTCAGGGGGCTGGAGGGAGGGTAACCAGGACTGCAACAGTGAATACCATTGAACATCTACATTTATGGTAAATGTACACAACTGTACTATGTTCTTCGTGTTTCACTGCTGCAGTCATTACATTTGGGTAGATTCCCAAAGCTAAGGATGGGAGGAGGAATTTAGATAGCATTAGGACCAGCTATAAGGCCCTGCAAAACTTGGTGAAAGTATGTACAGAACTCCAGATAGCAGCTTCTAGGATGTTACTGGTAGGTACACCTCTGAGAAAGGCTGCAGAAGTAGATGCAGCCCTAGTTGAGTGGGATCTGATCCCCTGTGGGATAGGTTTTCCATGGTGCTTATAACAGAAGTGAATGCAATGGCCTATCCATTTGGAAATAGTTCTCTTTGAAATAGCCTTCCCCTCTGTCCCTGCAGCAAATGCCACCAGCAGTTGTTCAGATTTCCTTTGAGGTTTAGACCTGTCCAAGTAGAATCTAAGTTGTCTGTGCACATCTAAGGAGTGCAGTATCCATTTCCCTTTGTTCTGTGGATTAGGAAAGAAGGTAGGCAAATGAATGGACTGATTAAAGGGCACACTGGATACCACTTTTGGCATGAAAGAGGGATTGGTCTAGAGGGGCACCCTGTCAGCATGAAAGATGATGAAAGGCTCCACTGCCATAAGGGCCTGTAATTCAGATACCCTTCTTGCTGAAGTGATGGCTAAAAGGGAAACTGTTTTCCAAGAAAGGAATTTTAAATCTGCAGTAGCAGCTGGCTTGAAAGGAGGAGGGGTGAGTTTCTCCAGTGCAAAGTTAAGGTCCCAGGCTGGAGTTGGAGCTCTCCTGGGTGGTCTTAAATTTTTTGGCCCCTCTGAGGAACTGTTGCACAGTGGAAGAGAGAAAAGAGGAGGTTCTGTGTTTTAATGAGCTGAAATGGCTGAGGCGTGAATTTTTATTGAGGAAAAAGACATGCCCTTGTGAAGCATCTCAGTTAAGTATTGTAAAATCTGAGGTAAATTGGGCACTGCTATGCTCATTCCTTGAGATTGGTTCCAGGCACAGAATCTTTTCCATTTCTCAGCATAAGATTTTCTAGTACTAGGCCTCCTTGCCTCTAAAATGACATCCATCACTGGTTTACTGAGGGATGGTAAAGGAGAGCTTAGCTAATTAGCCAGACTGCTAGGTTTAGTGCTTGAAGCTGAGGGTGCAGAATCTGATTCTCCTGCTGAGACAGCAGGGTAGGAGTCTGAGGCAGGTGCCATGGGGCCAACAGTGACACACTGCG
The DNA here is from genome assembly GCF_019279795.1 of Protopterus annectens. NCBI lineage: Eukaryota > Metazoa > Chordata > Ceratodontiformes > Protopteridae > Protopterus > Protopterus annectens. Next base: position 299,937,856 of record NC_056733.1, read on the forward strand.
CAGGATGGGGTACCAGTGTTGGCGTGGCCAAGCTGGTGCAATCAAAATCATCCTTGGTTTGTCTTGTTTGATCTTTAGTAGTATTTTGGAGAGCAGAGGCAGAGGAGGAAAGGCATAAACTGATAGGTTTTTCCAGCTGAAGGACAGAGCATCCACTTTCCAAGCTTGTCTGTGGGGAGTCCTTACACAAAATGTTTCTAATTGATAGTTCTGGGGGAGGCAAACAGGTCTATATCTGGGCTCACCCATTTGCTTGTCAACATGTTGAAAATCCTTGGTTCCAGTTTCCACTCGTGTGGGTCCATGAGAGTTCTGGCTTAGTCCATCTGCCAGTGTATTTAGTTTTCCTGGCAGGAATTGAGCTTGTAGATGTACCTGGTAGCTCAAGGCTGTGTTCCACAATGCCATGGCTAGTCTGCAGAGGGGGTAAAGAATGTGTACCCCCCTGCTTGTTTATGTACCACATAACAGTGGTGTTGTCTGTCTTTACCATTAATTGTCCTGGAAGAATGCGGTCCTTGAAGGCTGTCAGAGCATTCTGTACAGCTGATATTTCTTTATGATTGATGTGAATTTGAATTGGGTTCCATTTGCCCTGAATGCACTTCCCTGCCAGTTGCGCCCCCCATGCATAGTCTGATGCATCTGTTGTTAGGGTTTGGGCGGCAGGGGGTAGTGTGAATGGTAGTCCCTTGTTTTGGTGGCAGGCCTCTTCCCACCAATGGAACTCTAGGCGTAGACAAGGAATGATAGGAATCATTGCTTCTAGATCCTGAGAATGTTGACACCATAGGCTTTTTAGATGCCACTGTAGTTTCCTCATATGCAGTCTTGCATATGGAATTAGAAAAATACAGGAGGCCATGAACCCCAAGGCTTGTAGTATTTGCCTTGCAGATAGCAGGGTTTTTGTGACCACTTGTTTGAAGTAGGTTGTCAAGTGAATTTGTTTCTCTGGTGTGAGGAAAGCCATCTGGGAAGCTGTATTCAAGCTTGCTCCCAGGAATATAAATTGTTAACAGGGTACCAGGTGTTATTTCTTTTCGTTTATGGTGTACGCCAGACAAGTTAGCACCCTCTGTGCAAAAGCCAAATGATTCAAAAGTATGTCCTGGTTTTCTGCCTGAATTAGACACTCATCCAGGTATGGGTAGGTTTGAATATTTCTTTGCCTGCAAAATGCAATGACTGGAGCTAGGCACTTTGTAAGTACCCTGGGCGCACTAGATAAGCCAAAGGGCAGTGCAGAGAACTGATAGTGCGCGTAGCCTGCTTTGAAGCATAGGTATTTTCTGCAAGATTCCCTGATTGGGATATGTAGGTATGCTTCCTTTAAATTTAGTGTTGCCAACCAGGCATCTTTGCTTAGCATAGGAAGCAACAGGTGAAGAGTCAGCATCTTGAATTTTGGAATCACCAAAAAGGTGTTTAGAGTTGGCAGGTCCAGGATAGGATGCCATGAATTGTCTTTTCTGGGTACCAGGAAAAATCTTGAGTAGAAACCTTGTCCCTTTTTCTCTTCTGGTACCAATTGAATAGCCCCTATGCTTAAGAGAGAGAGTACTTGCTTTTGGGCTTCTGCCCACTGCTTTGGAGGTAGATCCGGCCAACCGCTTGGAGTTGATGACGTGTGGAAGTGAAATCTGTATTCTTGGGACACTATAATTAAAACCCATTTGTCCTGGGTAACGAGTCCCCAATTCTTTGCATGAAGTGCAATCTTTCCCCCCAAAGGGGCAGTCAGTTGAGAAGTGCTTGGAAGTTTTAAAAATAAGTCATTGAGACAGTTTACCATAGGGGGGAGTTTTATTACTCCAAAATGTGGAAGTGGTGGCCCCCCACTGCTTAGTCCTGTGTTTCCCCTGGGACTGAAGCCTGGGTGCTCTGCTGGATCTGGGTTTGGACTGAGAAGGTCTGGAAGAGGCAGGAAAGGACCAATTCTTAGAAGGGCAATGCCTACTAAATCTTGGAGGTTGTACTTGTAAAAAGTCTTTAACAGCTTGCATAGATTTAGCTTTCTCCTCCATCTTTTTAAGAACTTCTTCTGCCTTGTTGCCAAACAGGTGGCCCTGATTTAAGGGAGCATCCAGTAATTTCATTTTAACATGATCTGGCAAGGATTGCTACTTAAGCCAAGCATGCCTTCTAAGTACAGACCCACCTACCGTAGCCCTGCAAGATGCCTCTAGTGAATCAAAACCACATTGCAATGTATATTTACCAACTTGTTCAGCAGAATGCATAAAATCCTGTAAATCCTTATTTTCAGCACAATCAGGAGTCAACATCATTTTCTGTTTAAGCAATCCAATAATATGCTGCTGATACTTTAACATAGGAAACTGGTAATTTAAGGCCCTGATGGCCAAGGTTGCAGAGGTGTATACCTTCTTACCTCATCTACCCAGCGCCCTGGAGTCTCTATCAGAGGGTGGTAGAACTTTTGGCAGTAATAGCTTTAATGCCCTTGGGTCCCTGTGAAATGATTTCAGGATCCGCAGTAGGATTTTTGAAAAAGAACTTATGAGAGTCAGGAATCCTGTAATATCTATCAGGTTTTCTGGAAGCAGGAGGTAAAGAGTAAGAGGCCATGCTAGATTCCAAAAAGGCATCATCAACAATGTGCAGTACAAGAGGTATAGCTAAAGGCCTGTACTGGGGCAGGAGTAAGAAATCCCTAAGCCACTTTTTTAGAATCAGAGAAATCCTGACTTTCCCAACGAAAAAGCTCCCTGAGAGTATGCAAGGTTTCACCAAAAGAGCAATCCTCTGGGGGAGAAGCAGAGGGAGTAGAGTCCTCAGCATCAGAGTCCTCATAGGTAGATAAGGGTAAATCCTGGTCATCAGAGGAAGGAGAAATTTCAGAAACCTGGTCAAAAGTATCATAAGAAAACTCAGTCCTAGGTCTCTTAGAGGGGGAAGGTTGACGTCCCCTGATTAAAGTAATAAGGTCTTCAGTCATTCTTATCATTTGTTCTTTAGGCATAGAGGCCTGACCGTGTGGTCTGGGCATCAGTTTTCTAGGCATGGTTCGAGTTTTAGGCCTTGAAGAATAAGATGGCACCGGTTTATTATGCAAGTCAGTAGGTCTGAATATACCCTCAGAAGCCGGTACCTGCACAGTGGCTCTGGACCCATCCAAGGGAGAGACATCCGCAGGTTCCACAGTTGAAGCATCTCGCGGCATACTGGACTCCGAATGGGTCTCGGCAGAGGCCTACGAGTAGTGGGTATCAGGGGCTGTGAAAGCACCTCACTGAGTACCGGCGAACTGGGTGGCCTGTCTCTGTCTTTATCTTTGCGTTTCTTTGGAATGTCGGTAGTCGGATGGCTTACCGAAGACATATCAGGATAATTGGACTGAGCACCAAAAAATGTAGAAGCGCAAATATACCGACGATGGATAGTTCGTGGTTTAAATAAGGCACAAAACCTACAGCGAGGTATGTCATGGTCAGGGCCTAGGCAAGGAATACAGTACGAATGAAAATATTTATGAGGCATTTGCTTTCCACAAGAAATGCAATTATTTACTTTTACTGACATCGGATTAGAGCAAGAAAATGTTTCCCCAACGGGGTACTTTGCTTTTAGTTGAAGACTTCGGTTCTGAAACTCGAAAATGAAAATTTCAGGAGTCGGCCAACCGGCACTTGCAAACTGCTTCTGCTTCGGGCACCGCACGGCAAGAAAGACTGATGTAATGACATTGGCTGCATGTTTTATACCCCCAACGACCTGACGTCATGGAAGAAGAGACAGTAACCGACACAGGACCCAAGACTTTGTTAATCAGGCAGACTGAGGGCTACCTGCAAGCAGATAACCCAAATGTAATGACTGCAACATTGAAACACGAAGAACATCCCCACCAGTGGAAAATAAATACCAATATGTCCCTTGTAAGGAAAGGAGAACAATAAGGAAGAATGGTAATAAAAGGAGAAAGAGAAGAAAGGGGGATGGAGGGAGGGAAACCAGCACTGCAACAGTGAATACACTCTAACATCTACATTTAGGGTAAGTGTACACAACTGTACTATGTTCTTTGTGTTTCACTGTTGCAGTCATCACATTTGGGTTGATTCCCAAAGCTGAGGAAATGGATGGAGGCAATCAAGGAAACTAGGGGCTGGCTAGGATGCCCTGCAAGACTGCAGAGGCAAACCCTGCCCTGGATTTGGAGAAGAGAGGCAAGTGGTAATGCTTGGTAAAAGTGTGAACAGATGTCCAGATGGCAGCCTCCAGGTTGTCCCTGGTGGGGACTCCTCTGAAGAAAGCTGCAGAGGTGGAGGCTGCTCTGGAGGAGTGTGTCCTGACCCCCTTGGGGGGAGGCTTTCCATGCGTTTGTAGCAGAAATGGATGCAGTGTGCTATGCATTTGGAAATGGTTTGCTTGGAGATGACTTTCCCTTCTCCCCATAGCAAAGCTAACCAGCAATTGATCAGACTTTCTGAAGGATTTAGTCCTGTCTAAATAGAATCTGAGCTGTCTGTGCACATACAGAGAGTGAAGAATCCTTTCCCCTTGTTCTGGGGATTAGGAAAAAGGTGGGCAAATGAATGGATTGGTTGAGCGCCACACTGGAGACCACCTTGGGCATGAAGGATGGGTTAGTTCTGAGGGATACCCTGTCTGTATGGAAGATGACAAAGGGTTCCACAGCCATGAGTGCTTGCAGCTCAGATACTCTTCTGGCTGAAGGAGAGAAAGTTTAGCTCTGCAGAGGAAGGTGGTTCAAAAGGGGACAGTGTGAGCTTTTCTAATACAAGGTTAAGATCCCAAGCTGGTGTTGGTGCCCTTCTGGGTGGCTTCAAGTTGCTAGCCCCTCTTAGGAACTGTTTGACCAAAGGGTGTGAGAAAAGGGGCTGCTCAGTGTGAAAATGAGCAGAAATAGCAGAGGCATGAATTTGTATAGAGGAGAAAGAGAGGCCACTGTGTAGAAGGTCACCTAAGTATTCCAGGATGAGAGGGAGGGAGCGCTGTGCCCTATTGGCTCCCTTAGCCTGGATCCAGGTGCAGAACCTTTTTCATTTATCAGCCTAAGACTTTCTGGTGCTAGGGTGTCTGGCCTCATGGATAATATCCAGAACCTGTTTACTGAGGTTGGCAGATTGGTTCGGGGTTAGGGAATAAGCCAAGCTGCCAAGTTGAGTGTCTGCAACTGGGGATGCATGAATTCCCTTTCCCTCTGTGTCAGGAGGTTTGGAATCTGAGGAAGATGCCATGGAGGCAGCGGGGACAGGCTGTGCAGCAAGGGGTACCAGTATTGCCGGGGCCAGTCTGGAGCTATAAGAATGGTCCTTGTTTTTTCCTCCCTTATTTTGAGCAGTACCCTGGGGATGAGAGGTAGGGGAGGAAAGGCCATGCAGTGATGCTCCCTGGTGCAGAATTTGCTGAACTGATGGCTGGTGTGGGAGGCAAAGAGGTCGACCTTCAGGGTTCCCCATTTCTGAGTTATTAGGGTGAAGGTACTTCTGTTGAGTTGACACTTGTGTGGATCCAGAAGATTTCTGCTTAATTGGTCTGCCAGAGAGTTGAGAGAGCCTGGTAGAAATTGTGCTAACAGGTGTAGTTGCATGGCAGAGGCTGTGTGCCAAAGGGTCATGGCCAGCCTGCATAGAGGGTAGGAGTGAGTCCCTCCCTGCTTGTTGATGTAACACATCACAGTGGTGGTGTATGTTTTGATCAGGAGAGCCCCTGGAGAGAGAAGGGGCTTGAAAGCTATCAAGGTGTGTTGCACAGCCATCATCTCTTTTTGACTGATGTGCAGAGGGATTTGCTGTGGGCTCCATTGGCCCTGTATGCACCTGCTGTCCAGGTGTGCACTCCAAGCATACTCTGATGCATCTGTGGTGAGGGTCTGGGCGGCGGGGGGTGAGGAGAAAGGCAGTCCCTTATTGAGGGAGCATGCTGTTGCCTACCAAAGAAAATCTTTTCTGAGGCAAGGAATTATAGGTAGAAAAGTTTCCAGGTCTTGAGAGTGTTGACACCAAAGGCTCTTTAGGTACCATTGAAGTTTCCTCATATGGAGTCTGGAATACGGAATGAGTAGTATGCAAGATGCCATGAGCCCCAGAGCTTGCAGGATCTTCCTTGCAGTTAGCTGGGGCCTGCTGGTTAGTTGAGAGAAGTAGGTTGTCAGGAAAATTTGTTTTTCTGGTGTAAGATATGCCATCTGGGATGCTGTGTCCAGACTTGCTCCCATCAAGATTATCCTTTGGGTAGCCACCTGCTTGGATTTCTTTTCATTGACTGTGTAACCTAGAGAGGTTAGGAGGGTCTTTACAAAGGCCAGGCACTGGAGCAGCTTTTCCTGGCTGTCTGCTTGAATAAGGCAGTCGTCTAAGTATGGGTAAATCTGAATATTTCTTTGTCTGCAAAAGGCAATGGCCAGAGCCACACATTTTGTGAAAACTCTAGGAGCAGTAGATAAGCCAAAGGGAAGCGCAGAGAACTGAAAGTGTTGAGATCCTGCCATGAAGCGGAGATATTTCCTGCATGATTCCCTGATAGAAATGAGGAGGTAGGCCTCTTTTAGATCTAGGGTGGCTAGCCAAGCGTCCTTGGAGAGCATGGGTAGCAGCTGCTGGAAGGTGAGCATTTTGAATTTTGGGATCACCGGGAAGGTGTTTAGAATGGATAGAGCGAGGATGGGGCATCAGGTGCCCTCTTTTCTGGGTACCAGAAATAGTCTGGAGTAGATCCCTTGGCCTAGCTGTTCTGCAGGAGCGTACTGCCTCATAGAGAGCAGGGAAAGGATTTGTTTTTGAGCCTCTGCCCACTGATTTGGAGGTAAATCTGGAAACTCTTTTGGGGTTGGAAGGGTGTGGAAGGAAAATTTGTATCCCTGAAACACAATGTTTAGAACCAAGTAGTTCTTGGTAATGGTGGCCCAGGTACATTTTCCTCCTAGGGGTAAGTGAAGGTGGGCAGAGGGAGGAGGTGAGTCATTGTGAGTTCTAACCATAAGGGGTGGCTTAGAATTCCCTGGTTTTGAAGTGGAGGTAGTCCACTGCTTAAGGCAAGGTAGCAGGTGCCTGAGAGTGGGTCGTCGGTTTCTTGGGTGTGATTCATACCCTGGGCCTAAGAAACTTGATCGTTTTTGAAAGAACAGTAGTCGTGAAAGAAGACGTCGGTTTGTGTCAAGATTCGGTAGTGTGAAGGAGTTCCTCGTAAGCTGGTGCCTGCTCAGTGGCTCAGGACCCATCCAAGGTAGAGATGACCGCAGGATCCTTAGTCAAGGAAGAGTTTTGCGGCATACTCCGAAAGGTTCTCGGTAGTGGCCTGTGAATCAACAGAAGCGGGCATCAGGGGCTGCAAAAGCGCCTCACTGAGTACTGGAGAAGTAACAACTAGCTTAACGGAAGCATTGTAGTTAGGTTTGGACCTGTGCGGTCTGTCTCTATCTTTATCTTTACGTTTTTTTGGAAGATCTGCTGTTGGATGGCTTACCGAAGCCATATCGGAATTCAAAGACTGTAAGCGAAAATACCTGGTTACAATAAGGGCCCGATGATGGATAGTTCTGGCGTTGAACAAAGTACAGAAGTGACAACGGGGGATGTCGTGATCTGGGCTTAAACAAGTGACACAGTAAGAGTGGAAGTCTCGGTGTGGCATTTGCTTTCTACAGGTGAGACAATTATTAACTTTTTCTGACATTGGTTAATGCAAGAAAAAAAGGATCCCCAACAGGGTACTTAGCTTTAGACGACTTCAACTTCAATGCGGTAGACGAAAACTCAGGTAGCGGCTGACTGGCACTCGTGAGAACTGCTTCTGCTTCCGGTTCCACGGCAAAAAAACTGATGTAATGGCATCAGCTGCCTTACTTTATACTACTGATGACCTGACGTCAGTCCTCAAGCGACAGAAACCGACACAGAAATATTAAGTCTCTGGTATTCCGGCCGGACGAGGGCTACCCTGGCAGGGATAACCCAAATGTGATGACTGCAACAGTGAAACACGAAGAACATCTACAAAACAGATATGTGGCCGAGTCAGGTATGGAAATAATGTACATAAGAAAAGCTGGTGTTGGAATGCAGGAGTCCAGAAAGTCACCTAAAGAAAGAAGGAGTGTAGGAAAAAGTTACTTGAGGAGAAGCTAGAAATGAGGAAAGGTTCAATTCAACTGGGCATTCCTAGACTTGACGGAAAGCATATGACAAGGTCCCAAGAAAGCTGATTTGGACAATTATGCAGTGGTGCAAAGCCCCCAAAACATTGACAGAATTAGTGTAAGCTCTGTACAAGGATTCGATGACTCAAGTACGAACAGTGTTCAGTCTCACAGGGGTTCCCGGTGGGAGTGGGTGTACATCAGGGTTCACCTCTAAGCCCACTGCTGTTCATAATGGTGATGGACTACATTAACAAACAGGTCGGAGGGGACAAATCAACAAAATTCCTGCATGCAGACGATGTGGCATTAAAGGCAGACTCTGAGCAAGAACTTCAGACAAAGGACAGAGGAATGGAATGCAAAACTGAAGGCACATAGAATGAAACTGACTACAGATAAGACAGTTCTAATAGCCGCAGGTGGGGGAAATGAGTAGCAGCTGAGAATTGAGATAGAAGGGAAAATAAAGGAACAGGTAAATAGCTTTAAGTATCTGGGACGTGTGGTGGAGGAAAAGGGAAGTCTGAATGGGGAAGTCAAAGCTAGAATCAGAGGGGCTGCAGCCAGCTGGCATGGACAGTCAGGTATAGTGTATGAGATAAGAATACCAAAGAAACTGAAAAGTAAGGTGTACAAAAGAATGGCGTGACCAGTACTACTGTATGATACAGAAATCTGGGCAGTAAAGGCAGAGCAGGTGAGGAAGGTACAGGAGATGGATATGAAGTGCCTGAGATGGGTGGTAGGATGCTCACTGTTGGACAGATGAAGAAATGAGGACATAAGAACAGAAACAAAAATAGTTGCAGAAAAGGTCAGAGAAATCAGATTACAGTGCTTCAGGTGCATGTTTAGAAAAGAGAACAATCCGGTGAAGAAAATTTGGGACATACAGGAAGAAGGCAAGATGAAAGGAGGGCATCCAGCACAGAGATGGATGGATTGTATGACAGAATGCCTGCAACAGTCAGGCATGAGTGTCAAAGAAGGTAGGAGAGTGTCACTGAATAGAGAAATATGGAGGCAGATGACACAACACTCCGACTCCATGTAGAACATGGAAAAAAGGGGGTCGATGATGATGATGATGAATAATCTATTCTATTCCATCAATATGTAACAGAAATAATCATAGCATTAAAAGTCATCCATGCCTGACTTCTTTCTCAGTTATGCATCTCTCAATAAGATAATCTGTACCCGGTTATCCTTATAGAGTTTTGACTTTTTTCTGTTCAAGACAAATTACCTTAATTTTCATAATATATCATAATTTGAAGTAGCTTATAAAACTGAAGGTGAAATCTTACTTGACAAATATGTACATTTCATCATGATACCTTGGAACGTAAAGTAGCTCTGCAATGTTGAACTACTCTCTATAAATGCATACTGAGCATAATACAGTTTTGTTTTCTTTAAATTCCATTTTCAGACAGTCTAATACTGAAGCAGGAAATATCTTCAGAGAGGAATTTAGTAGGGAAACAGGCTGATAAATCTTTAATCTTTTCTTTTTTATTGCATTTTTTGTGAAACTGGACGGTTATTACACCTTTTCATGTATCTGGAAGTCACAGCTATTGAATATTTTCTTTACCATTTGCAAAAAAGCAAGGTCTATTGCATTGGTTCAGTTTTATAACCTTCATTTATTCTACTACCAGGCATGGGAACATTACCACTTTTTAGCAACCTGATCTTCTCTACGATTTTCTTACGTGTTAAAGAGGTTAAGGTAATGAAAATAGCATTTGTATCTAAATTACGGTACAACATATTCAATTTTCTAACTACTTTACACTGAAAACAAATAAACCCTGACTCAGCACTAGTCCTTGGTTCATATCTTGTACTTTTGGCTATTATGTATCAGAAAAAAATGTACTGTTACCTAATTTACATATTTTACATTTCCAACCAGCTATAAAATATTCAGGTGGCCTTCAATAAAGGTTACAACAAGAACATTTTTTTATCTAAATTATTTACTAATTAACCACGTATGGGTACTTCTTGGACATTTTTATTAGCTAAGACACAAGGGATAGCGTAAAAGTAAATATTTATGTGTTTCACAGTCATGCACGCAGACATCAAAAAGAATAAAAAGAGAAAATAAATCAACAGGTTAACACTGAGAGCTCAGATAAACCTCAAAAGGCACACAGACCTCTGAAATGGTGTACTGATTCAAAATGATTAAATATGTCAACAGAAAGAATCTAGCACTCCAAAAAGTATTACTTCCAACTTTTACGGTGCACACGCCAGGGCATCATAGCAAACAATTTCAGCTTTGTTTTCTTGAGAGGATATATTTTTCAAAGCATTTATTTATTTATTATTTATTTAATCTCAAATTCTGTCATCAAAGTGAATTATCAGGAAAATGAAATCAACAGTTTGAGCACTGAAAGGCTGAACAAAACAAAAATGTGTTCTGCAGGGCACAAGTCCTCTTGCTTATTCTATGTATGTCCCCCAGCCCCCCTCCCCCCAACACATACACACACACACACACACACACACACACACACACACACACACACACACACACACACACACATAATTATTCACTTTCTGGTATTGCACAGCATCAGGGGAAAATGAAAGTTCCTTTTCTTTAAATTATGTGATCTCCAAGGGTAAACTAACAGTGAACTTCTGGGGAGATCTTTTGGCGTTATAAGAGGTTAGTCATCTCTTTCAGTCAGTCTAATGGCATAAATGTTAAACAGTGCATTTTATATATTTGAGCTTAATGTTGTTGTTTTCAAGAGTAGTACTAGTACAACAGCTGTCGAAGATTTATTATTCATAGTGAATTTGAAGAAAATGATACCCGAGGATATATATAGATAGTACAGTGAACTGTGTGAGTGTAGCAAGGTACTTATCCCAGAGACTACTCTGTCTCTGGAGCAGGATGTGCATCCATGTGAAGCAGAGTTCTTCCTTAAACCAATTCCAGTGTAACTTGATGGGGAACAGGAAATTCGCCCCTGATTTGGCACCTATGTCTCTAAGAACACAGGCAGCCTATAAACGTTTCATCTCCCAAGCCCCTGCTTGTAAATGTTGCATCTCTCAAGTCCCTGCTTACACTTATCAAGGGTACTAGAACTTATCAGAGACTTGGGATGCATGGCTAGGCTTAAAAAGGCCCTAGTGTTCATTAGCCAACTACACACCTATAAATCTAAGAAGAAAAGAAACATATGATGAGAAGTTGGTAAAACGATGTTGAACTAGCCATAGAAATAAATTATGCATAATTCAAACAAACAGATCACCTACAATATCTAACTCATACAGCAGACTGTGTGAGCTAGGAGTCCAACATTAAAGTGCATTTGAGGCATGCTATGAGGTCTAATTCAGTGGAAGCTGATGATGCCTAAGAATTTTCTCGTTGAAGTCCCCCATCTTCGAGGGCATAAACAAAAATAGATTTTGACCGCTCACTTGTTACAGGACAGGTTTCACACAAAAAGAAAAAGAACAACAAGGCTACCCATGTCAAGCTTTTCACATAGGTAATTACAGGTAATTTTCTCCTTGAACCCCCCCCCCCCCTTCGAGGACATAAACAAAAATAGATTTTGACCGCTCACGTGTTACAGGGCACGTCTCACACAAAAAGAAAAGGAACAACAAGGCTACCCATTTCAAGCTTTTCACATAAGTGAATACTGCCGTATACATAATCAGAGATTAGAACATTTTTTTTTCTCTAATTCTACAGTACACACAACAGTTAGGGCTCCCAAAATTGACCCCAATCTAAACTCCAGTCAATATCTAGTTAAAGTAAATTCCTCATATCACGGCTACATGGCTCTGCCTGTCTATATTTCAGCCTACTAATATTTTACAGTAACTTATTTATCCCAGTTAAATAATTGCTGCAAACTTATTAAAATACCTACCCAACCCTATTAAATAGGTTTAGTGCACAGTCACCCCCATAAGTCTATCGTTGATAACCACACTCAATAAAGTTAAATGCTTGATTCCATATACATTTCCTTAGTCCTCCACTGACAGTTTTCACTCTCAGCCCTGCAGGGGCAAGCAAGTTGATTTTCCATCTTAGCCCTGCAGGGGCAAACTACTTGATTTTCCATTACCTGCACTAGCCATTTCCTGCCTGTTTTAACCCTGTTACTCCTCTCCTCCATCTCCCCACCCCCCACTACTCTACATTAGGTAGTTGCATCATGTGGTGCCATCTTTAAACTGCTTAACTCAAACCACTCACTCTGCTTGTTATTCACACCAATAGTAAGTTGAATATTGTTTTTTTTTCCCAAATGTATTGTACTTATTTGTGAAAATCCTGATAATCTGTATCAGTGTTATCTATACCTTAGATATAATTACATGTGTCTGCGGCCTACAGCCGTGTCACTCTAAGCAATATATTTCATTACTGTGTATTTAAACAAGCTGCTCATTTTTATGATGATCTCGGGCTGCTTACAGAGGTAATGATTTAAACTTGTATATCTTGGCATGTATTGATTAAGATTTTATTCAGAAGCATACTGCATACAGTACACTTGCACAGTACAGCTGACTTGGTCCAGAGCTTAAATAACTGCAGCTTACTAAAACATATTCTACTGTAGTGCATTTGTGAGTTTATGTTGTCATTTCTTAACTTGTTACCTAGCTGTTTATATTCCTCTCTCACTATAATATGTGCATGAAGCGTACCTACCCTCGCAAACAATATTTGTGCAACCATTGCAATGCTATGTTAAATGTGTTAATGTTAATGTCTGCTGCAAACTAATAATATTGCTGATATAAATGCGGATTTAGTTCAAAAGTCTTGATAGCATTGCATATAATTATTGCTTTGCTTTTCTGCTAATACTGTGTCTACTAAGACAGATGCACTACGTGAGTCCTAAGCCAGTAGAAGGGCTTCATAGGAACGGCAGTGGCATCAGTGGTGTGTTTATTATTTAAACTGTGTATTGCTACCATCCCCGACTAACCTATTTAAACAGCTACTAACCTCCAAATAAGACCACCCCCTTAATGGTACAAACAAGTCTCATCATCATCAGACTCATACCTTACTCATTCCTTTATCGCCATCAAAATATTTGTAAGTGCTACACTTAAAGAAATCCCAATCCCTCAGAGCCACACACTCCAGGGATATAAACCTTGTCATCACAATAAACAAAACATGCTGGAGGGAAGGTTCCTGACCCAGAGACTCCCCAGACTCTGGAATAGACTGCCCATACAAGTCAAGCAGAGCACCTCTTAGGCCCTCTTCAAAATAAAAATTGATGACTGGATGGGAGAAAGGAAATTCACCACGGGTGATCATGTCAGTCGCCCTGGTAGACAGGCGTCCAGGGAAGTAAATAGTTTGGGAAGAAATAGCCAGGGAATTGTTATGGCTAGGCTTGTATAGGCCCTAGGGCCAATAGCCTAGTACCAACCTATGAACCTATAAGCTTTGCTTGTATAACCAAGATTAATGCTTACTGAACTGTATTGCTAGGGTGCAACCTGAATCATATATATATATATATATATATATATATATATATATATATCTCCCTTAAAATGACTTCATTCAGTTATTATTTCTGCTTGAATACCAGTTTCTTGTACTATGCATCTGTCATGTATTCTCTGTACCTTTTACTGTATTACCTCTTCCCTGCTCATAACCTTACTGATTTGTCTTTTCTAGGTAATTACAGGGAATTTTCTCCTTGAAGTTCCCCCCTTCAAGGACATAAAAATAAATTATGACTGATCACTTGTTACAGGGCACGTCTCACACAAAAAGAAAAGGAACAACAAGGCTACCCATTTCAAGCTTTTCACATAGGTGAATACTGTTGTATACATAATCAGAGATTAGAGCATTTTTTTCTCTAATTCTACAGTGTGCACAACAGTTAGGGCTCCCAAAATTTACCCCAATCTAAACTCCAGTCAATATCTAGTTAAAGTAAATTCCTCATATCACAACTATATGGCTCTGCCTGTCTATAATTCAGCCTATTAATATTTCACAGTAACTTATTTATCCCAGTTAAATAATTGCTGCAAACTTATTAAAAAATTTACCCGACCCTATTAAATAAATTTAGTGCACAGTCACCCCCATAAGTCTATCGTTGATAACCACACTCAAAGTTAAATTCTTGATTCCAGATACCTTTCCTTAGTCCTCCACTGATCGTTTTCGCTGTCAGCCCTGCAGGGAGAAGCAAAGCCCCCCTGACTTCTTCACATACCACACCCACAACAACGAAAGCCCTCCTACATCTCAAATCATGCACACTCTACTATTAATAACATCCCTAACCTTCTTTAACCTACTTACTTCTCTACCACCTCACTTCTCACAACACCACACTACATCAACTAACCCTAACAAAAACTACAGCATACATATACCATAACTCATCCCAAAATAGTTACTCTGATATTTCACCATCACTCTTCATTCACAGAGACACCACCATTTTCAAGACCAAACTGCATTTTAATATACCTAAAATCAAACAATTATTCATCTCATATGCATACTCCATACGTAACTACATTTCATCTACAATCCAAACCATTATTATGCCAAAGTGGAGATATTCATCCAAACCCTGGACCCTCTCCCAAAAACATATTAACAACTTTACATCACTCTCAGTGAAAACACCAAAAGACCTTTGCATGACATTAAACATCCGTAGTATCTGCAACAAAGTAGCAGACTTCTATGCATGGCTTACACAGTATACACCTGATATAGTTGCTCTAACAGAAACCTGGCTCAAAGCCCAGATATCTGACTCAGAAAATACTTCCCCCTGGATATCAAATATTATGAAAAGATATACTTCATAAGAAAGGGGGAGGCCTGACATTAATATATCGTAACCACTTAAACATAGTACCCCACCCAAAAAATTATTCCCACTTTCAATAATATGGGAATTCTCTTAGCATCACTACTTTTCAACATCCATAAATAAATATCTATTGCCACCATTTATATTCCTTCAGGTTCCTATCATGGTCTAACCACTACATCTCAAATGAACCCATCATCCTCGGTGACACTAATATACACTGGCTTAAACTAACACAAAGCAACTCCACAAACTCCATCAATCTGTTCAAATTTACACAAATTATACAAACCTCAACACACACAACAATCACTCTGAATCCACCCTAGACTGGATATTAGTATCCCACCCACAGTACTACTCCAATCCCAACACCGTAAGTGACCACTTACCAGCTCTGCTACACAGACCATCAACCTCCACTCCAAGCATTCATTCATAGAAATATACTAGAAATCTAGCCAATTTTAGCCAGTCTCACTTTTGCAACCTATTACAAACACTAAACTGGAACCCATTGAAATATCTTCCCTTAGATGAAGCAGTACATTATTTCAATACTGTCTTCCTAGATGCCCTTAACTCCATAGCCCCCATAAGAAAACAGGGAGTTAAACATACCCATGCTCCTTGGCTATCTGAATCAACCAAACAACTACTGATTAATAGAGACCGAGCATGGCACAAATGGAGAAAAGATAAGACCCCACCCAACAAAACCGCCTTCAAAATACTTAGAAACAATGCAAAACAGGCCATTAATCAGGACAAAAAGACTTACTTCTCTCAACAAATAAACACCCACAGTAATAATCCCAGACTTTTTTGGAAATCTGTCAACTCATTACTTAAATCCTGGCAGCACCCGAAACCCATCTCCATTTCCAGGCAAAATCCCAGCTGAAATCAGTGAAATATTTAATAAAAACTTTGATATTATCCTTACATTAGTAAATGCAGGCAATACCCCAACCCCCATTAACCCATCCATCATACCTCAAAGCAATATCAACTCCATACCATCTTTTAACTTTCAACCTGTAGCAACCTCTCAAATACAAACATTACTTGGCAAATTGAAACCAGGCTCCTTATCTGCTGATAATCTTCCCCAAGAATACCTCAAAATTAGTGCTAAGGCAATAAGATTCAAAGTAAGTATCCTTATAAACTGATCAATTGCAGAACACACAGTCCCCCCAGCTCTGGAAAAAAATCAATAATCATCCCACTTCATAAAGGTGGAAACCTCCATGACCCATCTAATTTTAGACCCATTTTCATACTGTCCCCTCTATCTAAAATAATGGAAAATGCATCTACAAACAACTGGTTGAAAATCTAACCAGCAACAACCTACTATCCCCTTCACAACATGGTTTTCAACCATCCCATAGTACCATTACTGCCCTAGTCTCCTTCACAAATTACATCTATAATGCCATAGATAGTAACCTACTTACATCAGTCCTGTTATTGGATCTCTCAAAAGCATTTGACACAGTCTCCCACATCAAACTTATCCAGCAACTCCACTCACTAGGATGCTCTGATGCCACCCTAACCTAGTTCACTAGTTACTTGGAAAACTGACAGCAATCTGTAAAATGCCTGAATAAACCTCTCTAGCTTTCTCTCAAATATCATAGGAGTGCCCCAGGGGTCAGTCTTGGGACCCTTACACTATTCAACATTTTTATAAATGACCTAAATAAAGTTCCCATTGACTGTACTACCATACAATATGCAGACGATTCAACCATAATCTGTACCTCCAATAATTTCTCTGACCTCCAAAAGTTAGCACAAAAGGCCTTTGGTTTAGCAAGAGTTCTATTGATGTAATCACAGCTATTACTTAACCCTAATAAATCTAAACTACTCATTTTTGCATCTAAACCTGTTCCCACAGACTTTACTATAGTCTCCATAAACAAAACCCCAAAAGAGTTAGTAAATCAGGCCAAACTGCTAGGAATTACTATTGACAGCAAACTTAGCTTTGACTTGCATATTAATAACGCAATAAAAAAGACTCACTTCAAATTAGGCAAACTTTACAGAAACAAACAATACTTACACAAATCCAGCCGAATAAAACTTTCAAAAGGTCTTCTCCTTCCAGCCTTACTATATGGGTCTCCTATCTTCACCAATCTCCACAGCTCTTTGCAACAAAAACTACAGTCCTGTTATTATAAGATTGTAAAATTCGCATCAGCCCACCCAAATCGCACCCACCATTGCCAGGCCACTAAAGAACTAAACTGGCTAGAATTTGGACATTACCTACATTACACACAACTTACCTTTGCCCATAAACTTGTTTATAAACCCGAGTATTGCCCTTCCCTGAAAAATATCATTGAACTTTACATCGCATACAAAAAGCTACGCTCTAATAACAAACACCTACTTAAAGTATCAAAACCTAGTAAAAGAGCAGGTAGCTGCCTCTATTTCCATTCCATAACTAATAACTAAGCTGTGGAATGCTCCTCCATCATCAGTTACAGAATTAGACAACATAATCTCCTTTAAAAGAAAACTAAAACATCTCACTGATAACCCCAGCTGCACATGCAACACACATCCAGAGCCTCCTTAATCTAGGAAAACTGTTTCACGTAGCAAATATACTTGTGTATATGTTATGCTGTTACACCATATGAGTTATCATAGTCCACTCATCAATACAACCATCTTAACACACTTTCTCTTCTTTGTTACTTTCAAATTTTAATACTACCATTAAATATATGCCACCTATAATCTACTTATTCCCACTACCTAGCTATAAGATTCTAACTATATCTGTCTTATCTTTGTTTCTCTCTCTAATTCTGTCTTTCCCTTTTCCTACTCCCTCCCCCCCCCCAAAAAAAAAATTGAGCTGTATTGTTAAAACGGTATAATTTTCCTACATGCTAATGTTCCATTGTTACTGTATTGTGCCTTTTTACAACATATTTGCTGTTTAGATAGTTTTCTGTATTATTTCACTTGCTTTATAATTATAATTTTGTTTCCTTACAAATCCATGTAATGATTTTCATGCAACTTGAAGCTTTTCTCCCTGGGCCTTGAGCCCAGTGGACTTTCCCAGTCAACAAATGCCAATAAATAAGGAAAACGTAAGAGGTCAACTTTTTCTGTTCATCTTGTGGAGTAAACTGTTGGATGTTTGACTGTTTTTCTATAATATTTCTTATGCATTTGTTGACTGAGGTACAACACTTTTCCAGATGGACCATTTTCAGGCTCAATCTAGGTATGACATTACATAAAGAAAAAGCATATAGACATATTAGGAAACAATTAACAAAATGTATTATGACATCAAACATTTTCTTAAATTTATAAAGAGCAGTGACTGTGACTATTTACAAAGTGAAATCGGCTCAAGGTCGCACTGGTGTAACACAACAAGAGATCTATGGGTAGACAATAATTAAAACAGGTCTGTATTAGTTCGACAAAATTTATTTTCAACGAACACCTCTTCATCGACCCATATTCAGCAAAAATCACTTCCGCTATTCAGTGAATTTACCAATGGCAATGAAGTAGTTGGCCAACTACACAATTTGCCCTTTCCCCACTGTTGTGCAATCTCAGAGTTGGTATATATAATTAGGGGGTGTGGGGGGCAACACCCCCCATTTGTGTGGGTTTGATTTACTTAGTTGTGGGTCAGTTGTGCTATGAGGCAATTGTTTCATTGCCCTTGGAAAAATTAGCGAATTGCAGAAGTGATTTTCACTGAATATACGTCAATGAAGAGGTGCTCACTGAAAATAAATTTTGGCTTACAAATACAGACCAAATTAAAACATAATTTTAATTTGGCCAGATGTTTAATGAGAGCTTAGATGAAGGGAAAGGCTAAAGGCACTGAGAAGAATTTCATGCAGGCTTGTTTTACTCTCATTCCATAATAATTTTTTGGCATGTGTTTAAGAATATGGATACATGACTGGACAATAAGCATGTTATACAATTTAAGTCTAAGATATGCATACATATGCAAGTGTATTCTGGATAGAGGTTTTTGAAAAAGTAAATTAAACATGTGAAAATAAGTGAAAGCTATGGAAACTGTGGACTTCATACCATTTTTTTTCTTTACATCTCTGCATCAAGAGGTATTCTTAAATTGGCTTAAGAAAGACAGATACTTGAGTGAACAATAAGGATGTAATTCACTACAAGAGCAAGATTTGTATATCCATTTATGTGCACTTTGGTCAGGAGGTTTGCACATCTCATTTGTAAACATAAAACAACTTTTGATAAGGGTTAAAAAGCCACAGTGAATACCTAGATGGGCATGCATTAGAATTTCTCACCACGTCTCTTATGAACTCTTGCTTTGAGTGCATATTAAGTATAAGATACTGTAAGTGCACACTCGGATCACTATTTAAGCTACAGTATTATTTATGAATATCTTGATGATATTTTTTTAGTCTGGGGACTAGAAAATGAGAAGTTATGTACCTACCATAACGTTCCATGTTAGTTGTCTTCTCGGCTCCGACTCGGCCACTTACTAAAGCTCGAGAGCTAATTTTACCGGCTCGAGGCAACCCTATATCCCATGATGCAAGGCGATAACTACCCAGATCTCGTTTGGTAGCCAAGGAAAAATTATGCAATATATTCCTCCAACTGGAGAGGAGGAGGAAGGGGAAATAATCCCTCGAAAAAGACCAATCTGAGCTAGTAACACTAGGAAGCTAATTAGCTGGAAAAATTGGTTCAGGACTCTTCAAGGAAGAGGAACAATCTTCTCGGTCTGACCAGGCTAGGGGGATGGTGGGAGGGATGCAAGAAAGAAGGCGAGAGAAGACAACTAACATGGAACGTTATGGTAGGTACATAACTTCTCAATGTTAAGTTGTCAATCTCGCCTTCATTCTTGCTGGATGGGACCGCGTCCCTAGCACCTTAATCCTGGGTGGCTCAATGGAACAGACTCCTGAAAATGGTGGAACCAAAATTTGCTCTGTTTCTGGAGGCCAAGTCCAATTTGTAATGTGAAACAAAGGTATGAGGAGAGGCCCATGTGGCTGCTGCACAAATAGTGTCTATTGGAAGTCTAGCCTGAAAAGCTGTAGATGTAGCTAGTGCTCTAGTTGAATGGGCTTTTGGCCTAGAAGTCAACTCTTTACCTCTGAGTTGATAAATGCATGTAATCACAGAAGACAGCCACCTAGATAGGGTTACCTTGGATACCGGAAGGCCTTTCCTGTTCTCTGCATAGGATAAAAACAGTTGATCAGATTTCCTAAATTGTTTGGTTCTATCCAAATAATATCTGAGTTGGCGGTGAACATTGAGATAATGTAGTTTTTGCTCCGCTCTATTAGAATAATTTGGGAAAAAAACTGGAAGTTCGTCTGCGATGCCACTTTGGGTAAGAAAGACGGATTAGTCCTTAGAGAAACTCTGTCTTTGTGGAAGATTAAGTAGGGAGGACGAATGCAGAGGGCATGAAGCTCAGATACTCTCCTGGCAGAAGTAATGGCGACCAGGAAGAG
This sequence comes from Protopterus annectens, assembly GCF_019279795.1. Taxonomy (NCBI): domain Eukaryota; kingdom Metazoa; phylum Chordata; order Ceratodontiformes; family Protopteridae; genus Protopterus; species Protopterus annectens. The sequence continues at coordinate 299,958,423 of NC_056733.1, forward strand.
TGTCTTCCAAGAAAGAAATTTCAATGAACAGGTAGCCGCAGGTTCAAAGGGGGGAAGAATCAAGGATGTTAAGATTAAATTTAGATCCCACTGTGGTGGGGGGTCTCTAATCGGAGGCTTAAGTAAAAATACACCTCTAAGGAATGCCTTGCAAAGTTTATGGGACATGATGTTGTGGTCCAACAAGCCGATATGAAAATTTGAAATGGCTGCCAACTGAACTTTTACTGTGGAGGAAGAAGATCCTGACTGAAATATTTCGGCTAGGAAGTATAAGACCGAATGAATCGGAGCAGTAAAGGGATCTATGTTCCTAGCTTTTGCCCAGAAGGAGAAACGTTGCCATTTACTAGTGTAAATCCTTCTGGTGGAAGATTTAAGGGAAGCTACTATGATATCCCGGACGGGATTAGAAATCATAGGAAGCCTGGCTAGGGATGGAAGTGGAGCAACCAAGCAGTGAGGTTGAGAGAAGGTATGGATTGGTGCAGTTGCCCCGACTGGTGGGTCAGAAGATCTGGAACCGGGTCCAGATGCCATGGCTCTACCAAAAGATAATGATGCAGGAACGGTAACCATATCTGTCGAGGCCAATAAGGGGCAATGAGAATCATCTTGGCTCTCAAGGCGGTTGCTTTCTGAATTACTTGTGGTATTAGAGGAAAGGGAGGAAAAGCACAGAGAAGTCCCCGGGGCCAATCTTGGATTAGAGCGTCTCTGGGGGGATGCCTGGAAGGGGGAAGAGCGAGAAGAAGTTGGGGCATTTGCAGTTTTGAGGCGTAGCAAAAAGATCGCAGCAAGAAAGGCCCCACTTCTGAAAAATCTCTTCCGTCACAGATTGTTTGAGAGACCACTCATGAGGCATGAGAATAGCTCTGCTCAACCTGTCCGCTATGATGTTGGACTTCCCGGGGATATGCATTGCTATCAGAAACTGCTGAGAAGAGATTGCCCACTGCCAAAGTCTGAGTGCCTCTCGACACAGGGGATAGGACTTGGTTCCGCCCTGCTTGTTGATATACCACACTACGGACATATTGTCCGTTTGGACTGCAATAGTCCCCAGGGGAAGAGAGTCGTGGAGGGCTTGCAACGTTAAAAGCACTGCTCTCATCTCCAGGACATTTATATGCAGGTGGCATTCGAAAGGTTGCCAAGTGCCATGGATCATCCTGCCCTGATAATGCCCCCCCCCACCCTATCAGGGAGGCATCCGATGTAACCGTGGCGACCGGGGCGGGAGGAACAAAGGGTCTGCCCTGATGGACTTGAGGGGACAATATCCACCAGGTCAGATGCCTTTTGCAAATTGGAGTTATCATGATCCTGCGACGCATGGGAAGTCGTTGAAAGGACCATTGGGCAAACAGCATCCACTGTAGGAGACGCATGTAAAAGCGGGCAAGGGGAAGAAGTGTTATGGCGGCCGCCATAAGAACCAATACTTTCAGGGCAAACCTGGCCTGAATTTTCTCGCTCTGGAGAAGCACATGGATGTGGTTTTGAATATCCAAGATCCTTTGATCTGTTAACTTTGCTGAAAGTTGTACGGTGTCCAAATTGGCGCCTATAAAGGTACTAGATTGACAAGGCAGATTTGTCAAAATTTATAGAGATCCCTAGCCCTCTGCAAATGTGAACGGTGTAATCTCTGGCTTGGAGAAGTTGATGCCTGGTGGTGGCAGTGAAGAGCCAGTCGTCTAGATATGGAAACACCTGGAATCCTTGACGTCTCAGGTGAGCCGTAACCGCTGCCATACATTTGGTGAACACTCTGGGGGCTGTAGTGAGTCCAAATGGCAGGGCTCTGAATTGGAAGTGACTGGCCCCCAGCCGAAAGAGGAGAAACCTTCTGGAGCGCCTGTGAATTTTGATGTGATAGTACGCATCCTGAAGGTCCACTGAGCACATCTAATTGTCCTTGCCCAGAAAGGGTAGAATGGACTTAAGCGTGACCATCCGGAATCTTGTTTTCTTTACAAACTTGTTTAGTTTGCTGAGATCTAATATTGGTCTCCAGTCCCCTGTCTTTTTTTGTACTAAAAAGAACCGTGAGTAGATTCCGGATTCTATTTGGTCTGCTGGGACGGGCTGGATGGCTCTTTTTGCTAGCAGTTTTGATATCTCTGGTACAGCTAGTTCCCTTAGACCGGGTGGAACGTCTGGAAGGGTTCCCTTTTGCTGAATTGGGGTTTGGATAAAGGGAATTTTGTAACCCTCGGATATGATCGACTGTACCCATTTGTCTTGGGAAAGGGAAAGCCAGGCTTTTGGGTACAGCGATAATCTTCCCCCAACTGCCTCCGAAGGTGGACAATCGGGCAACATCTCAGGGATGCTGGAAGGGTTTGTCAGAGAGAGGCTCCCTGCTACCCTGATTCTGCGGACCCCTCTGCCCCTAGGGCGGCGTCTGTTGTTGTTACCCCCTCTGCCTCTGGGGGTAAACTGACCTCGTGCGTCAGGTGGGACTCCTTGAGATTTGCGGAACCACATTTTCCCTCCCTTCTGACCTTTTGGGTAAGGTCTTGAAGGGGTGGAGAAACGGACTCCTACGGCAGAAAGAGTCTTGCCATCTTGTTCGCATCTAGTCAAGGTGTCTTTCACTTGAGGTCCGAACAAGGTCGAACCATCAAAAGGAGAGTTTGTGAAGGATGCCTTGAAGGGGTCTGCAAAATTACAAAGCCGCATCCAGGATTGACGCTTTAAAGCCACTCCTGTGCCTGCGCCCCTATTCGCTCCATCAGCTGCATATGAAATGAGCCGCATGGAGGAGTTCATAGGTTCATAGGTTCATACTAGGCTATCTGCCCTAGGGCATTTATAAGCCTAGCCAGAGTGTGTATGGCTTTCGCCACCCATATTAAATTAATTTTGCTATGCCCTTTTTCAAGGTTAGTATACTGTGCCTCTGTCTAACAGTGACACAGAAGTGATACCCGGGGTAAACCTACAATCTCCCATCCACTCATCAAGATTCCTCTTGAAGAGAGTCAATGAGGGACTCTGCCTAACCTGGACTGGGATTTTATTCCAGAGTGAAGGGAGCCTCTGGGTTATGAATCTGTCCCTCCAGCATGTCCTATTTATTTCAGTGCTGAGGTTCAAGTCCCTCGAGCGTAGCTCTATGGGATTTGGATTTTCTGAGGTGCAGCATGTCCATTAATTCCGGGTTGGACATGGCTTTATACGTCAGGCACAGATCGCCTCTGAGCAGGCGGTATGCCACTGAGTAGAGCTGGAGTTTCTTTAACCGGGCAGCATACGGCATCTGTTTGTGTCCCTTGATCCTCTTGGTGAGGTACTTTTGGGGTCTTTCCAGTTGCTGCAGGTGTCTGGTAAGGTACATCCCAAAAGGGGCATTGTACTCAATTATGGGCCTGATGAGGGATGAGTAAAGAGGCACGATGACCTCCCCTGATCTAGACGTGAATCCCTTCATGATTAGGTGGGCTATATAAAATGTTTTTCTAACCACTTTGGCCACGTGGTTGTCAAATGAGAGATTGCTATCAACTTGGGTCCCCAGGTCCCTAATTACTTCTTCTGTACTTAATGGATTACCACCTATGTGGTAATTTGTGGGCACTTTGTTTTTGCCAAAGGGGATGACTATACACTTTTTGGCGTTTAGCTTGAGTCCATGGCTCTGGCACCAGTTGTCTGTTTCTATGAGGCCCTTTTGGAGGATGCTTGTGTCGGCTGGAGAGTCTATTATGGCGCCCAGTTTGCAGTCATCTGCGAACATGGACAGCCACAGTCCTTCCATGTTGGCCTGTACCTCCGAGAAATATATACCGAACAAGAGAGGTCCCAGGATTGAGCCTTGTGGGACGCCACTTGTAACTGGTTTGGAGTCTGACATGGCTCCAGCTATTCTAACCATGTGGGTTCTGTCCTTGAGCCAGTTTGCAACCCATCTAGTGACATAGGGGTTTATATTTAAGCTGGTGAGCTTATCTATAATGTCCGAGTGGGGTATTGTATCAAAGGCTTTTGCGAGGTCCAGGTAGGCTGTGTGGACCACCTTCCCCTTGTCAATGGCCTTGGTGACTGTTTCAAAGAAATCAACCAGGTTCAAGAGGCAGGAGCTGCCCTTAACAAAGCTGAACTGGGTAGGATCCAGTGTCTGCAGGTCCCCAATATCTTTATTTATAAGGTCCATGATGATCCTTTCCATAGCTTTGCAGACCAAGCTAGTGAGACTTATGGGGCGATAGTTTCCAAGATCCGTTGAGGCACCACCTTTGTGGAGAGGGACCACTGTTGCTGTACGCCACTCTTTGGGTACATATCCTGTAGTAAGGCTGAGATTGAACAGTAGTTTTAGGTTTGGGTTTAGCTCTTCTTGGAGTTCATGTAGGACGAGCCGGGACACCGTCTGGTCCCATTGATGCTGTGTTTCTTGCTTTGGAGAGGGCAGCTCTTACCTGAGCATCTGAGATGTCAGGGGCAGCACTCTGCTGGGATAGATATTAGCCCTTTGGTGGGGAGGGGAGAAGTTTGCTGAACCTGTCAGCTAGGATGTTGGCAATGTCTGTGGGTTCGGTGTATTTTTGTCATTTTGGACTAATTCTGAGCATATCTGGGAATTCCCACCCAGGTTCCTAACATAACTAAAGAAAGCCTTGTGATTATCCTTAGTGTCCTGTGCAATTTTTCTCTCGAAGCTGGCCTTAGACGATTTTATGAGTGCCCGTAGTTTTTCCTAATACTGATCAGAGATGCCTTCCCTTTTGGGATTTTGCTCTATCATGTAGTAGCTTCCTCCTTCTATTGTATAGTTTGTTTATGGCTGGGGTCCACCAGACAGGACATCTGCCTTTGGAGGATTGGGTCTTGGTTTTATTTGGGATTGCATGATCCATGCATTCCTGAAGGTGTTCATAGAATGCGTTTATAAAGGATTTTGCGGTCTGGGCCGTATTATCCACAGGCCCGGGGGCTTTGAAGGATTCCATCTTGGTTTTGAGGAGTGTGAAATTTGCTTTAGAGAAGTTTTTCACTGTGGTTTTCTGGGCATGGGGTGGGGTCGTGATGTGAATATCCAGTGAGATTAGTTTATGGTCTGATCTTACCAGTGAGGGATACACTTCTGGTCTGGAGCATAGAGTCCCCATGTTGATGATGATCAGGTCCAGTATGTTTTCCCCTCTTGTGGGAGTGGTAACAAGTTGTTCCATAGCATTTGAGTTTATAAATTCTAGGAACCTTTGGGCTAGGCTGTTGGAGCTAGAGTAATGCTCCCAGTCTATGGTTGGGTAGTTGAAGTCACCCAATATAATGGTGTTTGGAGAGACCTTCATATTTTCCAGTGTTCTCAGGAAGGCCGAGTGGGGTTCCTGGGTTTGGGAGGGTGGTCTGTAGCAGGCTATAAACTGGAAGGCAGTTTTACCCACTGTTAGTTGCACATGGATAGTCTCTGATGCTTCGTGCTGTGCCATCAACATGGAGGTGTGGGTATCTTTGACGAATATTGATACTCCCCCTCTTTTTGTGGTTCGGTCCAAGTTTTGAGGCCGAAAAGCATGGTATGAGGTATAACCTGGTAGTGCTGGGGTGCTCTCGAGAGCCTTGAACCAGGTTTCCGTTACTGCACAGATATCTATGTTCTCCATGCTAAGGAGAGTTTCGAGTGCGTGCATCTTGAGGTTTAGACTTGTGGCGTTGAGTAGCATTACTCTTAGTTTCTTATCCCTTGTGATACCTATGGAGGTGGGTTTGTCTTTTGAGCCTTGCCTAAAAAAGGCACTATGGTGGTAGCAAGAGCCTTTGCCAATATCCAAAAGCCCAGGGGTGACAGGTGCAAGCCGTCCCTAGTGAAGCATTGTGGCTTGTCGAGCATGTCATCCCAGGCTGACAGGCATTGGATCCCCTTTGAATGATACCAATACTTAAGCCAATTGTTGAAATTGATAATCTTGTCTTCATTCTGTGGCATCATTCTTGGTGAGGGTAAGATGCTACTCAAGGTCAGGGTCATACCGGCCTGGGCTACATGCTCAGAGAGCTCCTCTATGTCTCTTTTCATGTAGTCCAGGGAGGTACGTCTCAGGTCATTCACACCAGCACGGACAATGACTGAGTCATATTTGTACTTGCCTTGGAGTGACCTGAGTGCTTGTGTTATGTGGCGGATCCTAGTGCCCGACAGGCAGCTCACCGTGACCTTCTCCTTGTTCAGCCTGGTGAGTGGGACGTCAGTGTGCCTGATGATAGAGTCACGTATTACAAGTGTATCAGGTGTGTTGTTTACCCTTAAGGGCTGTGACTGTTCGGCACACTGGCTTTGTTAGCTATGTGTTGCACGTGTTTTGTTTTGGGGTAGCGGTTGCTTGGGTGTCTGCTTTGGAGGTCTCTGCTGCTTAGGCAGATTTTTATTTAGAGCCTCCAAGTATGTTTTTGTGTGTTTGTGTTTGGTTTGCTGTCGTGGTAGGTCTACGTGAGACTGAAATTGTAGTGAGTGTGGTTTCCTTCTCCTCCTGACTGGTTACGCCAGTACTGAGTTGAGAGAGCTTAGCCTCCAGTTTGGCTATATGGTTGCATCTCTCACATGTGTTGGAATTTGTTGGGAGGAGGAGAGGGTTGTCTGTGTACATGAGGCAGTTGTAACATTGCCTCAAGATTCCCAGATTCGCCAGCTGGACTGGAGAGGAGATTGACAACTGACCTTTGGACATGCTAGAATAGTATTGGGAATTTCTTTATAATTGAAAAAAATGGCCAATGGGGAGCAAGGTACTCCAGGGGGAGTTTGTGAGGATGTAGTGCTTTTAATTTTTTAGTGCTGACTTATATAATTGCTTTAGTGAGCAAGTGCCAGGTAACTTAAATGCAAAAATGACAAACAGTAACTTTCTTTCAAGTGAAACAAGGAAATAAGTACAGTAAGCAATGCAGATATCACTAGGGATCCACCGAAGCGCTGAAAAGCCGCGTTTTAGGTGGAATTAGCTTTTCAGGGAAATAACAAGCATACAAACAAAACTAGATTCAGCAGGCCTGGATCTAGTATATGCCACAGCAAACAAGGTGTACCAATTACAGTAAGAAATAGTTCAAATATGCAGGCACTATAAGCCTTTAACCAGAAATTCCCAGCTCAGAAGGGCAGATTCCAGCCTCTTCTCCCACAAGAGTGCAGACCTTGAACCTTCTTAATGTAAAATGAGTGAGTTAATTTTATCCTGGGACCCAGCAGCTGACAGATCCTGTAAAACTTCTCCCAACTCTTTAAGAACATCTCTTTGAAGGCGGGTGAAGTGACACAAGTAGTTCAGCGACCGCATGGCAAAGGTCACTGAAGAAAATATCCGCTTGCCGGACCCAGCAGCTGACGGATCCTGTAAAACTTCTCCCAACTCTTTAAGAACATCTCTTTGAAGGCGGGTGAAGTGACACAAGTAGTTCAGCGACCACATGGCAAAGGTCGCTGAAGAAAATATCCGCTTGCCGTACCTATCCATAGTCCTGGAATCCTTGTTAGGAGGATGGACAGGTACTGAAGGATCAGCTAATTCCTTCTTGGTGGCTGCAGCCACCACCATGGCATCAACCGAGACACCTTTTGTCAAAAATTGCCTATCAGGTGGGGCCGTGATGAATTTAGAAGGCCTCTGAGGAGTGGGTTCCACCGAATCCGGGGCCATCCACGCCTTCCGAGCCACCACATCCATAAGAGGGTTGAAAGGCGGAGATACCCAGGAGGTGGAGGGTCGAGAACTGAACGCCTCCAGGTATACCGACTCGTCCTCGGAAGGATTAAGGGAAGGCCAGTTCCCCCTCTGCTTAAGGAGTTTAAGGATGTCTGAGAAAGAGACATCCTCAGAGGGGGAACTTCGGGATCCCTCCGACTCATCCAAGTCAGTATCGGATGTAATAGACTCAGGGGAGTCTAGATGTTTCCTCTTACATGTCCTCTTACGCGGAGGCCACCTGACGGGTCAGGAGAAGCATCGGAAGAGGAAGATATTCCCAGTGGGGAAACCTGAGGCGTTGGATCTCTGGGTCCGTGAGCAAGAGAGTGGGAAGAGACGTCAGCAGGCACTGTAGTGGGAGGAGCTGATGGAACTGACCGTTGACTACGCCCTGGGGCTAGTACACTCCTCATCGCCTCGAAGGCTCCCCCATCAGAGAGGCCAGAAGGCTCCCGCTCCGAAGAGATAGGAACCCCAGGCCACACTGACAGGGACGGCTCCGAGGCTGATGTCGGGGCTGAGCTCACCAGCGCTGAAGCTCCGAGAGGGAGAACGGGGTCAGACAAGGGTCTGATGCCACTCGCCCCCTCGGAGCCGACGAGAGAGACCAGACGCCCGGATCCCTCCAATGAAGGCATCAAGGAGGAGATCGGAGCAGAGGATGACGGAGCGGAAGGGGGAGGTATCTGCTCCGAAGCCACAACAGTCACGGCTCCGAGGAGCTCTGACTCCGAACTCTGTAGGAGAGCCGAAGGAGGAATGTTGGGTGGATGTGTAATAGCTACCGTCTGATGAGACGGGCTATGGAGCATTTGGGCCAATGCCTGAGACTTTAATAGCCTACTCACCACTCTCTCAAGGTCGTGGTCAGACAGCCTGGACGACCGAGAAGACCGGCTCTGATGGCTCCGCTCCGAGAGCAGGGGTGATCTCGGAGCCGAATGTATAGACTCCAAAGAAGGAGATCTTGATCTCTTTCTGGAGATGGGTGGAGCCGAAGGAACCGAGGATACGTCGGCTCCAGTCGGAGCCGACAGTGAGTGCCTAGATTTAGCGGTATCGGCGCCGGGTGGAGCCGATACTGTCAGCTGTGACACAGAAGGATCGGCTCCGGCCGGAGCCGATCTCGTCACAGAAGGCAAACCAGTAGCCGATGGCTTAGGGCTTGGAGCCAAAGGCTTTACTGGTTTCGAGGGCTTCCCCGGAGCAGACTTAGTCGGGGAGCTCTCAGACTTTAATAAGCCCCTCAGTATTAGTTTATTTCTGTGCTCCTGCAGGACTCTTGGGCTGAAGGCGTGGCAGACAGAACAAGAGTCCTGCAGGTGCAGAGGTCCCAGGCAGTAAGCACAAGAAGTGTGACAGTCTGTCAGAGACATTTTCTGACAGCATGAGTTGCACTTCTTGAAGCCTGAGACTTTTGTGTCCTTCAACATAACGGTGTCGAGGGAGCACCAAGTACCAAAAACACACACACACACACACACACACACAATAAACACCCAATCAAAAAAAAAAATAAAACAGGGATACAAATACACCCAAACACCACACAGAATCCCTGCCAAGAAATTAGGAAAGGGGGAGGCTTAAGTCCTAACTTAGGGTAAGGGATAAATAACTGGATAAGGGGGAACCACTAACGGGAGATAGGGTTAAAAATCTAACCGTTAACAGTTAAGACAATAACAGTAGTGGACTAAAACGAAAGGGAGTGACTAAAAGTCTGAAAAATTGAAAACTTACCAGGAGCAGGTAAAAAATGCACCTCGCAAGCGAAAGCGGCAAACGAGATCTGGATAGTTATTGCCTTGCATCATGGGATATAGGGTTGCCTCGAGCCGGTAAAATTAGCTCTCGAGCTTTAGTAAGTGGCCGAGTCGGAGCCGAGGATCAGCTCCGAACCCATCCAGCAAGAATGAAGGCGAGATTGACAACTTAACATCGTAATATTTAACTGACCATAAAGTATATAAAAGACAAGGCTCCTTGGGTGCACTTAGAAACATACCTCTGAACTGTCTAGATTTTCCTCTCATATTTTGGTTCTATTCCTCATAAAACTTGTTTTTTTTGGCAAATCACTGAGGTGATCTGAGGACTAAAGTCACTAACACTGACCTACATTTGAGTTTCAGACTTCAAATACTTCAGAATATGTATGTTAACACAAACCCTGTTACTCTATCAACTTTCTAAGTTTATAAGAGCAATATTTAAGATCTTTGCTATTTTTGGGTCTTTGTCCCTCCACTTTGTCAGGCTTTGTCCAGATTTCTTGCACTAACAAGTTGAGCGGTATGTTTAGAAATTATAGCAAGGCACTATTTTGTATACTGCAAGATACAAACCAATGCCTTCAATGTGAATACTCATGTAAAGGAACGTATACACAAGGCTCCTGTATATATTTGTGGGTGAACTACGTTGACAAACTTACATGTACTAGTTTGAATGCTTGCTGCAGAATATCTGACTAAGGTCTGTCAAGTTCTTTCAGCTATTGTTTGAAAAAAAATGTCCACAATGGTAAACTATTACAACACAAAACAGTAATGCAGGAAATGTGTATGTAACAGGGCCTTTTATCCAAGTTTTTTTTTGTGTGTACTTGTATTCAAGGAGAGAATTCTGTATACCAAGCCAGTTATATTTAATGTGTTTTGTCACACTTTATTAGTACATCATGGAAACCAGTGAAATAAGTGCTGTGAAGCAGCACAGTTTTATTTATTTGAGCCATGCTTTGCAATTAAAAGCTTCATAAACTTTATATTAAAACCATGCCCCAATAAATTAAAAGTTTCCCTCAGGGACATTACTTTAGGGATCTCCCATAGACTTTAATGGACTCATCTCTGTGCATACGCAGCATGCATCCATTAAAGTCTATGGACACAATTCATCTCTTCCCTGAGATGATGACACTGAGTTTAAAGCTCACCATAACTTTGAATGGCATCAGAGTGGGAAGAATAAATTTCACAGAGGATTGAAAAGGATTCTCAAAATGTTTGCTGATTAGCCAAAAATGTAATTCTGCTGCATATGCACCACGAAGGCTGGTGCAAAAGGTAAGCCACCGTGTAACAGCACACTTTAAATTGAGTGAAAACAACTACTTAGTAGAACTGAAAATCAAGGTTTATATACAGAATGTTTGAGGATCCTGAAGATTTTGTCTACTAGAAATGATGCAATATAAGATTGACTATTAAATAATGCCTATCGCTTCTTCAGACCCACTGTGGAGGAATATATTATCACCTCATGACAGATTCCTTGGAATAGCACATGTGAACTAGAAATCTAAATCATCCCAAACAAGACTAATTACTACTTCATAGCTATAGAACACACTATGTCCCCCTTCTGAGCATGGCAGCTACATTAGCTGAAATTATCATTAAACCCAAGACCTTTCTTCTGGGGACTTCAACTATCCATAAATATACACTGCCAACAGTCGGCATGCCCAGCACTTCCTTGACATTATAAATGTAATCCTGTTTCACAAACTGTTTACTATCCTACTGGGGACCCCGATATTCCAGATCTAGTCCTCAGAAATATGGCCACTTCTTTCATACCTCTATATGTATTATCATGTCTTGTTAAATCAGACAATTCAGTGACCTTTTCTTTTATAACTGGTGGTGGTACTTCTGTAAATAGCTCTGTGTTTAGGGAGTTTTCAAAAGCAAATCTTCTTCAGGTACTCAACGACTTAAATAAATTCTACTGTAATCCTCCCCTGATGGATCTTTGTTGCTCAACCTTCTACATGTGCCTCTGATTTCCACTCCCACTTAAACAGTTGTATTGATGAGGCAGTCTGTATCCACAGCAAATATAATGAGAAATTTAGAAACAAACCCCTGTGGTAGAATACCATTATATACAGATTATATAACAAGAGTAGTTGGTGCCACATCTGAAAGCAAAATGTTGCCAGTGGTATACTACATGGCAAGTTTTGGGCTGTCTATTTGGTATTTATTTCTCTGAACTTCAGGCCAGCACTTTTGACATTTGGTTAACTACATTTGCAGTTGACTGTAAATTGGGTGTTATTATGCTATCTTCAACTGACTCACAAATGCTCCAGCACAGCTTAGACCATGTTAACAATTGGTGCAAAGACAATGGTCTCAAATTAAATGTAAAAAAATATATATCACAGCTCATTTTGGTAAACAAAATGGGTTCACTTACAGCACAGGAGATGCACCCCTCCAATCAGACACAAGGTTAGTAGTTCAGAAAGCCTTATGTCTGGCCTATCTAATTTCCCAAAGGCATCTCAACTAGATACAAGGAAATGTTAATTCCCCTTTACTCATATCATCTCAGAACCATTGTTCAGTATTATAAACCTTTTGGCATGCATATATCTAAACATATCACACAACTTGAGAGACCTCACAGATTCATAACTAAAAAGATCAGTGACCTCAAAAATGTTAGTAATCAGGACAGAATGGCAGCCATTTCTCTGTACTCAGTCTCTTACAGACCCCTCCATGCATAGCTATGTGTAGCCTTTTGAGTCATGAAAGATCCAACACTATTTGATCTCTATCCCTTCACAAAACTAACTGCACATCAAGTACTCAGTTATAGGAACTAACCCTTCATCAGCAAATAAATAAGACATTTTGGCATGATAAATTCGTATCTCACCTTATCCATCACCTCTGGAACAAACTTCCACTACATGTCAAGAAGAGAAGCACATTTGCCACATTCACAATTTATCCTAGATAACTGGATGAGCAGCCTCATTCTCTCCTTGTCTACCTAGACATGCCCTCCTTGAGGCTAGTGGGAAATTTTGAACAGGGTTTTTCGGCTAAGCTTGAAATGGTCTGCCAACTGATTGCCTAGTGCTTACCTATGAACCTATGCAGTATGATTCTTGACTAGGGTTCTTTGGGTGCACGTGATAATAACAACAACTTTTTTTTTATACTTGGATAAACAGTTTTTCAAAATGATGTTTGGAATATGAATATTCAAACAATGGTATTTATGTCCAGGATTTCTGTTTGAATAATACCGACATACTTACTTTACCGTCTTGAATGTATGTAGCATAACATTTGATTGTTATTCAGCTGTCATTTGGAAGGTTTTCCCATAACAGCAGGCTAACGGCAAACAAAATTGCTGTAGGAAATATGTAAGTAATGTTTGCACTTGGGGAGTATTCAAGTGGAGATTTGTAAATGTCCAGCTAAATGTATATGAGAAAAGTGGTTTGCTATCAAAATCGTGGAATTCAAAACCACGAACGTTGATTCCTTGAAACATTTCATCACCTCATGAATATTAATGAGGTCAGATGATCGCATACCATCAACAGTTTCGATCTTAAGGAGGACAGTTGCTGTTTACAGACATGCTGTATTTCTCTGCCCTGCTGACGAACTTCCGAACTGCCGTTCACTTGACTGTCAACATACCGACTGTCGCTCCTACCACGTTCAAACAGGAGCAGGACGTTCAACTGATTTTCAAGATTTTGATTGTAAACAAGGAAAAGTAAATGGGTTGTACTATTTCAGACCCATGTTACAAGTATTTAGGATAGTTTGTGTGTACAACTGATAATTTACTACAATTGAAAATGACACTGAATGCTTTGTTTTTGACATATGTAGTATAGCTTTAATCAAAGTTTCAATGCAGATTTGTGACAACTTCAGGAGAGATTTTTGTATATTATGCTAGCTATATGCAGAATGAGTGAGTCTGCAGATAGTCGGAGGAATTGTTCACAATATTTTAATGACTGTTCAGATAACTGGGTCACAGTAAGAAATGTAATAGAGCTTTACATCGATATTTCTGCATACAGTTGAGAGCATCTGATGACAGATTTTGTATGTTAAATTAGCTATATTCAGGCTGAGGGTTTTTGAGGATTAGTGATTAGAATTCTCCATAATATTTTAGTGGCTATGTATCCGCAGTGGTGCAGCTGTAACGTTGTTGCCTCACAGCAAGAGGTTCTCCCGTTCGATTCTCGACTGGAGTGTGGGGAGTGCCTTCTGTGTGGAGTCTGCATGTCCTCCCCGCGGTTGGGTTGGCATTCGAAAGACATGTGTAAATGGGCATGCCTTTGTTGAAGGTTGAATGTCGAACTGGCACCTCGGCGTTCGTGAAAAATCTACTGCCAATCATTAGCGAACCGGAGTTCCGCTGTGGCGACCCCTAACCGGGAAAAGCCAAAAGACAACAATAACATTTTAGTGGCTATGCAGACAAGTGAATAAAAGTAATATGGAGCAAAGGCATCATACACACCCATGTCTACACTAAGGGTTTACCCTGTGTACACAGCAGCATTTTCTATCAGTGTGTCCATTAGTATATATAATTATTTGATCACATGCTTTTGGTATATTTATGCATTTTTAGCTATTAGGATGGGCTCATGAAGTTCTAATTACAGTAAGTGTTCTGTGGTTGAATTCATTGAACTGTTGTGTCAAACTCATTGGCCCTGGGGGGAGGGGTGGTGCTGAAGTTGCTGTTTAGTTTTTTTTTATCTGCCTGGGGAAGCAATTTGGAGTATCTTGCTGAAGGATGATGTGCATTCAATGAATGGTGCATTGGATCATGTTCGTTTATAAAACAAAGTTTGTTAATTTGCTTACTGAGTGAGAAGACTGGACTAAGACGTTGGAATATTCTGGACAGACTTTTTTTAGGGGTGCCACATTCTGACGTCTCAAGATATTTTTTCTCTTCCATAGTAACAGTCTGATGGTTCCTCTGCTTGTACCCAACTTATCAATCTGTTATGATGGGTGTTGGCCAAAGTGGTGAGGATTCCCAGGTAAGGCTACAGCCCCATAGCCTGTTTTTTCCTGCCAGGCCAGTTTATCCCACAACATTAAGAATTGGGCAGTATTGAGTAGGCCAGAATTTTGGCCATTGTGAAATGAGAAATGTTCTTTCTTTGAGTGGACTAAAAAAAAAAAAACAAAAAACAAAAATTGCTTCAACACTGGGCTGTAAGGACAGTAGGACAACCACCGGATTTCTTGTTAGCTCACTTAATCCCACATAACTTCTAAAAGAAGTCATATATCTTAATAAAACACAGCCAGTCCACAGGGGCCAAGCACAACTAAACAAAAAAATGAAACGGACCACCAAGGTCAATTGCTCCACACACACAAACCAAACGAACTAAGCGCTTTCACCAGATACCAAGCCTAGCTTCATCAGAGTCATTTGGTTAAACATCTGATAAGTTTTTAAATAAATACTTAGTCATCTTAAGAACCAATCACAGGTAATGTGTTTGTGACCTCATACAATTGTCATTTCACATTTAAAGAGACAGTTCATAATGCCTGTCCATACAATTGTTACAAATTCTATACAATGGTTAAAACATTGTCAACTCACACTATCAATTACTATATGGGTGAAAATGCAACTAAACACTCTCAACCCTCCAAACACTGACCAGCTTCCCCTTCTTTCATTCCTCTCTTCTACTTCACAATAATTTACTTTTTCTACATTAAATAATCCCATATGATGCTCCAACAGGCAAAAAAATTACACCCATGGTTCATATACTACTGTAGAGAGAGAGAGAAACAGATATTATCAGTCTCTCTGTCTTGCAGATATGACACGTGCCTTATACAAAACAGCATGTCAATTATTTCAAAATTGGCCTTAGTCCAATAGTTACCCAAGCAGACCAAACCAACTACATCTTATTTACTTCCCATCTCCACCTTACCCACCCTAGGTAAGATATCTGCAAAACAGGTCTATATTATGTCCTCGAAGAGGCGTTCCGTCAAACACCTCTTTATCGACCCTTGAAACGCGAACTGTCATAACAGTGAATGGCCACATCAGTGACTTCTTTCCCTGGGAAAGAAATTGTTTGGCCATCCTTGTTTACCATTTTTCCCACTGTAGTGCGATCTCAGAGTTGGTTTATTTAGTTAGGGGGGTGTTTGGGGGCACAGCCCTCCACGTTGGGAGGGTGGGGGGGGCAAAGGCCACCACTTTGTAATGTTTGTAGTGATCTTGTTTTTAGGGCAAATGATTTCTTTCCCATGGAAAGAAATCACTGATGTGGCTGTTCGCTGTAATGACAGTTCACATTTTAAGAGTCGATGGAGAGGCGTTGAAACGCCTCTTTGAGGATATAATACAGACCCTATAAAACTAATTTACATTCAGCTAGTTGATTACTTTAATAAATATAAACTGTCAGAAACAACACAATATAATATATGGGTCCTCAGAGCAGGTTTTGGGTTCCAATCCGGCAAAAATCAGTGGTCCAACCTCAAGGCCCTTCAAACTTTTTTCCTTCGTACAATGCACCTACTCCCTAAGATACCTTACAACCAGGAGAGGAACAACAGACTAGGAACACAGTCCTAGAAGAACTGCAAGCCTTCTGGTCTTATAAAAGGAGGACAGGGGATGGTGGAAGGGCTGCTGTATCGGATGGACACTAATGAAAGGATCTATCATTATGGTAAGTACATAATCATCATATCCTATTCACTCAGTGCATCCAATCCAACATATGAATTTCCAGTTACAAATCTTCCTGGGTGGCCTCGTGACAGGAGACTTTTAGAATGGTACAGCTGATGGAGGCTCTGGCTGTGGATAGGCAGTAAAACATATAATGGCTGATGATGTATGACCATATAGCAACATCAAAGATATCACTAATGGAAGAGGATCAAAAGAAGGCCGTGGAATCAACTATAATCATAGCTGATCACCATAGGTTTGCTTGGTAAAGTGTTTTTCTGATTAGCAAAAATGAAGGAAATGCAATCAGACAGCCACCTAGAAAGGGACACTTTGGATACCTTTTTTTCCCCAGTTAATTATCGGCAAAAGAAATGAGCTGTGCATCTGTCCTGAGTGGTTTAGCTATGTGAAGGTTAAAATGTAACTATCCATGTATGTCCAGAGTATGCAAAATAAATTTTCCCTTATTGGTGTAATTCAGGAAGAAAACAGGCAGATGAACAGCTTGGGACAGATTTGACTTGAGCTACTTTTGGAAGAAAGGAGGGACTGGTCCTGGCAGACAATCTGTCCTCATGAAAAATTATGTAGGGAAGAGTAAGAAGATAAGACCTGCAGCAACAATATTCTCCTGGCTGAAGTAATGGCTACTGAAACAGTGTTTTTCAGGATATGAACTTCACCCGAGTGGTGGAAGCCAGCTCAAATGGAGCTTTAGTTAGAAGTTTCAATACCAAGTTCAGCTCCCACAGAGATACGGGATCGTTGATGGAGGTCAAAGGAGAAAGATCCCTTTAAGCAAGGCTTTACACAACTTATTTGAGACTAGATAATGGTTCTCGAACCCAACATGAAGACTGGAAATCACTGATATATGCACCTTGATTGTGGAAAAACTAACACCCATCTGAAAAAGACTGCAAAAATCAGAAAATTTCAGGTGGTGACGCACGAAAGGGGTCAATATCTTGACTATTCATCCAGATAGCAAAGTGCTTTAATTTAGTTCAACAGATCCTGCAGGCAGACGTTTTCTGGGAAGCTATACGTATATTGACCACTTCTGTCAGATATTGATATTTGGTCATCATCGGAACTGGAGAAACCAAGTGGATAGTTTTAGACTCAGGATGACCAGGTGAGGCTTGACAGAAGGGTTAGTGACTAGATTCACGATAGGATCCAGAAGCCAGGGGGACTTCAGAAGAAAAGTATCATAAGATGGGAACCAGACTGTCTGGGGCAGAAGAGGGCTGTGAGAAAGAAAGATACCTTACACCTTATTGCTTTCTGGATTAATCTAGGAATCAATGGGAGAGGACGGTAATAGTAAAGAAGCTATGGAGGCCATTGCTGAGACGGATCATCCCTGAGTGACTGTCAAAGAGGGGAAAGGCTAGGCAAAGAACCTGCTGCACTTTCATATTCTGGGAGCAGGCAAAATTATCACAGCAGGGGGTGCCCAATTGACAAAAGATCTGGTTGGCCACTACTAGACTGAGGGACCACTCATGAAGCATGAGGAAAGACTGCTGAGCTTACCTGCTAGACAACTGGTAACTCCAGGTATGTGTGCTGCAACTAGAAAGCAATTGGAGATCATTGCCCATTGCAATACCCTCACTGCTTCCTGAAAAAGTCGATAGGATCTGGTTCCATCATATCTGATAATAAACCAAATGATGTCACATTGTCCATTTGGATGGAGATCACACCCTACAGAAAGCAGTCCTGACATTCCTGCAATACAAGGACTACCCCCCTCAATTCCGGGATATCTATGTGAAAGGTAGCACCTAAGTTTCTTCATGATGCGCCCACGCCACCCCCACCCCCAGGGAAGGCTCATCTATGGTCACAGTAGCCACCAGAACAGGAATTACCAAAGTTTTTTCCATTGATACAAGAGGTGATTCAAGCCACCAGCTCAAATGAGACATGCAAGAGTCCATGATGAGAATGGTCTTTGGTAGGGGATGAAGACATTGGCACCATTGAGATAACAGGCATTGTAAGATTCTCATTTAAAAGTGATCAAAGTGAACTATTAGAACCAATGAAGCCATGACACCCATTGCCCTCAAGACCACAGTTGCAGGAGGGGTGGGACTGAGAAGAAGAGACTGAACTGTCTCTCACAGAGAATGTACTCTTTCCTGTAGAAGAGAAATTATGCAGAGTGGTGTCCATATAGCAGCATATGAATGTAACAGTCTAGGAAGGAGTAAGGTTTGACTTCTGAAGGTTAACCAATACCCCTAGGAAGGAGCAAAGGTTGAAAAAGTAATTGGTTTAAGGAAGGGACTCCACTGAAGGGGCAGTGTGGAGCCAATCGTCCAGTTATTGGAAAATCCTGAGCAAAGGTTGAAAAAGTAATTCTTGGTTTGAGGAAGGGACTCCACTGAAGGGGCAGTGTGGAGCCAATAGTCCAGATATTGGAAAATCCTGAATCCTAGGAGTTTGATGTGCAACTAAATTTGCCATACATCTGATGAACAAATGGCTCCTATTCAGAAGCACAAGATTCTCCTAAACTACTTTGCAATCTTGATGTAAAGGTAACCAGTCACAGGCATCTATTGAGCATATACAGTCATAATCCCTGAGGGAAAATTGATTGCACCATGACTATTTTGAAGAGGGCCTTTTGAACAAACCTGTTTAGAAGTCTTGGATCCAAAACAGGTCTGAGGTTCTGAGTTATCTTGGGACCCAAAAAAGAATCTCAAATAAAAACCTGACTCTCTCTGGTCTGGCAGGACATCCAGGATATTTTTTTTTATATATAGCAGAGAGAAAGAGAGAGAGAGAACCTCTTTGGTGGTCTTTCTTACCTTTTATATAAAACATGCGAATCACATTGATTTCACTAGTGAATAACTAAGCATACGATTCGCATGGTATATATAAAATGTCTATTGGATGGTTGTTTTGTGATTCTGAAGCAGTTCATGGTTGTAATGAATGAAAGAGCTAAAAAATCATATTAAAACTTTTGATTCTGACTGACGTGTTGACTTACATTTTGGTTTTTGAGTTACTCTTTACACTGGCTGTTTTTTAATTTTAATTTTTTTGAGCCTCTTGATATAGTCCTCTTAACCACTTGTCTTGCGTGATGGCCATCCCCAGATGTTTCCAGAGTGGAGCAGTTGGGGAACCCTTCAGGGATACTACTGCCTTCTGTCCTAAAAGGGGCCACAGCGTTCTTGATCGTTTTAGTTCTGCTGTATGATTTTTGAGAATGCTACTCCAATGGCAGATTCTAGCCATCTTGCTTGCATTTCTGCATCCTTTCCTTCAGGAATGTTAAAAACAGAGATGGATTGCCATATGGGGTATTCATGCAGGATACCTTGAAGTGATCCACAAAGTTGCATAGGCACAGCCACACATGGCATTTCATCGCAAAGCCCAAACTCGCTGCCCTGGTGGCTCCATCCATCGCACTGTGCACCACATGAAGTTATAGATGTTTGACACAGAGAAGGCTGTTTTCATTTCCTTACTAGTGTTGGCTGTCAGAAGAATCTTCAGAGTAGATAGGTCAGTTCAGCCAAATCTCTCTGAAATGTATTCATCTGGATAGCATATTTCAGGGTCATTAAAGCAAAGTGCCCATACAATATGTCCACTTCCCAAGCCCATCTATCTCCCCTATCTCTTTATTAGGTTGGTGGATGGAATGAAAATCTTCTGAGAATCCTCTGTTTGTAGCCACCATGATAGTGGAGTCCACTGCTGGGGATTTAGCCAAAAACTTTTTTTGGAGGACTTAGAATCCTGTCAGGTTTCCTGGGGACTGCCTCACAATTATCCAGCTCCAGCCATGACCTTTGAGCCACCAGATCTACAAGCTTGTCAGCTGAAGGAACCACATAGGATGCAGATGGTGTCGAACTATAGGCCTCAATGAGAACTGCCTCATTCTGAGAGGGGAGAGGGTCTACAAGCCAAACTCCCCTCTGGTGCAGAAGCTCCAGGATATCCCCAAATGAGGAATGTACCAGAGGGGTAGTAGGGAACCCTCTTAATTGTAAGAGTCAGAATCCAAGGTGGAAGAAGCCAATGGAAAGTCTAGATGCTTTCTTTTGCAAGTTCTCTTTTTTTCTGCTGTAACAGTGGTGGCGCCATCTGACTCCTCAGAGGACTAAAGCTGCTGTGGAGCAGAGGGCTCAAGACTTAAGAGTTTAGTGCCAGCTGGATACTTAAACAGAAAGTGGTAGCAAGATGGGAGGGAGTACCTAGGTGGATTAAAACTTGGAGGTGGCTTAGTGTAAGTTCTAACTGGAGAACTAATCTTCCGCAACACCTGAAAAGCTAATCCAATCACAGAATAATCTAAAGACCTCTCGAGTCATCAGATCTGAACTTACCTTTGGAGTTGAAAGCCTCAAGACCACTTCCTTGGAAGGCTCTGATGATGCAGGGACAACCAAGAAGCCCAAGGGGATAAGCCTGATAAGGGCAGTGGAAATGGACTCATTGGATCCAAAGCCAGTGCTGTGGTTGTCAATCCATTCCCCACTTCAAGGACTGTGTTGGCTACGATGAGATTAGAAATTATAGAGCCAGATTCGGAGACGTCGGTATGGAAATTATCTGAGAAGTTTGTACTGAAGATACAGATCCCTGGATAAAGAACGGATCCGAAGACACTGGAGCTGAGGCCCAAACTCGTGAAGGAAGAATGGTCAGGGTAAAATGTGTGGCTCCAACCACATTTTGAGCAGAAGATGCTGGAATGACTCCCATTTCCATCTGATTCCTCAGGAACCTCTGCATCAAGTGGTCCAGATCTGCTTTAGAGGTACTCCTGTAAGACCTGAAGGATTTTGTTGACCGCATTGGAGAGGGTCTGGAATGAGGGGGCTGATCCAATTTCTTATCTAGAGTTTCTTTCCCTGGACAGTCCAGCAAAAATATCATCTCAGATGGGACAAGTTCCATCAGTGGAGTGTATGTTGTCATCCTGGTCACGTCCAAGAGCCTTGGCTACTTCAGAGCTGAAGCTGGAGAGAGTGGAGTCACCTGCCTCTCTTTTGGATCCGAGTCTCCAGGTTTGACATGTTTCTTCGGCTTCAAAAATTCTGAATCCAGTTTATTCCTCTGGTCTGAAACACCCCTAGGACCAAGCCCCTTGCACATCTCAAACTCTACACTGAGGTGGAAGGTTCCCATGCAGACAAAACATTGAGTGTGTCAATCCTGTAGTGGGAATTTATGCTCACACAGGGTACATATTTTAAAAATGGTTTGCTTGCCCATTATACAGGAAAATATAAACACCTTAACGGACAGGAATGAAGTAATGAATCACCCTCTAAACTAGTAAAGAATTGCCATATGGGGTATTCATGCAAGATACTATATAACTAAGAATACAATTAAACTATGTAATTCACACACAGAAAAAGGGTTTAGCAATAGTCTAAGCTTAGAAATTATATCAATCCTAGTTCTGCATCTATATTCATATCTATGTCTACATGTATAGTTTTAACAATGACAACATCACAAGTACTATGGCAAGAAAATGTCCAGACAGTGGGGCACACAAACAGCTAAAAAAGCTAAAAGGTAGAACAATAATGAAATACAGCCTTTGTAACAACACTACCACGCACACAAATTTTACAAACTCTTAACTTTAGAACAACAACATTCTATCAGAAAAAATGTGAGATGATGAGGAGCACTTAGCTGCCCAGATCGTATCTGTTCACTATGGCGGAAAACAAGATTTGAAGGAGCTTAGGGGGATAGGTGCATTATGGGAATGGAAAAAAAGTCTAAAGGTGTTCAAGGCTGGAACACTCATGTTGCTGGATCGGATCCAACAAGCATCTCCAAGGAACAATCTGTTATATCAGTTGGACTGAATAAATAGCATCTAAAGTTTACCATCTGCTAGGCCACTCCGCTCTCAACATGCATATGTTAGAACTAGGCGTTAAGTCATGAAGCAACTTTCTGGTTCCACAGCTACCTTTCCAACAGATAATTTTTTGACAAAGTTGGCATCTCCACTTCCCCTAAAGCTCCCTTAATCATAGGTATTCTTCAGGGATGAGCCCGAGGAACATCACCTTTCTCCATCTTTATCAATGATACTTCCCTATGATTTACCTGAACTCCCAATTTTGCTGTATGTTGAAGACATGGTACAGTTCCACACCAGTGGTTTCCTCCCCACTCTTAAATGCCACACACAATCCTACTTCAACATACTGTTAACAATCCTACTTCAACATACTGTTAACCTGAATTTCTAACAAAAAAACCCTTTGAATTATTTTAAACAAATGCATGGTTTCTGGTGCAAAACCTACAGAAATAAAATACGCCATCTCCTTGCATATCAGATCTACACACAATACACACTGAAACTGTATTTTCCTTTACATACCTAGGAGTTTGAGTAGACTCATTTTTCACCTTTCAAATCCACCTAGAAAAAATGAGAATAAAAATAAATTACCTCCTATTCTAGGCCAGACAAATATCCCACTTTTCATCCAGTGTTACAAGATCACCCAGAGGCAAAGACATCCTTTTGTCACAACTTGGATATGGCCTACCACTTATTACTGCTTCTCAAAAATGAATGAAAAAAACAATTCAAACTCTTGCCAATAAATTCTGCAGATTTATCACTCTCCTCCCCTAGACAAAAATACCACTGATCTACCACAACAAAAGCCTCAGTCATTCAGAGGGCACACCTTTTGCTGACCTCTCAAACAAAAACTCCCACACTCAGTTTCCTTTAGCCAGTTTGTTGTCAAATTCTATCCAAAAACATCCTTCTACAATCTCAGAATCCAAGCAAACAATGGGCTACTGCTCAAAGCACAGTTTTCTAAACTTCAATGTACTAGGCACAGCTACTCTACTGTAGGCCCAAAACTTTGGAATCTCTTCCACCTAATCTCAAAGAAATTACCTCTTATCCAACTTTCAGAAAGGAGTCAAAATCCCACCTGTGCATCCAAGCAAAATGTACATTTTTGTTTTTATCTGTCTAGCATCTACATTTCTGAAGTAAAAGCCAATATTTAATAATATGACTATATCTGTACATGACCGCAGTGGTGGTGGTGCTGCGGTAGCGTTGTCGCCTCACAGTAAGACGTTGTCCTGTTCGATTCTCAGCTAGAGCATCTTCTGTGTGGAGACATGCGTGAATGGGCGTACCTTCGTTGAAGGTTGTGCGTCAGAGCTGGCAACTCGGCACGTAAAAATCTACTGCCAATCATTAGCAGACCGGAGTTCCGCTGTGGTGACCCCTAACCGGGAAAAGCTGAAAGACACAACAACAACTATATCTGTAGATGACTGCAAGTTAGCAGAAGTTAATGAATCCCCAAATGACCTAGCCATTTTGCAGGAAGGTTTGTCCCAAATAAATAACTGGCACAAAGTCATGGACTGAAACTAAATGCCAAAAAATGCATTACTGCATCCTTTGGGAAGTCATTTATACCAGGGAACTACCACATTAACAATATATCCCCTAAGAGATGACCCAGTTGTTCAGGATTTAGGAATTTATGTGGACAGAGACCTAACTTTTGACCAACATGTGTCCCTTGTTATAAGAAAGTCTTTCTATATAGCAAAGCTTATAAACAAAGGGAATGTGTCAAAATCTAGGGATGTCATTGCTCCCCTTTACTCAGCCCTCATTAGGCCAGTCATTGAATATAATGCCCCCTTCGTCATGTATCTGTCCAGACACATTCAACAAATGGAATGCCCACATAGATACCTCACTAAAAGGATACAAGGCCTACATAAAATGCCCTACATGGTCCAACTCAAAGCCCTGTTACTATACTTGGTATCCTACATACTGCTACGAGGTGACCTGCGTCTAGCACAAAAGGCATCCTCCAACCCAATACAGAAAAATCTACTGCACGTCAGCAAGTCAAATGGAATCAGAAATACACAGTCTAGGGATCTAAACCTTTTCTGCAATATCAACAGAATGGTTTGGACGGACAGGAATCTCTCATACAGGATACCGTTGTTCTGGAACAGGAACAAATGCCCCATCTACATAAAACAAAGTTCATCTTTGCTCATATTCCAGGTTCTATGGATGGAAAACAGAAAATTTACCCTCCTGTACTACTAATGGACAGTGGCAGCTCCTAAATGCTTTATCCCATGCATGGGTCCCCCTCAAATTATCTATAGTAAGATCCCAGTTAATCTAATTAGGAGTATTATACAATAAATTATCTATAGTAAGATCTCAGTTAATCTAATTAGGATTTTTATACAATTATCGACCACGGGATGAGTAAGAACAGTCTCCAAGTGGGATAGGTTAATTTGAGCGCATAAAGGGAGATTGGCTAAGCATAAAATGGCCCACAAGGGCAGCTAGCCTAGTACTTACATATGAACATAAAAATGCTTGAAAATAAGACAAATAACACAAAACCTCTTCCACCACCTCTGTCAACAATTCACTCAATCACTTAATCACCAGCTGCAAGTAGACAATCTCTTTATTCACATTTTCTTTCCTTGCGCTTTCACTCTCCATTTTAATTGTTTTTTCAATCTCTTCTCTAGTACAACACATATATAAATGATGGTAGACTGAACACATTGTAATGTGCAGCAAATCACCATTTTTGTTTTACTGAGATGTTCTAAAGTTACTTAATCTCGTATGTTCTACATGTACTATCTTTATCTACTGTACTATCCATGTTAATCTCTATTAATGTAACGTGTCTTCTCTGTGTGTAGTCCACTGAGATCATAGCTTTACCCCAATCAACAAAATAAAAATAATGCTTTAAGTAAATGGACTGAGTTGCAAACTGGTGATGCATTAAATGATGGTGCTATGTAAAAGAGACATTATCAATGAATGAGGCTTGTGTTACTGATAAGAAAACACCATTGTTTAAATCTTAATATAGTTCATTGTTAGGCCATAAAGTAGGCAGTATGAAAGCTGCAATCCATTTATTTTCAAAGTGTTTATTACAAATGTTTTGTACTTCAGATTTGATGGGATACTGTAAATACATTGTAATAAAGATTTTTTTATTTTCTGAAATATTAAAAAATAATAATTTTTAACTTTTAATTGAAAAAAAGAGTAAGGTTCCACCATTTCAGATACTGTTTTTGTCTTTTCAAAGAATTTCAACTTTTGGTCTTCTGAAATGAACCATTTTTATCTGACTACATATCTAAATATATATGCATACATACATATATCTATGTATGTCTATATCTATATTTATCGATATATGGATCTAGGACTAATTACCGATGACATGTTTCAACGAAACTGAAATGGGGAGCACACTTTCATGAAAGTGCTTTTTCACCAAAAAAGCACTTTCGCGAAAGTTTGCTTAAAAAAAAAAAAAAAAAAAAAAAATTTAAAAAGAAAACAGTAATCATGTTTATGCAGAGCGACAAGCCCCCCTGCACCCCCCATAGCCCCCCACACACCTCTACTTTTATATTCTCACTCCAAGATTGCACTACAGTGGGGAAAAGGGAATATTCCCTTATCCCCACTGTGCCGCGATCTGAGCAAAAGCCATTTTCTCATGTTTTTTCTTTTTTTAGCTTAATTTCGCGAAAGTGCTTTTCAGTAAGAAAGCACTTTCGCAAAAGTGCGCTCCCCTGTTTTAGTTTCGTTGAAATGTGTAGGCGATCAGTAGTCCTAGACACACACACACACACACACATATATATATACATGTGTGTGTGTGTATATATATATATATATATATATATATATATATATATATGTATATATATATATATATATATATATATATATATATATATATATATATATATATATATATATATATTTTTACACACACACACACACATTGAAGCAAAAGGAAGAATGAAGTCTTAAGAGCAGAGTGCCGCTGTACAATACTTTATTAATAACCAAAGGTTAAGCAGGTTATGTGTTTTCATCCCCAAAGTGTCAGGACTTTTTCAGAACAAAATGTAAATGAATTACACCCTTTTTTTTATCCCTCATGGGTGGTTCTAATTGACAATTCCCAGCCAATTAAAAATGGTAAAATGTACTTAAAAGGACTGTAACCCTGACATTTAATCATAAAACAGTTTTAAATTACATTACATTCTAAGTACATAAATAAAAAAAGGCAACACACACGAAGGAATATGTGAAAATAATCCAAACACAGTAGTAAAAGAGCCATAGCACTTTGTAACATAAAACACAAATACCCAATTAAGATCAATACCTGGTTTTCACTTAAGTCTTATCCATTATAAAATTTGTCAGATTACATCCATAAATACAGCCACGGTGGTGCAGCGGTTAGAGTTGCTGCCTCACAGCAAGAGGTTCTCCGGTTCGATCCTCGGCTGGGGTGCCTTCTGTGTGGAGTCTGCATGTCCTCCCTGTGGCTCCCTGTGGTTGCGTGGGTTTCCTCCGGGTGGTCCAGTTTCCTCCCACATCCCAAAGACATGCTGTAGGTGGATTGGACACTCTAAATTAGCCCTAGGTGTGTGTGTGCCTTCTGTGGAAGGTTGGGCGCCGGGCTGGCAACTCGACACTGTAAAACTCCACTGCCAATCATGAGTGGACAGGTGATCCGCTGTGGCGACCCCTAAATGGGAAAAGCCGAAAGAAGAAGACATCCATAAATGCATAGGAAAAAATGGATAGAAACAATATGGTTTATTAATGCTCTTATTTATCTATGGGAAGTTGATAAAAAGTGCCCCCCTGATTTTCCAATTTACTTATAAATAATAAGCTCTCAACGTTAACATACTGGAAATGGAGACATTCTCATTTAACCCCGGATGTTGAGTGGCATTGGTTTTCAATTGCCATTTTAATTTGAGGAACTCAAGATAATCATCAATGGGTCCCCTCCGATCTCCTAGTTTTGCCTGGTCGATCACATAAAATTTAAAAAGATGCTTGGGGTACATTGTAATATGTCTCGCTGAGGCATTGTGTTCATCTCTTCTCTTGATGTCATAATAATGCTCATAGACCCTTTGTCTAATAGTTCTTTTGGTTTTACCAATATAGAATGTGGGGACAGGACTTACATAGTGCCATGTAAACCATCTCTTTACTGCTATATAAAAATATTTGATTAAGATGAATTTCACCAAACCCACTGACTAAAACTGGGGACCCTTCAAATATATATTTACATGAATTGCAATTCCCATATTTGGCCATCTTTCCCACATGTTTATTTGTACCTGCCCTTTCTAGGATCATCTTGAAACTAGAAGCCTTTTTATATACCACAACTGGTTTTGTTCCAGCTTCTGACTAGGTGTTCACTATTTAAATGGAAAACAGTCCCAATACCTTTCCACAATTTCCTTAACTCATTCACTCCAGTGGAGCTCAGGAAGTTTGCATTGTAACTTCCAATGGGCAGAGCCTAAAGCCTTTTGACAGAATCAAATTATGTCCTCACATTTGAAACAAATGTTCATATCTCTAGAACCATAGATGTTATGAAAGAAGTTATGAACAGCAAATTCTTCAGCACAAATTATTTTTATAGTGGTAGTATTTCTTAGGTTCTAGGTTGTAAACAGAATTTTATAAATCACGGTAAACAGTAACAATTACATTTGTAATACTTTGGAAGCAACTTACAATATCTCAGCAACCACAAGTTGCACACAACACAGTCAGCAGCATTCTACTCATCTAGCTGAGAGCTTTCATATGAGGCTAAAGAGTTCTGTCTTTGTTACTTGGTTGCTGCTGTATTTAGAAAAATGTGAAAGTTGTATCCATATAAATTAATATCATAAAATAACAGTTAATATCTCTTTAACTGCACTAACAGAGATCAAATATTAATGCAGTTGAGTTTGCCATTATGTAAGCTTTAAGATGAAATTTTTAAAACCTTGCGCACACAGCATGGTTTTGGAATTATTGATGTAAATATGAACAAAAAATATTTGACGCCTAGAGGTGTCAACAGGAGTTAACTGCAGATGCACCTGGAGGGTTCACTCGGATATAATGAGTTAAGACCTTTAAACTGCCCCGTATAAGTCAGTTAAACCTTGGTTGAACCTTTCCCCTCTATTTACTTGGGTTATAGTGTCTTGCCTTTCATTAATGTCAAGTTCATGAACTTTCCCTAGTAAAGGGGAAAAAAATGCCATGTCCTCCTTTTGTTGAACACTTCACTAAAAATGTTTTTCAAATATTTTTCTAAGCAACCTCTCCTAGAAAACATATCCTTTCGATGTAACATTTCCACTTGGAAATCAATGTTGTCCGATACCTTAAGGGATAATCTAACACATTGCCCCCTTAACTATGGACTTCTTTTGGTGTAGAGGGTGCATGCTTTCAAAATGGAGGAAGGAATTAAAATAACTGGGTTTTCGATTATATTGTAGAATCAAAACTTTTTTTGTCGTAATTCTTCCTAAGGGAGATATATAAGAAGTGCACCGAGTCCCCCTGAATGTCCACAGTGAAAGCTAAAAAGTTGGTTGTAGAATGTAAATACTCAAATAATTGGTGCAGTCTCATCTCTGTCATTCCAAAAGAATATCATGTAATCTAAAAAGCGTCCATAGAAAAGCCAGGAATCCTTGAAAACTGAATTAAGGACATAGTGTGTTTCCCAGTAGTACAGTACATCATTGGCAAATATGGGGGCACATGCTGCCCCCATAGCCATCCCAGTGTTTTGTCTAAAAATTTGGCGCCAGATATCAAATAGCTATTCTCCAAGACTATTTCCATGAATTCTCTCAAAGCTTCCAATCTCCTTCGGCTAATACCTGTCACCGTTCTTAAGTATTCATAAAAGCATAACACCCCAGTCACGTGGGGGGATTACTGAGTATAAGTGCTATATGTCCATGGTAACAAAAATTATCCCTTCTCTAAAAAGTTAGTCTGTTACTCATTCTCTCTCTAAAATGTCCCAGGAGTCCTTAAGCAGGACAGGATTAACGTCTAATACAATTTTGATGTAATAATTGATATATTTGGCTATGCAAAAAATTTTGGATGTCTTAGCATCAACAATCAGACGAAGGGGGGAGTCCGATAAACACTTGCGCATTTTGCTAATCCCAAAGATAATAGGAATTTTTAGGTTACCAGCGTGCACAAAATCGTGTTCTTCAACTGTAATCTGTTCATTATTCAACATTTCTTCTACTATTAAATCAATTTTCCGATATGCAATATTAAGTAAATTTGTGGAGGCTTTTTCATAGGTAACTGAATAAAGCAAACTAAACATTTTTTTTTATATAATCATCCTTGTCCAGAACAACAAGGCCACTCCCCTTATCGGGTTTCATCACCCTCACCTGTTTATGTCCGATATAGTCTTAAGCAATGTTTTGTCTTGTTCACTCAGGTTACAGTCAGAGGAGCCTGCCCGGGACTGTTTGAGAAAACTTCTGAAATTGAACTTAGTTTCTCAAACAATAGAGCACTTGGGTGCAGGGGAGGATTGAATGTACTGGTTCTTTTTATGTTAGAATTACACATGAAGCTCATATCAATTTGTTTGTTGTCTTAAGTGAGAGGTTGATTTTACATGTTAACAGTTTCAGTTGTAGCAGAGCCTCTTCCAGTCTACTGTTAGCCGGTACAAAGGTAAAACCTCTCTCAAATAGGTGTGCCCAAGCTATATATATATATATATATATATATATATCTATATATATCTAGATATATATAGATATATATATATAGAACGCTGATAACAGACACCGGAAGATCGACAACGGAGACGACCCGACGATTGAAAATCCCGATGCTGAGAACACAGACATGTTAAGGTAAGTGTGATAGTGACGGACGTTAGGGTCAGGGTGCGGGTAAGGTAAGTGTGCGATAGTGACAGACTTTAGGGTTAGGTGAGTGTGCTATAGTGACGGACCTTACGGTTTGGGTTAAGGTTAGTGCATAGATAGTTGTGTATGTAAGGTTTAGTGTAGGTTTGTAAGGTTTTTGGTGTGCTTGTATTGTGTGTGTGTGTTTTACGGAAAAGGTATTTGTTTTGTTTTATTGATTATCGGTATTGTGGTTTGTCGGGCATGTGATGTTTAGTGTTTTTGAACTTTCGGTTTTGTGGTGTTTATCTCGTCTGTGTTTTCAGGTAGACCCATATATAATAATATATATATATATATATATATATATATATGTATATATATATATATATATATATATATAATCTATGTATGTATACAGTGAATATAAAAAGTGTGCACACCCCTGTTAAAATGCCAGGTTTTTGTGATATAAAACAATGAGACCACAATAAATAATTTCAAAACTTTTCCCACCTTTAATTTAACCTATAACCTGTACAATTCATTTGAAATACAAACAAATATGTTAGGGGAAAAATATAAAAAATAAAAAACGTACAATAAGCTGGTTGCATAAGTGTGCATACCCTTAGACTAATACTTAGTTGAAGCACCTTTTGATTTACTTGCAGCATTCAGTCTTCTTGGGTAGAAGTCTATCAGCATGGCACATCTTGACTTGGCAATATTTGCCCACTCTTCCTTGCAAAAGTGCTCCAAATCTGTCAGATTGCAAGAGCATCTCATGTGCACAACTCTCTTCAGGTCACTCCACATATTTCCTATTGGATTTAGGTCTGGGCTATGGCCGGGCCATTCCAAAACTTTAATTTTCTTCCAGTGAAGCCATTCCTTTGTTGATTTGGATGTATGCTTAGGGTCATTGTCATGTTGAAAGGTGAAATTCCTCTTCATCTTAGTCTGTCTAGCAGATGCCTGAAGGTTTTGGGCCAAAAGTGACCGGTACTTGGAACTGTTCATAATTCCCTCCACCTTCACTAAAACCCCAGTTCCAGCTGAAGAAAAGCAACCCCAAAGCATGATACCACCACCATGCTTCACCGTGGGGATGGTGTTCTTTTGGTGATGCAAAGTGTTGTTTTTGTGCCAAACGTACCTTTTGGAATTGTGGTCAAAAAGTTCAACCTTGGTCTCATCGAACCATAACACGTTTTCCTAAATGCTTTTGGGAAACTTGATGTATTGTTTTGCAAATTGTAGCTGGGCCTGGATGTTTTTTCTGTATAAGAAAAGGCTTCCGTCCTGCAAACCTACGCCATAGCCCAGACATATGGAGAATACGGGAGATTGTTGTCACATGTAGTACACAACCAGTACTTGCCAGAAATTCCTGCAGCTCCTTCAGTGTTACTGTAGGTCTCTTGGCAGCCTCCCTGGCCAGTTTTTGTCTTGTCTTTTCATCAATTTTGGAGGGACATCCAGTTCTTTTCAACGTCACTGTTCCATATTTTCTCCACTTTTTGATAACTGGCTTCATTGTGTTCCAGGGTATATCCAATGCTGTGGACATTTTTTGTACCCTTCTGACAGATACCTTTCAACAATGATATCGCTTTGATGATTTGTAAGCTGTCTGCGGACCATGGCTTTTGCTGTAGCAGGCAACTGAGTAAATGTCAGGAAAATCCTACTAGGAAAGCTGAACTTTATTTACGGTTAATCAGTCTCTTTAATTGATGGTAGGTGTATACCAAGACTGGATGCTGTAATTAAATCAAAAGGTGCTTCAACAAAGTATTACTTTAAGGGTGTACACACTTATACAACCAGTTTATTGTGTTTTTTATTTTTTATATATTTTCCCCTAACAGATTTGTTTGTTTTCAATTGAATTGTACAGGTTATAGGTCACATTAAAGGTGGGAACAGTTTTGAAAGGATTTATTGTGGTGTCATTTTTTTTATATCACAAAAACCTGGCATTTTAACAGGGGCGTGTACACTTTTTATATCCACTGTATATGTATATGTATATTATACACGTGTGTCTGCAGGCTCACGTTTATACATTTATGTGTGTGAGTGCATGCACACACATTCATATACATATACACATATAGATATATATATAGATATATATATATATATAGATATATATATATATATATATAGGCTGCGGTGGTACAGCGTTTAGCGCTGTTACCTCACTGCAAGAGGTTTTCCAGTTCAATTCTCGGCTGGAGCGTCTTCTGTGCAGAGTCTGCATGTCCTCCCCACAGTCAAATGAATTTAAGGACATGCAGGCAGGTAGGTGAGAGCATGTGTATGTGTGCCTTCTTTGAAGGTTGTACACCGGCTTGGCAACTCGACACCATAAAAAATTCACTGCCAGTCATTAGCGAACCGGAGTTCCACTGCCAGTCATTAGCGAACCAGAGTTCCACTGTGGCAACCCCCCTAACCGGGGGAAAAAGTCGAAAGATCCAAGTATATATATATATATATATATATATATATATATACACACACACACACACACACACATACATACATATATATATATATATATATATATATATATATATATATATATATATATATATATACACATACACACACATACATATATATATATATATATAGAGAGAGAGAGAGAGATGCACACGTGTGTGTGTAGATATATATATATATATATATATATATATATATAAAAAATATATATATATATATATATATATTTGTTTACTGGGAAAGTCCCACTGGGTAACACCCATTTTCAGCGCAGGCCCAGGGAGAAAAGCTCCATTTGCTTACACTGCATTATACTTGCTTCCAGTTAAATACAGTGTAGTTATACTTCTACTTATATTTATACACATACAGTAGTTGCATTTACAGATTCTAAGATTTTACAGAGAAATTACTAAAGAGAAAGCCCACGTGCAACTTAGTGGACTGTGTGGGCAGCAGTTGTGCATAAAAATTGTTTTGTCATGTCAGTGAGAGGTTGAGTGCATTCTGTTTAAGGAGAGTATTTGGAGACTATTGTATGGTCTGCACAAAGTCTTAACCTGGTAATGAGCATTGTGCAGGACCAGGATTGATTAAGATGTTGTTTAAGCAGTGGTTTAAAACCACTGAGTTTGCTGGAGAGGTTTATTTGTGTGGGGATACTATTTCAGAGTCCAGCAATGTACTGAAGTACTGTCAGTCTCTTGCAAAATTATTTGACTTAAATGAGTAGTAAGAATTTGTTACTAGAACAGAGGTCCCTTGCTGGAAAGTAGGGCAGTAATAAGTTTTGTAGTGCAGGGCATTTTTGTGGATGATGAATGAGTTTGTGCACTGTAGTTAGTTGTAAATATGGCAGGTAGTTGTGTAGTTCAAGCCAGTTTAATTGCTTAAAGCTATGATAATGGTGGGTCCTACGAGGGAGACTGATGGCAAATTTAGCTATTTTTTTGTAACAGGAGGCAATTTTCTTCCTTTGAGTATTATATAAGTTTGTTAGGATAGAAGCAGCATATAAGAGAGTTAGCAATAAGAAGGTAGTGGCTCGAGTTTTTCTTGCAGTATCTGTAAAGACTCCATTAAGCCTATAAAGGGAACCTAGTTTCTGGTAAATGTCAGGAAAATCCTACTAGGACAGCTGAACTTTATTTGGGGTAAATCAGAGTCTGGTTATGTGTGAGACTGTCATTTATTATAATGCCTAGAAGTTTAATGTGAGTTATAGTTTCAATGACAGTATTATTTGCTGACTTTATGGTAAAAGACTGCTTTTGACTTTGTCAACTTTTCAAGGTAAAAAGCATTAACTTAGTTTTCTAGGGGTTGAGTAGGAGGTTTGATTCTTTGAGGCAGGTTTCTATAGAAGAGAAAGACTTGTGGGTAATGGCTTGGAGCTTATTTATTGTTGAGGCTGCACATAGGGCCCAGGATAGAGCTCCAAGAGACACCTGTAGTAACAGGTTGAAAGGATGACTAGGTTTGCTGTCATTTAATGGCTTGTTGCCTTCCAGACAGGTGAGTTAATAACCATGACAAAGAGTTTTGTGAATGTCCTATTGAAGAGAACTGAATGAGCAGTTGCTTGCGCAAGACCGTATCAAATGCCTTTTATAAGTCTAAGAACATGATGAACACAAGCAGATCATTGTTTTTATACTGGTTTATTACACTGATAAAATGTAGTAGAGCAGTAGTGGTGCTGTGCTGAGGCCTAAAGCCATGTTGCATTTCTGACAGCAGGTTATTTGAGGTTAGGTATTGCATCAGCTGCATATGAATGCATTTCTTTAATATTTTGGAGAGGGGGAGAGAATCACTACTGGTCTGTAGTTATTAAACTCTGCAAATGTGCCACCTTTGTGCAGTTGTAAGATGTAGGATTTTTTCCACAGTGATGGGACTATATCTTTCTGCAACGGACCTTTTAATTAATATGGACACAGGGAAGGCTATGACTACGGCGGCCATTTTTAGGTAGTCTGATGGGAGTTGGTCTACAGCTACAGAGGTAGTTTTTAGTTTGAGGAGCACACACACAGATATATATACACACGCGCACACACACACACACACACACACACACACACATACATACATGTGAGTGTGCGCATATATTCTGCAGGTTCTCAGCATTTGTAAGTAGTGACCTGAAATTAATTAATACAAAATTTTGTATCCAGGTATACCTGGTTGCTATACTAACAGCAGGTTTGTTTAATGAGCTGGTGAATGTAATACAAAAAGAGTGATGAAAGAAGACCAGACAGAAATAGCATATTCCCTTTGTGTAAGGAGATTTGGTGTCCAAAGAATCACTTTTGAGGGAGAGAATAAGCAAGCAATAGTACCCAACATGGTGTGTGTTACTTTGCAAATAATGCCCACCCAGGGGTGCTATAAAGCCTGACTTCGCCAATGCCTGCAGGCATACATACAATCACACAACAGACAGAAGCATAAACACCCATACACACACTTGCACACACACTTTTATTTATTCTGTATGTTTCTTTTAATTTTATACTCACTAAACAGTAAAAGTGCTGCTTTGTAAGTGTAAAATAATGGCTCGATCGATCTCACTCACTTTCATGCACACATACACTCACACAGACATAAACAGACACACACCTTTCTAATTTTTTTTTTAATTTTCTTTTTTTCTTTTTTTTTAATTTTACATTCGCTAAACAGAAAAAGTGTTGCTTAGCAAGTGTAAAATAAAGGCAGAGGTTGGGTTTCCTTCAGTCTGAGTTCTCTAATCAGGGTGCTTGTGTACAGCTCACCCAGTCTCTAAACTATAGTAATGTTATGATATCATGACTGTATCAAAAACAAAATTGTTGATGGGCAGCAAAAAAGATGCAATTTAACATATGCAAGGAGAAAACAAAATGTTAGTGCAGTGAGGGCAAAAATAACAGTAATAATGAGACATATAAAAGAACAGTAGTCCTGTTGTGTCAAGTTAAAGTAGTCATGTTGTGTCAAGTTAAAGGTAATTTAAGTACACAAAAAAGGGTCTGTAACAGAAATGCAAGGACCAGAGAAGATAAAGCCAGAGACTGCTAGTTTTGGTTTCCTCAGCAGAAAGCAAATGTCTGAAAAAATGCCATTACCCACTGGAATAACAGAAGAGTTTAATAAAATGTGTCATTATGGGAACCAGACATGAAAGAAAGCACTTTCATTTTGTATCCATTTTATTTGCTTCAATTACTTTTTTTCTTTTGGTTCATTCTACCTTTTAAGGAATCCTTTTTTAGTCTACATTTTCATTTCTTTTTAAATGATGTAGTTATGAAGTTATAAATCTTCAAGTTTTAACTTTCTTCTAATACATTTCCTGTAGCTGTCAGTGTAGTGTCTCTCTCTTAAACCAAGGATCAGTTTGCCAATGCACATGCACCTATTTTCTGAATTAGATTGCTATGCTGTTACCCATCAAGCTACTGTAAGCAACTATTTTTTTACCGGACTAAAAAAAGGTAGGCACCAAATAACAATGAACTACTTACACATGATAAAGCATTACATAGCTGTACGTACTGTCATACGTCAGCTGACATTCTTGGCAAACTAAAGCAAAACACATTCTACTTCCTGCTATAAGACCATTTCAATCCCATACATACATCAAAGACTTTTACTTGCATCACCCTTGCAACAATAATTAATTCACTGGTAAAGCATAGGATAAATCTAAATATTATTCTATGGGTTAGTTGATGACTTAGACATAGATGTCTATATGCTAAAGTTCAGGGACTCTTAAAACTGGGCAGAGATTGCTACTGGTGTCCCACAGTGGTCTATTTTAAGCCCCACACTGTTCCACTTTGTATTTTCATTTTTGCTTATTAATCACACTTTTTGGTTATCTAAAAATGCTGGTGAAATTAAAATTGGAGCATTTTTATCATCATGAGATTATTTGGCATTCAATTCATATGTGTCCAAACTGTTTTTAATGATTAAATACAAATGGACTTAATGTCACTTCAGACATGAACAACCGTTTACTTTGCGCTGTTGCAGCCATTCTGAAATTATTTACAATTTATATTAGCCCTATAATTGAATACAACTCATTATTTTGTATACATTCAGGGGGTGACCTCTCCATATTAGAAAGTGCTCAAAGAAAATTTACTAAAAGGATTACGTAGTACAGTGCATTTACATATAAACGTTTCTATCAGTTATCATTGACTATGTGGCTGATTACCTAGCAAACCATGCACTTCATGATGGAAAAATATGTCTTTTGTTCAATAATGCATTGCTGGAATCGGGGCAAACATCTTGTGGGGAAAATTATGCCTTTCAAATAGCAAAATACAGAAGCAC
This sequence comes from Protopterus annectens, assembly GCF_019279795.1. Classification (NCBI taxonomy): domain Eukaryota; kingdom Metazoa; phylum Chordata; order Ceratodontiformes; family Protopteridae; genus Protopterus; species Protopterus annectens. The sequence goes on from NC_056733.1 coordinate 299,995,340, forward strand.
TTTTAGATCAAGGTTTATCACCTAAAGTACTGTGAAATCATGCAAGAGAGAGTCTTTACAAGTAAGGAAATTAAGTCACTAGAATTATTCAAGAAATCTTTAGACACCTGGTTTGGTGTGAATGTCTACTCTATGACCTTGGAGCTTGCATTATAATGGTCATTGATTTTTACACAGCTTAAAAGAAACTATGAAATTGTGAAACCATTCCCTGTTGGACAAATCAGGTTGTATGGCTTAAGTGAGTAGAAACTATTTTATCACAAGCATCTCCAGTCCAAGATGGCTCATTCTAACTTTGGGTAAACAGTTTAGTACTTAAACAGGAAGCTCTTACTTTACAGCCAATACAAAAACAAAAAGACTGAAAGGCTATATAAAGTAGGATAAAGTGAATGTGCTGTTACCTTTAACAAGATTTATTAAGAGCTTGTTGGTTAGGAATGTGGTTTCATAATGATACAGCCTACCGGTCCAGATTGTCGAGGGAAAAGAAACTTCCTGGGGCACTAGTAATCATCACTCAAGTAGCATCCTGTTCATGGAATACCAACAGAAGAAGGCAAAATTATTTGCCCAATGATAAGCCCTGCTACTTCAGATGGGAAGACTATCGTAACACTGATAAAGTTTCACCTCTTACTGTGTGGCACTGGCTATCCTTGAATGGCTGATTTCAAATATTGTGGGAAATAGCAGATAAAAGGGTATAGTCTGTCATACACGGTGTATTCCCATCACACCTTACTCTTTGTGTAATTAATACTACTCACAACCACTACAGCTTAAAATACATATAGTCTGAGTATAAAAGCTTTTTAATACATGTAAAAGAAAATGTACTGCAGCAGGCAGGAAGAACAAGCAGAAAGCAATTGGCTACGTCTTTCTGTTTCTGTGAACATCTTTGTGATTGTTTAATTATGGCTTAAGTAGTGGCCTATACTTCCTAGATATGACAGTAACATGCACAGAACAAATAACTTACCAGAAAATCAACAGACTTCAAAGGTGCACGTGGCAAACACGCAATAAAAGTCTCTCTCTATGGATGGTCAGCCATGATTAAAGATGCACCAAGACGAGTGCTACACTCAGATAATCAAAACTGAGTTGATAACCACAAACCCAAATCATAAATGTTAATCATCTACCCCACTTACCCTGATTCAGTATTCAGGATGGAAAGAAGTTCATCCTCCATGAAATGCACTGGACAGCCAAGAACATCTACATCATCCAGCCCAAAACACGGGACCTGCCACATGCAAAGCAGAGCAAGACACTATTATCCCTTGGCAAAGACAGTATGGAGCCAATGTCATGTCATTTACATAGTGCCTACAACATTATAACCATTTTCTTCTTTTTGCAGCTATATTTCAAAAGTATGCCAGTTCAAAAGGCGACAAAGAATCCGAGTTTCTCAGAGACAGGTTCAGAATAAATAAGATCATCTAATTGGAATCCAAAGCCTTCTACTTGCATTTAGTGGACATGAGCATCAGAGATTTCATACTCAAATTACAAACGTGTTGTATTTTCAAACAACCAAATGACAATGGCTGGCTGAAATGTAAACTTAATGAAAAAAAAAAACTAAACAGCTTCAAAAGTACAACAGGCAACCAAAATTGGAAATGTTATGTGATTATGTTCTTTTAATCAAAATAAGAACTTTTTTCAGAGCATCCACAATCAATTCAAATGCTCACTGAAATAATCAAACTAGTAATGTGTCATTATCACATGATCACAAATTGACAATACACTCAAATATCACCTTATTAAAAACACATTGGGCTGGATTCCATAAAATAAAGTTTGCAGAAGCTATTTGCAGATAGCACAGCGTGCTGAAGGAAGACTTCAGCGTACCTGTTGTGGATGCGATTTCAGAAGACATGGGGAAGGCAGCCCAGGTACTTAAGTATTCAGAGTAGGATAATTAGGGATTCCTCGCATGCCAGTCTGATTCCAAAATACACGGTGAGCACACAACACAACTTAAATGTGACAAACAGCCACACTGACTTCATTTCTGAAATCCTCGGCATACGCTTTATGGACGCCAAGTACTTCAAGCAAATACTATGGATTACAGCGAAATATGTATTAAAGGATCAAAAATATATAACAATGCAACCTGCTGTTAATGAACTGCAACAGGCTGCAGTGATACAAGCTATAAATGAGGCTGTGGATGTGCAACCTAGAAGGCAGCCAGTTAGAGACAGCGCAAGACTACAACTTAGCCAGTTGTCAGACCAGCAAGTAAATCGACAGATACTGGCTGGACAGAAAACTGGTGTAGGCTGTCTGCAATATGTGTGCCCAATTCCCCTTAAAATAAGTGCGTCTCAGCCTGGGTGTAGTTGGATCTGGGACATTCCAGGGGGGATGCTGTGGGAGTATCGCAGACATCTGCTAGTCATATCCTGGCAAAATTCCTAGAAGCAATGTGCAGCAAGGTGGATGACTATATACATTTCCCATCCACCCACTTGGAGCAGAGAACTGCAATGCACCAGTTTTATAGCGTCGCAAAACTCCCTCTGTACTTGTTTCATTACATTGCACACATATACCTATCAAGACATCAGTACATCCTGAAGCAGACTGATACATAAACAGAAAGGGCTGACCAGCCATTAACTGCCAAATTGTGTGTGCAGCAGATGTCAGAATAACCAACATTATGGCAACACACCTTGCAAGTGTCCACAATGCTGCCATATGGAGGGAAAGTGGACTGAGGACAGCATTCCAGCAAGGTAAAATACCTGAGGAACTACTACATACAGGAACACAGCTAAGACAGAAGCTAACAATATCCCCTCAAAACAATACCCATCCTGACCACATGTGTATTAACACCAGACATCAGGTGACTGTGGTTATCCACTTGCTAATGACACCATACTGTGAACCATCCATACCTGCACAGAAGGCCCACAGCACACACAACAACCAGAAACACCACACACCGTGTGTTTGGAGTACTGAAAGATAGGTTCAGATGTCTGGACACATCTGGGGATGCACTGCAATACACACGTGAAAAGGCAGCACAGATGATCACAGTGTGCACCAAGCTGTACAACATGCTAACTACAGCACATGGCGGTCTTCTAGCTGCAAGTGTAAATGAACTACCTGAAGAACCCCAGATGTCTGAAGATGACATCCCAAAGCTATTTCAGGAGGAGCAGGAGGACACAGGGACCAGAAGACACAAGTGTAGGCAAGTAAGGGTGTTGACAACAAGTGCAGCATCTGACCCATATCTTTGAGTCATGACAAACCACAAGTACATGATTCATATTCAGGTTTTGCCCCACCATAGCAGGACAGAATGCATCTAATGGCAATTTCCCATTAGATGTACACACTGACCATCAGTCGTAACACCATATGTAAATGCGTCAACAGGGATCATCAACTCTGGCACAACTGACACAGTATGCATACACACTCAGATTGTTTTATCACTGCATGGAAAACAGTAAGAGACACACATGAGTGCTACACAATCCTCACTATTATACATTGTTATCCAACTTACTATGAAAAAAGAGAAAACACAACATAATGCACACATTTTTATATTAGAAGACACATCTCACAATAAAGTGGTAATTCAATAATATGAGCCAGTTATATGTACTACACTGATGGACACACTCTAACTCAGTCTAGGGTGACCTCTCTGACATCTCACACCACGGTTTGCTCTGCCCCGACCATGTACAGACATGTCTTGCCCTGGTTGTGCCACACAGGAGATGGATGGAATGACAAACATCATGCTGAGATGAAGGAACATGACTGCAAGTTGAAGGCCTTATGACTGACGGGACCACAGCAGATGGAAGAGCAGTTGAACTCTGTGCAGGGTAGACAACAGACAGTGATTCTCGATGGCCAATGGTGGTACTGTGGATTGGTGGACTACCTCTTCAATGTTGCAATATGCTGAGCATAATCAGGGAATGCAGAATCCTGTTCGTAGTATGACACTGCTGCAGTACCATAGAGACCACCTTTACTGACCATGCCACAGCTAGAAGACTTTCATTCTGAGTGGCCATTGCAGCCATAATCTCACAGTATCTGCTCTCTTGTCCTTCATGCATGACATGTAGGGGTGTGCTACAGGATCTATGGCACAGGCAAGTGCACAGGTGTCTGACCAGTGCTTTTGCTGTGGCCATTCATTTGCCTGCAGCAGGAGGTGAACATCCTCTGACACCTGGACATGCACAACATCTGCTCACCTACGTCTACTATGGTGCCCTGTTTCTGGTCGTTGTGTGAAACTGCCATCAGGAACAGTCTCAACTGAGGTCTGTTAGTCAACGGCCTCACCCTGTTCAACATCCGCTGTGCAGCATCCGCTGAATGGCAAGACAAGTTGACCTCCACATCTGAGGCTACAGGTACAGCAATATGAATGTCAACCTCATGGATGAAGTCTCCAAACACCTCATGGTCCAGTGTGGCCGGGGCCATACTACTATGCTGAGACGCATTTTGAACCATATCATGATTGCGGGATGGGCTCCTGGATGATACAGATAGCTGATGTGCTACAAGATACAAAGACACAGGTCAGGGCAATGTGCTTGTATCACATGATGGATGCCATCAAAGACGTATGACATATATATCTTAATTCAATGTTACAGACAATCATGACTTTACATGACGTCTGCTCTATATGTGTTTCATGGAATCTCCTACATGAAGTACATAAGTTGGTTACAAGGCAACATACATGACATATGTGAGGAATGCAAAAAAAAAAAAACTGACAACACCTCAAGAGAAGATGGTGCTGTTGAAGAGGGACGAACTTCAACTATTGTACAGAGAAAAAAACAGCATTAGTGATCACATCACTGACACCATTAACCAAGTGAACACAGTTGCTACAGCAATATGCAGTGATTGTCTCAGTACACAGCCATGTAATGGAAAGGAAGACATACACGTCTGGGCCTGGAACTCCAGCTTCAATCACACCACTGTGGATGTGTCACTCCCCTCTTGCTATATGCAATGAGGCCAAAAGTATTGTGATTTCATTGGGGGGGGGGGGTCAGTGGTGGCATCCCTCAACCTCTCGTAACATCTCATTCTGTTAGCACGAAGGATCATGTCCAAGCAGTGTTATTTATAAGTATCACAGGATCGGTCGTGGTCTCCAACTACATTGATCATGCTGGTGAGACTGATCCAGACTTCATATCTTCACACCGTATTGCCTGAACAGCCTAGTAGTCTCCGTCCATGTTGCTGGACATCATCAATTATGATGCCATTTCTTTTGGGGGGGGGGATCTGTCATCCCTAGTACAGTTGGCCATCTGAAAGACAATGATATGCACATAATAATCCTGCATGAGACCATTTATGCATATGATTCTGGAACAGCATATGTCAACATAAACAAAATGCATTCCTGTGCAGTGCAAAGGTCTGTAGAACACTGACTAGGATAAACACTAACATGACATATAAAAAGTAACAACACTGTCGTCATACATAATATTTGTAAAATCCACATAACTTGTAATATATTTGCAGTTCGCTATTGGGATTAGAACCCCTCACACTACATACATGTCAAATGGAGGTCCAAAGTCAACAGCATCATGCCACATGAGTCTGCATGCATTTCACATTAAAATACTACAGCAAGTAACAATTCACCAACTTTACGGAAAGCTTCAGAATATCTCAGAACCGTAGGCAGGCCACAAGCAGTACAGATCCTTAGTACTTTGAGCCAGTAATTATAACACCTTTGTTAAGAAGCAATCATTAAAGAAATATCCGTAACAGCAACAGAACATTTTTAAAAATGTTGTTAGGAAACATGAATTAATAACTATCCATAATATCAAGAGTACATGCTAGATATGGATAGTGTTGGTATCCTTAGGTTTCTGTAATTACACCACAGAGTGCAAGAAATTTCCAGTAAGAAATGTGGATGAACTGTAAATCAGTCTTCATATACTGTTAACATCTGCAATGCAAGTCTGTCTAAACAACTGCATACAAGACCAAAATCACTTATTTAAAACCACAACACCTCTATGCATAAAGTTCAAAACAACATCACTCCAGCTACTTAACAACAATTTCTGTTAAAGATAACATTTTGAATAACAAGTAATTTAAACATGTACCTTTGGAAATAACGGACTTGAAGAGATTTACTAATCACCAAAACAGAAATGCTACCAATTGCCAATGTACCTCTCACACCGAATCACAGAATCAAAGTGCACCTAATGTGCACGCACCTTTAAGTACCACTTGTGCCATACATAATTAATGAGATTCACTAAAATTCAAGTTTTTGGAATCCCGATTGCATACCTCTGTGTAAATTGGCTTCATGCACCGTAACACCAGGTGTGCTGCATAAATAAAAATATTGATAAATGGTACCATGTCTGGCACATGCCAGTTATCTTCCAATGATCTGGTAACATGATATCTGCGCCACTTTCAAACACTGATTTTGATACATTTACCTATCAAACCATTGCTGACTGGGAACTCAGAAGTACCTAGGTGAGAGAATTTCTCTGCATTTGTATTTTCCAGACTTCTTCAACTTGTGGATTATGATGGCTACATCCAGGAGGCTGAGATTTGTCCGTACATTCTATTGGACCAACTGGGAGACAACCCAGATGCCAACTGTGTACACCGGATTGGAACGCAGGATGATAACCAAATCCAGGAACATCACCACAATAGACCTATGGAAATGGATTGCGATGGACCACCAGAGGAGGACAGGGATATACAACAGTGGAGTGCAGGTTCGCCACCACTATGATCTACATCAGAGTGGTGTGAAGGATCTATGACAGAGAGCTGTCAAGGTGTAGATGCAGCCCGTAGATCCCTATAAGTGCCAATAATTCTATGCATACTTGAGCATTCCAATGGATTTTACAGATATTTTTCTGCCCATATACATCAGCCAGATGTTTTTGTAACCATTTATTAGCTGCTGTGACAATTAGTTCATGGGGATAATTAAGTGGACTTAGAAAATACTGTCCTGATAACTGTGGGTTCGATTCTCACGTTGTTAATTTATTTAATAATGTGTATAATATCCATAATTAAGACCTTTGTAGACATAAATATACTGTACAACATCTAACAACATAACTTCACATAGTCACCATCATTGTGCATCACTGACGCCCACAGCTCCTTGACCACGGATGACTGCTCACTTCGTAGTTTTTCATTACAGTACCACAGTATCACCTACTGCACCATTATATATTGGAATAAAAACAAATATATAACTTTATTAATCTGTTCATCCTAAGAAAGTACACAGACATGTCCATAAAAGCTAAAAAGGAATGCCTATCCAACTGCTTACACCTATGTTTTCACTTATATGTGGATTGCTGTTATTTCTGTACAATAAAATGTCCAATATGTTTTTGCAGTTTCCATATTGATCCTTTCCTTGCAGTACCCGTTTTCTAAAATGAAACCCCTGCTGATTGTTAGCTAAGCTAGTAAGGGAACTGGCCAGCATGTCTAAATTTTGGCATGCTGTGGGTGTCTAAAAACATATATCTGTAACTGTTATCTTGGTTTAAGGCACCCAAAGCATTTCTTTGGAGAAACATATTCCAAAATTTTATATTAATGTCTCTGTTGTGCATGTTTATAAATAACTGCATTAGTCACTGAAGTCCTACAAATATGCCCATAATCTGTAATGCTCTGATAACATCAGCTTTCTAACAGGTTTGTACAGCAGTACTTTTTTGGGGGAATAACGTGCTGGCAACATGTTAGCTTGGCTCATAAGGAAACATGTCAGCATGTCTACATTTTGGCATACTGTGTGTTTAAATCCAGAAAGGGGACACATATTATCTTGCTTTAATCTATCCATAGCATGTATTTAAGAGAAGCATATTCTACTTATTGATATTAATGTTTATTTTGGGCATGGTTGCAAAGAACTCAGTAATTCGCTGAATTACTACGAACACATCTGTAATCCGTAAATGTTCTGTTAACATCAGCTATTTAAGAGCAGGATCAGTAAAGCTTGGTAAATACCGCTACATGTCTGAGCAATTCTTTGGTTAATATTGTACACTCTATACAAAAAAGTGCTATCAAGGTCTCTTGTCATGAAATACTACAATCAATTCAACAACATCATCTTCAAGTTTTGAGGAAGTGCGACAAGCAGACTAACAGTTAAAATGCATAACAGGGAAGATGTATGTATTTTAGTGATGTGCACTTTGGCAAGGAATATCATGGTCCTCACACATAGATTACTGTGTCACTGACTTACAGCAACATATATGTGGTTCGGTTCACAGAAGCTCTATAGAACATGACACTGTCCCACTGTCTGAGGAATGGATGCAGACATTACTGTTACTGTTTCTGAACACAGTGCTGACATGCACGTAAATTTCAAACTGTTTAGCTACATGACCAGCATAGGTTCATACTTTGAAATCCTAAGTCATGATCCTTATTAGTAGACCATCCCCTATCCAGATGATGTCACAAAAACAAATTTTTTCATTGCACTCAAAAATGTTTTTTCAGTCAAGATACGTTCGCTAAGAACTTGGCTCTCAAGGTTAAAGTTTGGGTGCAAATTGTGTTGCAGGTTTGAATCTCATGCCCCTCTGTTCTGTGTTCAAAGATGTTAACACCTCTATGTAACAATGTCAAATGTGAATTGTTATCTAATGATCTTCAGAGGTAAATGTCTAGAAATTGCTCTGAGAAATGTAAATCACTGTTATTTGAGGAATGCATCATTCGTACATTCTCCTTTCTGATTTTAGACAAGGAGGATCAAAGCAGCCATATGCATTTATCCGATACATGTGTTTTATACATCTCCACTTAGAACATCAGCACTCAATCTGGCTACTTGACATACATTTTCCATTTGGTTAAAAGGATTTCTGTTTGGCTTCTATAGCACCCTATGTGCTGTACTCATACATTTGCATTGTGACAACTTCTGCTTTACACTGATGTGGCTCAGGCTGTCCACCTCCCTCCTCCATATTTTACTATTATTTTCTGCAGATTTGTTTGCCTTTGTTACAACTAATGACCATTGCCATGTATTAATCTGACAAAGTGAACATGTACCAGCTCTATGGCCATTTTACAATGCAGGACATGTGCACGCAAGCTGTTGGCTAATGCTTGCAATACATCCTTGTTCTCATTATACTTGTGTGTTACCTAGTGTAGTTTTTCACATCCATGTGCACAACCTGCTATATTTATTATGTTGTGCTGTCAGATTTTTGAACATATATTTACATGTCATTGATGTGTTTGTGTCTAGAATTTGCTTTCTTGTACATTCCATTTATGCCACTGACAGACATATGTACCCATCTACATCTGTGTGTGTTGCCTTTGACATATACACATCCCATTACATATTTGTTTGGGTCATGTACATCTGCTTGTGTATGTAGCAGCCTTTGTCGTTCTTCTGCAGTACTTCTGCATGGCACTGTACTTGGTTGTTTGCCTTTCACATGTATGGTCGTAGGTCTGGTTCTGTCCTCTGCTGGAGTTATCTAGCATTGTTAGACCTGCATTTTCTCATCTGTGATTCTGCTTGGCTTACACTTGCAATGCTGCTAGACTAATTGGATACGTGTTTATTTCTCCAATGTGTACTGTGTTCCTACTTTATTTTAATAGAACACACATCTACCATTGGCCATATACATCCAGGTATGACTGCCAGTTTGCAACATGTTGTAACACGACAGTGCACAGGTAGATGTGTTTTTCAGCATTTCAGTTTCTACTGTTTCTGTTGTGCTGTGTAACTTACCTGTCCTTAGTGTGTTTTTCCATCCTTTGTCTGTCTTGTGTTGTGCTGTTTGTTCTATGGGTATGCCTGCAATGATGTTCTTCTCCTCCTCTTATCCTACATTGACCATTCCTTCTATAAAAAAGGGCCTATTCCCACCAAATAAAAACCCTGCCCATGCTTCTCAAGACATTCCCTCAGAGTTTTCTATTCCAATATCCCTCGTGTGTCCCTCTTCTTCACCCATACCCCACATCTTCTTTTTTATCTCCCACTTCCCTTGGGTGTGAACATTACTTGTGTTCCCCACACAAGTCCCGAACCCATTGTTAGCAAATATTATCTATGGTCATAATTGCCCTTCACCTTTCATTTCTGTATTAGAAAATTTATGGATTCCATCAGAATCTGTTAAGTCTAATCGGCCATATTTTATTAATACATGTGTTATGGAGATACCTGTAGTCTCCGAGCTTACTGAAAAGAGTGCTATCAACATATGTATATATGTGTGTGTGTGTGTGTATGTATGTATATATATGTATGTATGTATATATATGTATGTATGTATATATATGTATGTATGTATATATATGTATATATGTATATATGTATATATATATATGTATATATATATATGTATATATATATATATATATATATGTATATATAGATGTATATAGGATAGGTTTACTATCGTAAGACCAATTGGAGTATATCGAAAATCAAAACATCGAATGGTCCAGTTCAACATTTTAATATTTTGAAAAAAACAATGTAAAAAGGCAACTGTGCGAATGATAGCTTCCAGTCAACATTTTAAGCTTTGAGATTTAGAGTGCGATGTAATAAATGGTCGCCAATATTAAAACGTGTCAGTCTAGCTAGTGAGAAGTCATGTGCATAGTTGTGGATTAACCTGACTTGGAGACAAGGAGTATACCTTAACATTTACAGACAATTGTTTTACAGGGCAGAACTGCTTTAATATGCAGGTAGACTTTCTATGGTAAATTTATCTCTGTTTTCCACTCTCCCAAAACACAATATGTAATATGGTGTGTTGACAGTTGCTATACACCTGCATATATTTTCAGGGCGAGGAGGATGATGTAGCTGAATATACGCCTGGCATACTGGAACACTCATATCCAACAATAAAGGCACAGAAGGGTCATTAAATGTCAGTCATTGATGGATACCAGTATTATTTAGAAAAAGTGAAGTTGTCCAGGAAATATTGCTGGTATACATAAAACCAGGCAGAGGTGTAAGGGGGAAGGTGCATTACTGAAAATTCAATTGACTGTGATATTCTGAAAAAGAACAGTAGTCACTGTCATGCTCTTGACCCCATGAAACCTGAGGCATGTAAAATAAGAGAATCTATTAAGAGGCATGCAGATCATTCCGTGGAAGATCTGTGCAAAGTGGTGTTAGCAAAAACCTCAACTGCAGTTGTAAATGAGCTGCCTAATAAAAATGCATTAAAACAGAGTGTCATCAGGGTCCATAATAGAAAGAAGGGATCTATGTTCCAGGACTTGAGGAGTTTGAAGGATTTACGTCCGGAAATGTTACCAATTAAAAACAGAACTTTACTAATCAAACATAGTTCAGATGGTAGCATGGTCAGTAATGTTGTAGTAATTACAATGGAAAATAACATTAAAATGTTATGTGCTGCAGACTATTTCTTAGTACATGGGACATTTCCCACTGGTACACGTGAATGTAGGCAGATTTACAGCATTCAGTGTCCATTGCTGGTAAGTGAGCATAGATAGATTATTCCCATAGTTTACGGAATACTTTCTAGTAAACTGGAAGACTGTTATGGCCAGTTCTGGTCCACTGTACTGAATATTTGTGGCCAGTGTAGTCAGACTCTAAAGCTGCAGATGATACTAAGCGACTTTGAAAAAGGGGCGGTAAACTCCATTATAAGATACTTTCCAAATAAGGCCGCCAAGGGCTGCTGGTTCCACTTTTGCCAAATTGCATGGTGCCAAATACAAAAACTGCATCTAGCTAGTGAATTTGGCAAAAATACGTCATTCTCTGTTATGTTATGTAAGCAAATACCAGCGCTTGCATTTCTATCCCCTGAATAGAGAATGATATGCCAGACTCTGCCAAACCATTACATGCACTTTTTAAAGAGCATTATTTACTAGGTAGACCTAGGCGCTCTGGAATGAGAGGATGCAAATCAGAAAGGATATCACCACTTTTCAAAGTGGCATTCTGGAAGCAGCATGATACATTTGGAGAAGGGTATCCCAGATTGCAAAATGCAGTGGAGGGTTGGCAAAGACGTCTATGAAGTTTAATGGGCAAGAAAAAGCTATATCTATTAGACATCTTACATGCCATACAGTTGGAACAAAATCATGCCGGATTTGGCAGCTCAACTAATGTCTTCCCTCGTCACCAAAATGGAGACGTCTACAGGATAAAGAGGTTGTCTTTGAGAGATTGTTATCCCAGAGGGACTCCCTGACACCTAGGGGGTTTGTGAACTTGTCACAAAGCACTGCTCTTTTTAAATACTGTCCATATTGTTGTACACTGGGAAAAGTGAAATATGGTGTATTTAAAGAAGTATTCACAGGATAAAAGATTCAAGGTCCTTTCTTGCACATAGTTACTGTCATAAGACAAGTTGGTGGTGTTTTGAGCATAACACGAAACTGAAGAAGTTGACAGTTTCACTTGGGGAATGCAGAGGTCAATGAAAAAACAATACTTGAATTCTAAAAGACCTCTTTCCAACACTGTCCAAATAACGTCTTCTAAAGGGGAAGTAGTAGCTATTTTATGACGTGTATGTCAGTAACACTACTATATGAAAGTACACCTCTCTGTGGTTTCATCAGCTGCTTTTTAAACTGTGCGTCAGGATGTACCTTGGAATTGTTCATGCTATGCTTTAAGGACTTGTATGCAGTGTGCGAAAACATTGAATTCGACACTATATGTCTGGTTCGACATTTGTTTACATTAGTTATTCTTAGTTTTGATAAATACCTTTGATCATATGATGACACTCACGAGTCATGTTCGTTCCTTTGATAGTAAACCTATATATGTATACTTAGTACAAATGGCACTGCATATTTGAATCGTGTATTTTATTTTAGTGAATGAATTACGGAAATATCTGTAGCAGTCTGATATTTCTGGGTCTATTCCTGACAATGTATGTTAAGAATTCCATGTGGCTTACATTGAGATAATTAGCATTTTTTTTTTTTGGGGGGGGGGGGGGGTTGGTATCATAACAGTGTTGGTTACATTCTAGAATTGTCCTTAACCTTGCTGATTCTGTTATATATGTAAATCTGTATAACTATCAGGATGCTTGAATTGTGATCGTATTTCCATAACTTTGTTACTGTACAAAGTGACTGGACAACCATTTCTCATTACTTATGGATCTGTTCAGTATGCTGTTCATACTGCAACATTGTGAGCTGAGCTGTTCTGGGTTACTTGTACATTAACATACTACAATGTTATCCATATGTTCCATGCTGATATCAGTGTGATGCGCCAGAATCCATAAGCTTTATGGAATCAGGCCCAGTAAACATATAAAAAGCAACATTAATTAAATCTTTGTGTCTTTAAAAACATCTGATATTAATACAGTCATTCAATCTTGGTGTTTTATCTGCCACGTGGTCTCTCTAAATTTGAGCAGTGTCACTAATTCCATGAAACAGACCTGTTGTCACATGATCTAAAACAAAAACAAACATCCTAAAGTCTATGCCCTCGCTTGAAAGAGTGCTTCACTACATTTCCCAAATCTCTAGTCCCCAATTGCTTTGTTCTGTTTATAAATCCTTTTAGAAAATGTATGTGGGTTTTACCAACATAGTAACTTGTACGCAACTCACACAAGACTAAATATACTACCCCCAATGAATCACAACTGAATCGATTCACTGCTAAATCTGCTTACCGGTGTGTTTAAAAATTACAGTTGACCCTTCTTGTACAAATGTACAATATTTCCACTGGTTACAATGAAAAGTACCTAGTGTGTCTACTGAATGGCAAGCAATAATCCTGCTGTTCTCAAGCTATGTTTTAACGTTAATTCCTCATTTATATGTAAAAACAGGTGTGCTTCCTACAACTCTTGCTAAATCCTGGATGCCTAAAACAATTTTCCAATTTGTACTGACATCTGTTTTACAGGACATGCATCAACAGAGCTAGGTAATGGAAAAGCCATTAAAAAAGGCATTTCTTCGGTTGTGTTTCAGTGAAAAGAATCATTCTTTAAAATTGGCTTAAACTTGTCATTCTTGTTAGGTTTCACGTTAAGAAATTCCTTTCCAGGGTGCATGACTAGGATGCTAACAGAATAGCAGCAGATTTCTCCTGCTGTGCTATTTTATCTATTTATGACAGGAAATAAGAATTTTAAACTATCATCAGTTTTACTGCAGAAGATATATATAAATTAAAGATGTTATGTAGTCCTATCTCGCCTTCATTCTTACATGTGGGTTCAGAGCCGATCCTTGGCGCCGATTCGGCCGATTACAAAGCTCAAAGTATTTAAATTGGCTTGTGGCAAGGTAGATATCCCATAATGCAGTGGTATCAATCCTCAGATCTCGTTTGCTGCTTTACGAGTTCAGAAGTGCTCTTCTTGGCTGTGGTTAAGTGAACCTTTTCACTGGTATTTTTTCCTGTTTATACTTAGTATATAGTTGAATTAGTTAGGAAATACTTAGAATATAGTTAGTATACTAGTTTTTACATAGTAGTAGATATTAGGTGTTTAATATTTCGCTGTTAGCAGTTTGGCCATAGTTTTTCCGCAGGCCTGTGTGTGTTTATTGGTATCCTGTAATGGTAGCTTAGTTTCTCTTTCTCTCTACTTACACCTGGGCATAGAGTATGGAGTATGTCGCCTATGTGCAATGCTGGGAGGATGCAAAGGGTTTAGTATACTGGCCAGATGTTCATAGATGCCTAGGTAGGTACTAGGCTATCAGCCCTAGGGCTTATACAAGCCTAGCCAAAAAGGTACCCTGGCTTTCGCCACCCAAGAAAATTATTTTCCTGTGCCCCTGTCAAGCAGAGCCACAGAAGTGATCCCCGAGGTGAATTTCCTATTTCCCATCCAATCAAGATTTTTCTTGAAGAGTGCTAATGAGGACCTTTGTTTGATATAGATAGGTAGTTTGTTCCAGAGTATGAAAAGTCTCTGGGATAGGAATCTATCCCTCCAGCATGTTCTGTTTATTGCGGTGACAAGGTTTAAGTCCCTAGAGCGTGTAGCTCAGAGGGATTGGGATTTCTTTAAGTGGAGCTTTGGGTTTGACATAGCTTTGTATGTTAGGCAGAGATTGCCTCTGAGTAGGCGATATGCAATGGAGTAAAGCTGGAGTTTTTTGAGATAGTCTGCGTAGGGCATCTGTTTGAGGTCAGTAATCCTCTTTGTGAGGTATTTCTGCGGCCTTTCCAGTTGTTGATGTCTTGTGAGGTACATACCAAAAGGGGCATTGTACTCTATAATAGGTCTGAGTGATGAGTAGAGGGGAACAATGACCTCTTTTTTCCTGGATGAGAAACCTTTTGTGATGAGGTGTGCTACGTAAAAGGATTTCCTGACTACTGTGGTGATGTGATTATCAAAGGAGAGACTTCTGTCCGCCTGTGTCCCAAGGTCTCTTATCACACTTTCGGTGTTAAGTAGACTACCGCCTATGTGGTAGCTCATGGGTACAGAGTTTTTACCAAAGGGGATGACAATGCACTTTTTGGCACTGAGCTTGAGGCCATGGCTTTGACACCAGGCATCTGTCTCAGTGAGGCCCCTTTTGTAGGATGTCCACATTGTTAGGAGTTTCAATTATGGCTCCTAGTTTGCAGTCATCTGCAAACTTTGTTAGCCAAACACCTTCTGTGTTAGCCTGTACTTCAGAAAAGTAGGTACCAAACAGGAGAGGACCCAGGACTGAACCCTGTGGTACTCCACTTGTCACTTGTCTGAAGTTGGATTTTGGAATCTGCTACTTTCACAGTGTTGGTTCGGTCAGTGAGCCAATTGGCAATCCATCTTGTGACATAGGGATTTATACCTAGTTTATTGAGTTTATCTATAATTCCAGAGTGGGGGATGGTGTCAAAAGACTTGGCTAGATCTAGATAGGCCGTGTGAACCACCTTACCCTCGTCTACGGCTTTAGTGACTGCTTCAAAGAAGTCAGTTAGTTTTAGGAGACATGATCTGCCTTTTACAAACCCGAACTGGGTGGGATCCAGAGTTTGGAAATTACCAATGTCTTTGTTTATAAGTTCCATGATGATACATTCCATGACCTTGTAGATCAGGCTTGTTAGGCTAATGGGGCGGTAGTTCCCAGGGTCTGTGGTGGCTCCCCCTTTGTGGAGTGGGACAACCATGGCTGTGCGCCATTCAGTGGGCACAAAGCCTGAGGAGAGGCTATGATTGAACATGTTGCTTAGGTGGGGTGAAAGTTCATTCTGTAGTTCATGAAGAACGCAGCCTGGGATGTTGTCAGGTCCCATGGATGCTGTGTTCTTGGCTTTGGAGAGTTTTTTTTTACCTGTGCAGCCATGATTACAGACACTTTGCATTCTTGCGGTATAGAGATGTGCCCTTTAGGGGGTGAGAGGGGGGTAAAGTTAGCACTGAACCTATCTGCCAGGATGTTGGCAATATCAGTTGGTTCTGTATATTTAGAGCCACTATGCTGTAACTTAGAGCAGATCTCTGAGTGTTGCCATTGAGATTCTTGACATAGCTATAGAATGGTTTGTGGTTGTCTTTAGAATCAGTGGCGATTTTGTTTTCATAACTAGCTTTGGAGGACTTTATTAGGGATCTTAGCTTCTTACTGAGGCTGACCAGGGAGTTCTTCCAGTCATGGGATTTTACTCTTTTTTTGCAACAGTTTCTTCTTCTGTTGTACAGTTTGTTTATGGCAGGGAATCACCAGATTGGCTTCCTTTTTTTGGAGGATAGCACGATCCATGCACTCGTGTTAAGTGCTTATAAACTGCATTTGTGTAGGATTTGGCAGTCGTACCTCTATTGTCCATCTGCATGGATGTTGTGAGGTTTGCCACTTCTGTCTTAAGAAGCGTGAAGGTGGTTTTGGAGAAATTTTTACGGTGGTTTCCCTAACGGGGGGTGAGGGTGGGATGTGGATGTCTAGGCTGATTAGCTTGTGATCGGATCTGACCTCTGGTGTGGAACACCGGTCGCCCATGTTGGTAATGACCAGGTCTAGGATATTGCTGCCCCTGATGGGAGTGTGGATAAGTTGAAACAAGGCATTGGAATTTATGAATTCCAGAAAACGTTGAGCAAAAGGGTTGGTACATGAGTAGTTTTCCCAGTTAATGGTGGGGTAGTTGAAATCGCCCATTATTAGGGTGTTTGGTTGTACCTTAATATTTGCCAATGTATCAAGAAATGAGAATCCTGGGGCATGGTGGGGGATCTGTAGCAAGTTACAATTTGGATTACGGTCTTGCCCAGAGTTAGTTGCACTTGGATAATCTCGGATGCATTACGCTGAGCAACTAGCCTGGAGGTGTGGATATCCTTAATGAATATGGACACACCTCCACCTTCAGTGTTTTGGTCCAGGTTAGATGGCCAAAAGGTGTGGTATGAATTATAGCCTGGTAATGCAGGGGTGCTCTCTTGAGCCTTGAACCAGGTCTCTGTCACTGCACAGATGTCGATGTTCTCCATTTTAAGGAGTGCCTCGAGTGAATGCATTTTGAGGTTTAGACTTATAGCATTGAGTAGCATTACCCTCAGATTTTGCTTGCTTGTACCTGTTACGGTGGTGAATTTGTGATTCGAACCTTGCCTAAAAAGGGCACTACAGGTGTGGCAAGAGCATTAGCCAGTATCTGGAATCTCAAGGGCGACAGGTGCAGGCCATGTCTGTCAATAGACCGATACTGGATCCCCGTAGAATGACACCAGAAGCTTAGCCAATTGTTGAAGTCAATCATTTTGTCCTTATACTGTGGTATCATTCTGGGAGATGGCAGGATGCTACTCAGGGCTAGGGTCATACCTGCCTGGGCTACAAGATCAGAGAGCTCCTCCATGTCTCTTTTTCATGTAGTCCAGGGAGGTACATCTCCGGTCATTCACACCAACATGGACAATGACAGAGTCATATTTGTACTTGTGAGTGACCTGAGTGCGTGCGTTATGTGGCAGATCCTGGCACTCGACAGGCAGCTGACAGTAACTTTCTTCTTGTTTAGCCTGGCGAGTGGAACATCAGTGTGCGCCTGACTATAGAGTCACCTATGATTACAGGTGTTCAGTACTTTTTTATGCCTTATGGGCTGTGGTTGAGTGGCACACTGAGTTTGTGGGTTATGTGTCAATTGGGTTGTGCTGGGGGGAGGTGGAGGTTGCATGCGGTTCTGCTCTGGAAGTCTCTGTTGCGTCTCTGTTGCTTGAGCAGATTTTGAGAGCCTCCGCAAATGTAGGTGTGTTTTTTGTGTTGCTGTAGGTTTTGAAGGACTATGTGATGAGTGTGGTGCAAGTGTTTACCTTCTCCTCTTGACTGTCTAGTCCAGTCTTGGGTGAACAGAGCTTTGCTTCCAGTTTGTCTATATAAGTGCATCTCTCATAGGTTGTAGTGTTGGGTGTTAGGAGGAAAATGGTTGCCTGTGTACATGAGGCAATTGCTGCATTGCCCCAAGATGCCCAGATTCATCAGTTAGACAGGAGAAAATACCGGGAGCTGACCCTTAAACATGCCTGGATGGGTGCTTATTTATTAAGTACTAAAAACTGTTTTCCTCTAGATAAGTGAGGAAAGTTGAGTGCTGTAGTAATTTGTAGCTTATTTAGTGCTTACAAAGACTTCTGAACAAGTGCTGAGCTCAAAGAAACAGATTTGAGTGCTAAAACTAAAAAAACTGGCTAGTTCTAAGGGAAAATTTGAAGAGCAGACTTTATGGCGCTAGGAATAGTTTAACCCTAGCTAAGCGGCAATGTATAAAGTGTATTATTTATTTCTTTAATAGTAGCAAATGAGCAAACTGATTTGAACAAATTAGCCAATAAAAAGCTAAAAACTGAGCCCCGTTCCAGCAGTCTTTGATCAGACAAGTTCGAACTGTGCACTCCTGCCACTAAGGTGCAGGGGAACCTTCTCCAAAAAAAAAAATGGGCTGGATTAGTGCTCAAGTTATACAAACAAAGCTAGATTCAGCAGGTCTGAATTTAGTCTATGCTACAGCAAACAAGGCTTTCCAGTTTCAGAAAGAAACCGTTCAAATAAACAGGCACAACAAGCCTTTAATGAGAAACTCCCAGCTCAGAAGGGAGAATCTACCTTCTCATCCCACAAGAGTGCAGACCTCACCTTCTTAGTGTAAAATAACTGGCCCGAAGCCCAAGTGCTTAAACCAGAACTAATACACTCGTAGAATAGCAGACACTAAGCCTTCAATCAGCAACTTCTAACTTAGAAGGATGTAAGCTACCTGTCCTGCCACAACAATGCAGACCACAAACCACCTTAATGTAAAACAACTGGTCTGAAGCCCAAGTGCTTCAACTAACGGCTTAGAATATTGGGCTACCCTTGGCAGGAGATCCGTTTGGTGATGAATACTACACCAGTGACATGGAAGAACATCTATACATACAAGACCTCAGTGGAAATATTTGTTAATGCAATGATGCGATGATGACCAAATCGGCTCCTTTTCCTTCCAGTGTGTTTATCTTCTGTCCCTCATTTGTCACCATTCTGCTTTTATTATTATTAAAGTTATAAATGTATTTATAAAAAAGTGGTGCTAGGACACTAACAGATGCAAATAAACTCAGCAGCTGAGCACTATTACCAAAGGAATCGGGAGAGAAAAACAGTACTGACAATATAAACATTAATAAAGAAGTTATTCTAAACATTTACAGGAAAGCTAATCCGAAAGCCTAGAAAACCTCAAATAAACTCCCACTACCAGACAAAAGCCAACAAGCTTTTTTTCATGGTAGGAAGGATAAGAAGGGTTGTGGAAGGACTAGACATTATTAACACGTTGGGGTTTGTATCCTAGCAAAAGTCTGTTGTGTAGGTTCCTAACACTAGGATTATTAGCCTTTCAATTCTTAATGACAGGACTCTTCAAAACCGATCTGCTTTTTTTTATAACAACTGCCCACCAATATAGCAGATGCTCATTACACTGAGAGCATGAGTCTTCAGAGTCAGCCTTATTCCTGTGAGAAACCAAAGAACAGCAAGCATACCTCTCAGCAGTCAACTCTCAGTTAAAATCTGTTTATTTATAATCAGAAAATGAGTTGTGCACTGAAATGAACAATAAGTAATGGTGGTAGAAATGGGACAGAAAGAAGATATTTGCATTTTTGTTCTTTTTTTTCTACCCCATCCCTCTTGAACAAATCAGTTTCTTCCTTTTGACAGACTGATTCATTTTTTTCCTTTCTTCCAGTGTCAGAGACCTGGAGGAAAGACCAAGGGCTCCCAAGGGCCATGATATGTTTTTAATGCTCCTACCTCTCTCACCTGTTGAATAGCAAGGACAGTGTGAGGCCCACTTTGCCACTTTCCACTGCAAGTTGACACTTCTGTAATTCAACAATGCCTAACAGAGTACAGGTACACTACAATATTTGGGTTTCTACTCTTGGATCACTGGACTTATGAAGCAAATTTCCATGCATTCCCCTAGGGGGCACTCCTGCAATTCAACACAGCCATCTCCTTTTCCTATTTGAACTGGGTCACTCACTCCCACATTTCTTCTACTGCTTTGGTAACATAATTGGGGATACTACTGGGGAGTAGTCAGTGCCTCATCTCCGTCTGCTCCAAGAAGCCACTTCTGAATCACAGGATGAAGCTGGTTCTTCTGCAAGAACTGAAAGGCAAGGGAAACGACCACGGCTGCCACCAAAGCATCTGATCCCACAACAGAAAGATATGTCTATAGCAGGAATGTCCGAATACTGTTCAGTGGCATGATATTTTTCCAAAGGTTTCTTTCAGCCTTGTAGCACTTTCCATATTTTTGTCACTACCTACCTTTTGAGGTTCAGTTTGCTTACTAACCACATACTAATATTCAGACTGACCAAGTGCAACCACAGGGAAACAATTTTCACACAAGTCAAGTAGTAAAGGCTTTAAACAAAATCTCAAACTCTTCTTCTTATAGATACCCCACCCCTGTTATGCTACTTGGAGAATATTGAAAGCTGAACTTGTTATGGCACAGACAGGCAATTAAGAAGCCAAATGTAATCTGGCAGATTCTATTTGAATTGATTGACATACTCTATTTCTACACAGCATATATTCTACGAGTACGGTTAGCCTTTCGTGCACAGCATTCCCACTTTATTTAGCACCTATGAAGCTGACAAGTATCTGCTTCCTGCACCCTATTCCAGCAACAAGGAAGATGCCCTCAAGCTGCTCAGACATATTTACCACTTGCCACCTCCAGTTATTTCTCCAGCTAAATGAACCTGGATCATAGGCATTGCAAGATGCAAGCCCAACTGATCTGCAAAGGGCTAGTTATAATTTCTATTCCTTGCATACCCAGGAAACACTCATGTTACAGCTGGCACACAAGTATAAACTTAATGAGGGCAGTAGTGGTTATTCAATTGCAGGGAGCAAGTTACTGCTGTATGAGAGGTAGAGATTAGTGACTGGAGCTCGATCTACTCTCTTATTGTTTCTTTTCTTTCATTCAGTTTAGACATTTCCTGTGTTGTCCAAAGACTTCAAGGACCAAAGCACAGGTCTGAGTGAGGTTTTTCTGGCATTTTTCAAGATTCATCTCCACGCAATATCTTGGAAAGCAGACTAAATTTTTTTTTTTTTAACAGTTTGTTCAGTTAAACTTTCTGGCAAGTACCCAATTCTACTTAATCAATTTTTTTTTCCCGTGTGTTTGCACATTTACCACTTCTTTTTGCATTAAACTGCAACACTGCTAAAACAGATAATATTGTATATTTCTTTCTTGCCTGGCTGTTTGTGTAGCTAACAGAGCCTCAGTTTTGTTACAGTAAGTGTAGTCCTTTATAAATTAATTGGATAATAACTCCATCCAAGTATTTTTCCTGTGACTTTCCATTCTTTCTCCTACTTTTACAACTTTTCTTTTTCTAGTTTATGTGTACATTTGCTGAGGGCAGTAGTGGTAATTCTGTGGCAGGGAGTGATTTGCTGGTCTCTGAGGGGTGGTCATTACTGACTGGGGCTCTAGATATATTTCCATTGGTTCTTTACTTCTTCCACTCAGTTTAAGCAGTGGATGGCATTGCTCTGTGCTGCTCAACACTGGACTTGACAGATGCAGATGCTTTCACTTTCAAATTATTTCCTGGTCAAATCGGACCACAAGTCAATCAAATTCACTGTAAGACTGAAACCTTAAGGATCCTGCAATACTTGGGTATTCGGACAGTTTGTGAAGGCTAAGTTTACTAAAATCGAGTAATGAAATGGCTAAATTCAAAAGCCCAGTCCACCTCAATGACCTCACTGCTTACACAAATTCCTTTACTGCCAAATTCTATGCAAAGTAAATAGCTGCACAGATACATATATCCTTCTCAGAAATACATACAATGCCAAATTCAAAAATAAATCCTAATGGTGGAACTCTGACATAAACAGGCACTATAATAAAAGACAAAAAAACTCACTCCTTACAAAAATAAATCTTTTAACTATCAAGAAGCCAGAAACAAAACAAAGAACTATGGGTCCTGATCAAATCAACTACAGCAAGATATGAGATTAAAAATAGCCACCCAGATGAAAGATAACTACAGAGCCTTCTTAAACTATATTATAAACCTCAGAAACAATGCCCAGTACTGTACAGAGCTAATAGTAAATATCACATGGCCTGACCTAGAGGACATTGCCTATCTTCTGGCCAACAGTTTCAGCTCTAACTTCACCCCCTCTCCCTTCCAATAGTCTCATATCAAATACCCACATCTATACTCCGTCAAATCTCCAAAAGAATAAGTTCTCAAGGTTATATCTATGGCCAAGAACACTACATCTATGCAGCCAGGCAGCATAACAGGCTGCTTACAAGTTGGCCTGAAACTTGACTTGTTAGACACCTTACACAGACTATTCAATATTAGTATCAAAACAGGCTTTGTGTCAGATGAATGGAGAACAGCAGCAGTCATTCCCTTGCACAAAGGTTGAGCTTCAATAGGCTGGGTAGTTATAGACCCCCAAGCCTAACCAGTCTCATCTATATGGCTAATAGTGAATAATAATGAAACTTACAAAATAGCGATAAAGGTAATCTACAGACCCTCAACCCAACAACCTAATTCGGATTTGTCAACAGCTGGTCCAGCCTATTTAAGCTGGTTGACCTCTTCAGAAAAAAATCAGAGGCAATGGCTGAGGGGATATCCATGAATACTGCATATCTGACACCATCCAGCACTCAGGTATCATAGGTAAACTCTCTATGCTAAACATTAATCTCTATGTAGCTTGTCGGATAGCAAACTAGCTCCTAAATATAACCCAGGAAAGGATGGGTTGCTTTACCTCATCCAAAAGATCTGTCACTATCAGAGTGCCATAGGGTTCAGTCCATGGCCTACTCCTCTTTGATGTCAGGGATAATGTTAAGGTTTTGAGGCTGACTAAGCTTAGACAACTGCATACTAAGTGCTACCAAACTCCCCTGAGGTCACTAGGATCTTACAAGAGGGCATGTCCCAGACAAATAGTTGGTGTCAAAACCACAGACTAAAACATAAGGCCAAGGAATGAATAATTGTACCCTCTGGCAAGCATGACTCCCCTTGTAACTCTCGTAGTGATATCCATCTGAAAATCAAGCCCATGGTTACAGATCCAGGAACCTATGTTGACAATGAGCTGTCATTTGATCATCACATATCCTGTATTATAAGGATATCTTTTTTCATCACACAGCTTATATCTAAAGGTACGGTGTCAATATCCAATGACATAACTCTTCACCTGTACTCAGCACACAACAGGCTGATCATTAAGTATAATGTCCCTTTTGATATGTACCTGTCCAAACACTTGTCACAAGTGTAATGACCACAACTCTTTCTCACAAAAAAATCAGAGGCCTAAATCATAAAAACTAGGCAAGCTATATCAAAGCCTTGTCTCTCTGTTTTTGTATAATACAGGCTATTAAGAGACAATTTCTGCCTTGTGTCTAGAGCTTAACAGCCCCTGTTCTATCAAACCTATTACAAATTCACAAATCCAAGGGTGTCATAAACACCATCTCCAGGGACCTAAATCTTTTTTGCAAATCTAATAGAACATGCTAGAGGGTTAGGTATGTATCACAGAAAATACCACTTCTATGGAGCTCTCTCTCATTCTGCATAAAACGGAGTACTTTACTTACTCTATTAAAATGTAATTTGGGCAAATGGATGGGTATCTCAGTTCATCATCACTGGCCTTCATGGATAGGGGGAAACACGCAAGTTTTCCAAAATATACTTGCTCATCCCACTTTTGCATTTTCATCTTGCAAAATGTAAGACAAGGGAATGCAAGGCTAGGTTTCTAGAGCACCGTACAGATCAAGGACCTTGAAGGTACCAATGAATCTATGAACGTATGAAGGACTTCTGTCTATACAGTATGTTAAGAAATCCTATTTTACAGTAACACTGGATACCACTAAACATCACATCGTTTTCTGTGCTGAAGAAAATACAAGCCCCCCAAAAAAACAAATTTATATCATAGCTGTTGTACTTCTCTGACAAGTGTTTGACACTTAAATGTGTCAGGTTTTGAAGAAATACCACACAGGACGGGTAATCATATTACTGCATACAGTCAGCTCCTGTTTTGCATTAGTTTACCGCAGAAAGCAGCTTAGCTCTGAACCTAACAAACTAAGGAGAATGTTATACATGGGATACTGTTTCTGAATGATAAGCAAATTAAACTATATCAAGTGATGTTTAACAGTTTATCAGAAGTGGTGCTTTTTAGACATAGACTAGTGTCATATCATGCACCCCTAAACTTTGCTAAAGTCTGTACAACCATCTGCTAAAATAGTTAAGTGGAAATAAATGAATGGTTATTTTTTTGGTAATGTAAGGGTGGTTGCAATGACTAAACATGCTACAACCAAAGATCAGCAATTTACAAATGGCATAAAAAGAAACGGTACATGCGTATTATCGCAACCAGATTTTCGTAGTTGCATAATTCACATGCTCCAATGAAAATCAGTGCATGAAACACAGTAAGGTGCTATTTTACGTCCTTACTGATGAAATGTCAATTTGGCTTACATTCAGGAAATGAAACAATCGTGCAAGTCTTCTTCCTGTTTTGTGTGCATTACACATGCACGCTTCAATTGGCAGGACTGCTGTCTTAACTGAGGAAAAGAGTAGTTTAACTGGGAGGAAGGAATGCAGAGAAGAAAAACATAGACAACTGTTACTCTAATCCCTTAGAACTGCCCAATAATTTTCATTACAAATTGTTCCTCTTCCTAAAAGTAATGTAAAGTTTTTGGGCAGTTATAAGGAATTAGAATAACATTTTGAATTGTAATCAGGTCTGCCCTATCATTACTCATAGTTGCCATTTCTTCTGGACAAGGATATCCGTAATTGCCTGTTCATCTTCACTTTGCTGTTTGGGGAAACAATTTCATTCGAGTTTTCATGCAGCTGCTTCCCCCAACAATCAGAATCCTGCAGTGGGTGCATATACACTGGTGAGAGAAACAGCATCTGAAAATGTATTAAATTCACCATCCAAACTGTGATATTAGACAACTCGTATGAACTCATATTAGACACACTTAAGAACCCAACCAACAGGACGATAGCAGGCATAACTCAAGCGTGCATCTGCAATGCACGCAAGACAGGGAGAGGGTTTCTCAAATTGTCCCTGTTCCTAAAAGTAATGTGAAATTTTTGGGTCATTGTAAGGAAGTAGAATAACAGTTGGAAGTGTTTCATGTACTTGGATTTGTGGAGGTATGCGCATATCGCAACTGCAAAAATCTGGTTGCGATAATATGTAAGTACCAAAGAAACTATGGCTAGGAATTTCTTATATACCACCTCAACCAATGGCTAGGAATTTCTTATATACCACCTCAACCACGGCTAGGAATTTCTTATATACCACCTCAACCAAAGCCTTACTTAATATTACCCACTGCTAAATGCACAATTAATTTCATATCAGCCCATTTTTGACTAGTACCGCTAAAAAGCCTGATTGTTATATCATGGAAACAATGGAATCTGAGTTGGGGGTAACCACCTCATCTCAGATCTGATTTTACATCCACTAACCCCATATCACAACTTCTACCTATGAACTGCAGTTTGAACGCTGCCACGGGTCCAAAGGGCACCATTAACTAACTCAGTGTAGATGTCACAGTGGTTGTTTGCAGAAGAAGATCCAAAGACCTGCACAGTAAAGCATTTTGCTAAACCGTACTCCTTTCAAAGTTTCACTGTAACACTCACTACAGAATTTTCCGTTTACCCACCAGGTCAACTCCGCTAAAATATAACATCTCATTTCCAGAAGTCATGTTTTCATCTATATACACATCTCAGTGGGTCAAAATAAAAACCAATCACAAGGATATGTGTAGTGGAAAACAGAAAAAAAGTACTTTGCTCAAACATGTACTCTAACCACTACTAAATCACTGCCCTAATCATTTGACCACACTATCTTTCAAACTTATGTCATATAAAAGAATAAAATAATATACAAGCACAATATAGTACCCTCTTTGACAATTACATTTAAGATGCTTGCCAATTTATTTCCATCTAGTCTAGGAAAACAAAGCTTTTAAACCAATATTAAATTCTGGCTTTGAATGCAAGAACCTCAAACTCCTCTTTCATAATGCCTTTGAGACTAAAAACAATCATCTTCCATTTACTTGTTACCTAAATATGTTTGAAAGTCTTACATCTTCTGTGAAGAATTGTTTAGAACACGAGGCCACAAATCTCCGAACTTGCAAACCCGTGACATATCGTGCCCGAAATTCTTCCTGCCAGTTGCAAGATTCTTTACACCGGTAGTGTTTAAGTAATAATGGCCACCTTCAAAATAAAAAGATTTAAGGATTAGAGACATGCAATAAGAAAACTAATGCAATCAAATTCATTAACAGAATTTAAACATATCAATTTTCCATTATGGAACTGAAAAACAAAGAAAACTAGTTAAGATAATAAGATAATTCAATCACATAGTAGCCTGTTTGCTCTAAGAAAAAATTAGCTGCACTCTTGTGATGGAAAAAGTACAATAAACCGGTTTCCTGACCTGACCACCCATAAATGTTACCAGCAATTTAATGCCTTATCTGGGGCTAAATATCACCAAGTGCAGGTACAAAAATAACAATAATAATAATTATAATGAAGTGAATGTTTATTGTTATGGCAACTTAAATCCTGATATATTAGCCTTTAAGCCTCCTCTCGGAAGTCTGTTCTAACATATTATGTTTCCCTCCAACTCCTGTGGTTTATTTCATTTTACTTGAGAAATTATTTTAGTGAATACTACAAAATAATGCACAAAAATAAGGAATTTCACAATATGACAGAAAGCATGGAGAAATCAGTAAAATATTAGTGAGTACAATAGAATATTCAGCATCCAAGATGACAGTATACAGAGGTTTTGTTAACATAGGAAACGTTTACTAAAATTGCCAGTCACTGTTTCTTCCCTTTTTTTCAATTACCATCAGCCCACATTTACCCTATAACACACAATTCCAAGGCCTGTGAACCATTTCTTCCTTGCATTTCTATACATGAGCATAGTCTTGGCTACCAAATTACCTATTCAAATCTGCACTAAGTTAGCTAGTGCTCGCAGGTCTTAACTAATATATCTCTTAGCAGCTATCATACAGAATACAAACAGTTTGGATATATGGGCACTCAGACCAGTGAGCTTTGGGTGGTTGCTGTTAATTGAAAATTAATTTACTGACTGCATCAAGTGAATCTAAAATGGTTGAAGTACTATACATTTATAGAACACACAGGGCAACGATCCACATGTCTGAGGATCTGGACCAACACAGGGACCTGCCACCATACATGCTATCATTAAAACTTAAGGAAGCACTATCTAGCAATTAGCTTCTAATTTGGGGAAGAGAAAAACATGTTAGCACCTGTTATGTTACCTAATGTCAACATCTCCTCATACTCCAGAAAATAAGAAGAGTTTAAAACTGACATAAAGTCAACCTAGAACTGGTTAACCTCCTTGCAAGTACAGAACAGAAATGAAATTGGGTAATGGCTCCTGATCACCTATCCTCAATGGAATTACTAATGAAAAGGAATAATGAAGAAAATAATTCTGGCTTTAGTGTTCACCTACAGCTGTTGCTTTAAAATGAGCTCTATTCTCTGTTACATCTGCAGAAAAGCACAAAAAGCTCACATAACCCAGCAGGTCTAGAAAGTAGAACTAGTATTTGATACCAAATCTCTGGACTAGAAGGAAACTATTCACAATGTCGGGCATGAAAGAAAACCTGTGCGTAATACATTTATTGGCATTCTTCAAATAATCAACCCGTTTCATCCAAAAATGCTGGCGAATCAGGTAAGATTATCTCTCAGGAGAGCAGTCTTACAACTAAGAACTCTTAAACCTCATGGCTAAATGAAAAACAAAGTTATTATGCACAGAGAGGGATACCAGTAAAATATTGTTCCAGTGACCAGAATAACTATCAAACGAAGCTAAGTACAAAGCTGAACAGATAAAAAGTGATATTAAAGATTTGAATAGTTAGTCTCTTATTTCCCTAGTCTGGAATGAAACTCAGTCGATATCCCTAAACTCGTCCAAACAGTAGACAACTTGATATTATTTTAAATCACTTTATTTCCTCCAGAGGAACTGGAGAAGAAGCTTACAGCCAAAAGATAACTGTGAGATTTTACTGAAAATGTGAATGGCTTCCAGTGGTTGCTGTAAACAGGAAATTTGCTTCCAGTGGTTGCTGTAAAGAGGAAATTTCCTTTTGTGCCCCACTATGCAGAGACCAGGGAGTTGTAATTAAAGGAACCATCATCATTGTAGCCCCCCCCCCCCCGCCCGCATGGAGGTAGGGAGGTCTTTACTCTGTAGAAAAAAAATATTTGTATTCTATGCAAATTGCTGTTGAAAAAAATCTGTTTTAGTGCAATTAACTTGCATGGAGTACGAGGAGTGCCTTCTGTGTGGAGTTTGCATGTCCTCCCCGCGGTTGGGTGGGCGAAAGACATGCATAAATGGGTGTGCCTTCGTTGAAGGTTGAACATCGAGCTGGCACCTCGGCGTTCGTGATAAATCTACTGCCAATCATTAGCGGACCAGAGTTCCGCTGTGGCAACCTCTAACCGGGAAAAGCCGACAGACAGCAACAACTTGCATATTTATGTGATGATGTGTCCTCATATGTTGGAGAAGGCCTAGGCTGCACAGTGTGTAAAACATACAGAACAAGAAACATCAACAACCGGCATCCTACTTGACAAAGAAGGGCAAAGGTCTTCCAAACACCAGTCACATCATACATTTGTCAGGTTACAACCCAATTATTTTCCATGTATAAACTTATAAAGAAGTCAAAAAGACTACAGAGTGCTTTAATTCTTCTTGGTTGAAAGGCAAAAAATTTATAAATGAATAGAGAAATGGAAGTGAAGAGTCAAAACACTGCATTTTAAATACACTGGGTTTAGATTTTTACTGACACCTACTAGAATCTGAAAGAACATCCCACAACTGAAGAATGAGTTATGGGGATGGAAACAAGCTTACAACTCATCAAGAAATGAAGCAAGGTAACCCCTTTATCTAGATGAGTTTAAAAAGGTTGTGCTGCTGTCACTTATAGTTCTGGCTTATGACAAGCCTCTAAGAACACTTAAACCCCATGGATAAATGGAAAACAAAGTAAGTTATTATGCACAGACAGGGATGCCAGTAAAACACTGTTCTATTGACCAGAATAACAATCAAACACAGTGAAGTACGAAGCTTTATCTTCAAATATAGTTTGACATATTCTCATGATATTTTCAGAGAATTATACTAAGAAATGAACACATTTAATATGCTTCGATTATTCCCCTACTTTCAAATGCAAAGAAGCAGCTGCATCTTGAACTTAAAAAAAAATGTTTTTATATGCCATGACATATAATCAAAAAAGAGTGAAATCTGATTTGCATACACAAATACATAGTTGTTAAGACTGATGTCATAACATCATAACTTTGGCGGATTTTGTATTTGTTAATCTGAACAGAGCTGTCGGGTATATTACTATTTTAAGCTCGGCTATTTTGGAAATATTACAGTTTATCAATTTCTAATGACCACTGTGACCTTAACCAGATCCTACATACAAACACTAGCATTTCAGTAAATGCTTTGGATATTCATGTAAGATTTTCAGAACACTACACTTTAATACTTAACCTCATGTGAAACTGTTCGTGCATTAGTAGCACTAAACATATGAGGATGACAGCAGCCTTAATGTTTGGGTATCAGCTGCACTTATCAAAACTGTGTTTTTGCAATGACATTTAAAATTATCAACAATATCATCAAGTATTATTTTAGTACTATATAATAAAAGACATAACTCTTGATATTAGGTCAGCCAATATATAATATATCTATGTTTCTGCTGTAAACATAAAAGCCTAACTGTTTCGTAGGCCTACTGGTATTAATTACCAGTATGTAATTATAACACTGAAGCTATTTGAAATTATCTAACAAAATTGTTAGAATATATTTCATGATGTTACGCTACAAACACTGTTGGAGATGTTACATATAAAGTCAAAAACACAGCTTTATCATCATTTTAAGAATGTCATACTTTTATGGAGAAATACACATGATTTTTACTTAATACAGACATATAATGTACATGTGTTGCACTCCTCAACCTTAAGACAACTCATTATACACATCCCTTTTAGCAACTGAAAATAATCCAGTTTGTAAGACTATGGAAGTAAAATTATTTTGAATGCCGATATTTGGTACCTACCTGTAGTATCTCAGTCACCTGCTAAGAATCATCAATTTTTAGCAAAACTGTAAAAATATTCTACTTGGGCCATCAAAAGCATAATACACCTCGGAGTACCATTCCACCTTTAAGGTTTTAAATATAGCTCATTCCTGAGGCTGGCAAGGCTTTTTTGCTCTACTCTCAGGACTTTTTGGTGATATCATCATTCCACAGACAACATAGGTCACTTAATGGAGAAATGTATCTGATTATACTTTGAATGAAACACAAACTCATTACATATATATATTCTGGACATGCAATTCATTCCATACCCAGAAAAGAAATGATATACACATTTGCCTTTTACATAAATGAATATAATACAACTTGCTGAGGATGCCTGTGGAATGTCCAAGGATTATAACTGCAATCCTTGGAATAGCAAGAATTTAAGAGCAAATATACTAATTCCAAGATGCAGTATATCAGAGTATTCTTCCTTCTCCAAGGTACAGTGATTTTATCATTAGTTTTTACACAAGCAGCAGGTGTCTTGAGGGCTACATAACTGATAATGGAAGAAGAGTAAAGCTCCACAGCAAAAATAGTGTAAAACAAAGTTTCTGAATTCACATTTTTATATAGAAATAGCACTTTAAGGGTGGCCACAGTGGTTAGCGTTGTTGCCTCGCAGCAAGAGGTTCTCCAGTTTGATCCTCGGCTGGAGTGCCCAAAAACATGCTGTAGGTGTGGTTCTCCAGTTTGATCCTCGGCTGGAGTGCCCAAAAACATGCTGTAGGTGTTTTGGACACTAAATTGGCCCTACGGTTGAGTGTGTGCATGTGTGTGCCTTCCATGGAAGGTTGGGCGCCAGGCTGGTAACTCGACACCGTAAAACTCTACTGCCAATCATGAGCAGACAAGTGATCCGCTGTGGTGACCCCTAACTGGGAAAAGCTGAAAGAAGAAGAAGAATACAGAAATAGCACTATAAACTTTATACTGTCAGGACTTGCAGGACTGTCTCACTATTCCAATAGGAAAGAATGCATTTGGTAGATCATTGTGTGTGTTGTACCTACAAACAAGAAACAATACCTCAGTCACCATTTTGGCAGTCCCTAATAAAACTTACAGAAACTAAAACAAGGACAGTCAAGTGCATAATGCCACCAAGACTGCCATCCTACCATTAAGATCTTGAAAGCAGCTCAGTACTGAAGCTAACTTAGCTGTTGCTACACAAGGCAGTACAGAAATTTTTTTGGTAGCATCTTTCCAGTAAAAGAAAGGAATGCATTCATTGGTAAGCATTTGTGATTCTTTCTTCAGATGCCCTGCCAACTCAGTACAGATATTCACTGGACATGTACTGCACTTTTCACCAAGAACATACTCACACAACAAAGTTAAACATACCATAACATGGCAGAATATGGATTTGAAATAATTGTTCAAAGTACCGTCTTACACCTGTACATACAGAAAAGGTCACAGTCTTGTGTTGACAGTAACACTTTCTTGAAATTATGCATGGCCCTCGTGTACGCGCTGCACCCTAATACATCCACTCATCCACTCAAGAATTACTTGAAGTTCAGCAGTGAATTTTACTAGGCATATTTAGCCATGTCTGTTCAAGGCTTTTAGCCAATTTATCTTTCCAGTGACAGAAAAGGTTAGTTTCACAGAGAAATATATGATGTTTTTACTCTTATTATAACGTGACTAAAAAAATACATGTTATGGTGCACACTATGAATGACATTAAATACCCACACACAACAGAAACTAAACAGAACTACAACCTGACAAACTGCCACAGTGAAATGCATGTGAACATCTAAGAAATGTTGCTTTCTATACAATCATACCTTGACAGCTGATAGTAAAATTTTCACTGAATTATTTATGGGCCATATAGAACACAGTGCACCTAAAATGACATCTATGCTTAAGGACTGACATGTAACTGAATGACAAATCTGGACACAACATTTTGCCAGTCTCAGTACCGAGATTTTTGGTGACTGGCATATTATGAGACAAACAGAGAGAGAGACAGACAAGGTCACCTTTATGAAGAAATGCATGTGTGGCTTTGGTTCTGATATACTGAAATGTGTCAGTTCAGTACAGGTCTGTACTGAACATAACATGCATTCCCTACCATGAAAACAAGTCATATATGCACACCTAACAGAAACTAGTACTGCAGCTTCACAGGCTGCCAAAACGAAATGTACAGATAGAAAAACTTCAGCCAGTCTTTGGAGGTTGGCCATTTTGACATGGTCAGTTTAAAGACTTTTGCGATTGTGACAAGTCACTCTCACTGAAAAATGTATACATAATTTTTATTTATGATGTAGTACCAAAATCAACATAAATATAATTCTAGAAACATAATGCATTTCCATCTTGAACAAAAGTCAGTGCCAGCACCTAACAGAAACAAAAAAAATAAATAAAAAAAATCAGTCTGTCAAACTGAAATATCTATTGACATCAACAATGGTGCATTATGGTGATAACAGTGAACACTGATTTGGTGAAGTGTATTTGTAAGTTACTTACAATGTTACTATAGTAACACAGTTGACAGCTCAATAAAACTGCTGTAACATTCTAAATCTTATCACTGTAATGCACACGACTTATACTTATGGAAAATATGCCATTTTTGTAGCAGGGTCAAGTAAACAAATTATACAACAGAGAATGTGCATATTAAAGCATTTAAGTTTGTGTTTCTTAAAATAAACTGTGGTTTAATACAAAACAGTAACATGAAAGAACACACAAAGTCATCAGCCCTCATACTTTTGCCCTGCTTCTGGTAAAAGTTTTTATTTTCTGATCAATTACTATGGTTTAGTGTCAGTCAGTAATACAGGCATTAGGTTCACATTTATGTCTCAAAAAATGCATGTTGATTCAAAACAGTACTAACTTTTAAGAGTATTTAATTACTGTCCCTGATTTTAAGCTCCTTCTCCCTACAAATGTTTTGGCTTTGGCCAAAAAAGTCAAGACTGAGGCAACTAACCACTACTGTTATTAAAGCACAGCACATCTGCATACATTTGTTAGTTTTTATTATTTTTAGTTCACGTTTATACAACATGTACTGTGATTTAATAAATAGTAGTAAAGAAAAAGAACACTTAACAATACCAGCGTTTTTAGTGACATAAGCAAAACAGGCATCTGTATCAACTTACTCATGGTCCACGTTCTCCATTATCACTAACCATACTACCTCAAACATCCCTTCATATTCATTAATAATAACTTTTTCTTTGGTAAATATGTCTAAGAATGCCACTCCTATCTTAAGGACCTATAACAAGTTCTGTAAAGAAGCTTTCCCGTTTTTTGCCCTTGCAAATACTGACATTTTTGGCATTTGTTTAATGTTTTTATTCTTACACACACACACACACACACACACACATATATATGGATTAACTTCAGTTGATCAAACTGCCAAAATGCAAAACGTTATATGGCCAAGACCATATAACCAAGATTTTGGAAGTTCAAAATTAAAATGTATATTTTCCACACCCCCTGCTAATTTAAATATACCAACTCCAAGATCGCACTACATTGAGGAGTATGGCAAATTTCCCATTCTGCAATCTACAGTGATCTCCATTCAAACTTCCGAAATGTCAGTTATATGGTCTCTGCCATATAACATTCGGCATTTTGGCAGCTTGATCAACTGAAGGGAATTTTTATATATATATATATATATCTCCATAGACAGACATATATAGATATCTCAGAACAGATATGTACTGCACTTCCTGTCCTGGAAGGAAGTCACAAACCTACCCCTTACAGAAAATAAACATAATGCAACTTGGTAGCCTGGCATATTGTAATAGCCTTTTAAGGATTAAGGTGATTTTATGCAATACAGGTTTGTATAACTGAAACCATTTGACATTTTCTTATGTTCTAGAAAACATATGAGGATATTCAGTTCCAAACAGTCTTTTAAGTTATGTACTTTTTTTGTACATCCAATGCAGCAACTGCATGTTGAATTTGTTAATGTCAATTAAAAGCTCTCCAAAATGTCCTGCTATCTGTTTGAACATCTAAAATGATTGAAAATATCACTTTTAGAGATAAATAAATTTGTGGTGGGAGGAGAGTTATACTGATGTTTTAAAAATATGATATATTTATAATTGTCTATATGTTTTCATTGATAACACAGAACAAAACCTAATATATTCCTTGTGAACCAAATTTAACAGGATTTGCAGCAAGTATTATCTCAAACTCTAATAATGAAGACATAATTATGAAAGCCAAACATGGGCTGTGTCTAAACATTCAGAAAATAAACACATAACAGCTTTATTATGCTACTTTTGATACAGTACAGTTCTTCATAAAAGACTATCCATTTTATGAATAAGGAAGCCTCCAGTTTTTGCCTGTAATCAGGTAAACTAAATTCAATTCACATAATGCACTTCAAATTGCTAAACATAAACACACACTGGCAATAGACTGATGATAAGCTGTTATCAAGAGGCAGCAGCCATTAGGGGCACACTTCAGATGTTACACTCCGAGGAATTGCTATAACAAACATGAAGGCCTTGTCCTACTGTCACAATGACAACATTTGATGCACAACAGTCTATTACAGTATTCATTAGGAAATCCACAGTACTGTATGTATGTTAGAATACAAGACGGGACATTCGATCTAACCACAGATAGCAAACACGGGTTTCCGACATTAAGAAACCTTTGACGTTTTACCTAGCTGGACCTCAGCAGTAATAGAGTTCAATCCAGAGAACTGCATGTCTGTTACAATAAAATCTAGAAAGTCTGTCTTATTCAACCAAAGTTAAAACACTTTCTTGCAAAAAACAGTATTTAATAAGTTAATACCTGCCCTCCCACTGATTTTTACCAGGCAATCTAAAATACTACATGCTTGCTACATTATAATCTGCAACCACTGTCTCACTCACTTGCAGCAGCAAATGTACTGCTTTTCTACTAAAATCAGCCTTTTATGTATTTCTATCTGCCTATCTTTTCTCCCCACTGTATGAGCTTAACAGAAATCCACAGTCGTGTATGGCTGTTACAGCATAATATGGAATGTCTAACAGACATAGCCGGCCTTAGGCATAG
Source organism: Protopterus annectens (assembly GCF_019279795.1). Taxonomy (NCBI): domain Eukaryota; kingdom Metazoa; phylum Chordata; order Ceratodontiformes; family Protopteridae; genus Protopterus; species Protopterus annectens. The sequence goes on from NC_056733.1 coordinate 300,031,521, forward strand.
GCCAACTAGGCGGCCACCTAGGGTGCCGCTGTAGCAGGGGCGCTTTTCCAGTATTTATATGGTGTAGGTAGACCAGGAAGGGGGCACCAGATGGTGTGGTAGGGGGCACTGTGGAGCCCTTTTGCGTAGGGCACCAGATGACACATACAGAGAAATATATTACTCTCCCACTGAAAGTAGTATTTATGCTGTTATCTACCATTACCAGTGGTTTATAGTACTACATCACTGTACTGGAACATATGATATGTGACTACATGGCCACCAATACCATCCAATGTGGACAATGTTTCATTCATGTATTCCCAATACCAGCTTTATGGTTGCTACAATATAATATGGGATATGCGTTCTACTCACAAAGTACCAATAACCTGTCTTCCTAATAAAACCAGACTTTGGTGGGTATACTACTCCACAAGGACGTCTAAAGTACATCTTTCTTCCTCAGTATGGGCATCTTTTTTTCAATTCCAAAGGAAAGAAATATGCAAAAAATACAGATCAGAATAATAGGCAGTCTATACATATAATACTACCCAAAGAGTGAATTAAATTTTATATAGTCTCTTGTCAGTATTACTATTCATCCTCCATCCCCATGCTTTGTTTCTGTGGAAATTGTTGTCAACAAACATAAGAGATTATTTGGTGTCCTGCCAGTATTTTAACACACACAAAAATCCTGCAACATCCACATGACCTCTTATGTGTCTTGCCAATCTCTTCTGAACCGAAGAAGATGATGAGCACTGCATTCAAGTAAATGATATCAGCATTCGAACCACATAATAAGATGCCATGGAATGACTAGCCATGGTCCATTATAATATGGCAGGTAAAGAAAGAAGAGTGTAATATTTGAGTATATAGCTTTAATGAAAATAAGCAAACTACAGTGATTTGCATGTCATGCAGTATAAAGTTCATCAGGAAGCTTCTTAGATGGAATACTGACTTCATGGCGGTTACCACACATCTACCGTGTTTGTGTTATTTATTATGCATCCTGATATAGTGTCAGATGGTTCACATAACTGGCAGAAGTAAAATATATTTGTTGATGTGAAGAATATACACAGTTGCCGTCAAAAGTGCTTTTCATTGAAACCAAAGTAGAACAATTCGCAATGGAAATACGAATCAGATGCATCATCCTGCACAATTCTGGAACTCTTTCATTAGAAGGATACTAGGTTGAAAACTTGAGCCTTTGCAGCCATAAATTCAACAACTCAGTACAACAGGATATTAGCTGAAAATTCTGAAAAAGGCGAGCAGGCTCCATTGTTTGTTGCTGGGGAAGAAGCTGTAAAGATATTTGACTCTTACTTTTTCTTAAATAGGTCAAATAATCACAACATTTACAGTTTAGGATTACTATGAGTACAGCAGAATTTGCTATTTATTAGATGTACATGATCTCAAGTTCCTACCAAGGGCTATAAATGCTAGTGTTACTCAATGTCCAAGTCAAACAGTGCAACTTTAGTGAGCTGCATGACTCATCAGAGACAGAATAAGCTGTGGTACAAGAAGTGATAAGCTAGTAACTGCAATAACTACTTAGCTATTTAAGGGTAGGGCTTCTTATATTGTTCTGTTGTCCTTACAATGCAACAAGTTGAAGCCCCAGAATTATGCATGATTTTAATAATCTTTTCCTGTTTTACTGGAGCCTTGTAGTCATATGTATACATTATACATGCAATGGATGTATGCAAAGTAAATGACACTTCTCAAAAGATGGCTTGCCTGCCTCAAGTAAAAGAGTAACCTTTTACCAAGAGCAGTTTCTAGTTTTCTCAGCAGTCTCTAACTACAGTAAAGGAATTCCTCAGGACTTTTGGGACACATGACCTCTACTTTTTTAATAAGTCTACTAGTCAGGTTGCACATGAGAAAAACTCAATGTTTTCTCAAAATTGAGTGGTTCTAGCATAAGCACCATCTGTTTTTCCAAATCCAGGTGTTGAACTTTGTCAAAGAATTTTGCTGGTGAACAGACTGATTTTTTTCTGAATCCAGTTCTTCATTTTCCCCATCAGCCCCTTCCCAGTTATTGGCCTGGGATGCTTAAGACTTTGCTTTATGGGGCTGTTTCTAATGGGGTCAAGGTACAAGGTATTTGGGACCATTATTTCAAGAAAAAAACACATAAATATCAAATAAATAATGACACTAATAAATGCCTTAAAGACTCTGAACCATTTGTAGATTCCAGGACCTCTTGTGGTAATAATAGACAACACATTCGTAATGTGGAACATGAATAGTGTAATCAGGTCTTACCCCTAATGCAGACTAGACACGATAGTCTTAGAAATTACAACTTAGTACAGTCTTTCCTTTTCAGACTACTTACATTCTATCAGAGAAGAACATAGTGGTAGACACTTTTAGCACATCCAGGATAAACTTGCATGAATGGAAGTTACTCACAGGGATCTTCCAGGAGACTATCCATATTCGGGACCCCCCCCCCCCCCCCAAACAGATCTGTTTGCCTCTATTCACAACAGTCCAAAACATTCTGCTTCACGACTAATTGCCTGGATGATACAGATGCATTTTCTTTCCCATGGAAGGGAATGTTTACATATGCCTTTCCCGTAATAGCCAGAAATGTTTTAAAGAAGGAAAAAAAGGCGTCTCCAGTAGTAGTCTTCCTGTTAACTCTTTCTGGTCCAGACAACAGTGCTTCTCCCATCTCATGAAAGTGGCCAAGGGCAGTTATCACAAATTCCCTACAGGATGGGTTAATCACACCGGAAGTGGGATCTCTGATTCACCCCAACTTTGAAATTCTATACCCGAAGGCCTCACTGATAAATGTTAGACACCTTATCTCGAGGATATGGAACAGGTTTTAAAGGCGGGCAAGAATCTAGCTATATGAATATCCTACTTAGATAAGTAGAACATATTTTCAGGGTAGTTCCATAAATAAGACCCTTTTAGGGTGAAGTTCCATTGGTTCTCCAATATCTATGCAAATTGTTCAGATGTTGTCTTTCTTATTCATTTATCAAGATTCATTGTTTGGTCATTTATGTTTGCCTTTAAATCCACTGTTTTATTTTCCTTCTCTTGTAATGACATTATTAGTGCACAGTTAAAAAGAATTCAGAAATGAAAATGTGTAAAATAAAATGCAAGCCAGATAACACATTTAAAGGCAGACTGCATGGAGATTAACCTAAAAAGAAAAGTGAAATTGCTGTTAATGACATAAATATACAAAGGAATATACCTGCAGTAAAGTCAATTAAGAAGTTTGATTACAGCTGCACTTCATGTTATCAACATAGAAAAACTGGTCACAAAACAGTTAAAACCAAGATGATATGAGTATGAAACAAACAGAGATGCATATATTCAGTGAACTATCACAAGTGAACTCAGTTATTCCATTGGCTGAAGTGAGTGTATGCATGCAACTTGCTGGCCATTTCCCTATGTATGCCGAAGATACAATAAATGAGAAAAGGGCAAGAAATGTCAACGTTAGTACAGATTATCCCAGATGTAGCAGCTAATGAAAGAACATTAAAAAGAAGAGCAATTGGGCGAGTTTATCCTTTACCTTACTTTATACCTGACACAAATGTTCCCCTTCTCCGGGTAAGAGGCGGGGCTTGTGATTAGAACTTGAAAAACTTGATACTTTTAGGAGATTTTTTCAAGTATGGATGGGAAAGTTTGATACATTTCATTCTCCATTACAGCAAGAATGCTGTGTGTACCATGAATACTATGATTTAAAATCATCTTGAAACCTACCACAGATGGTAGACTTTCCAACAAGAATAAGTCCTACACTGGATTTATTACTTTCAAATTCATTCATTATATAAGATCCTTCACTCCACCAGACATTTTATATCACTCTGCCGTAGAATTTACTGTAAATCAACCCATTAATCATTGTAAGCTTATAACAACTAGGTACAACTGTAATGGTTTTGTGGAGCACTACTTGATTCATATCATACAAGATGGTACTTCCTCTGTATGGGATTTTTTAAAACAACTTGACAAATAATTGTGAATTCCTGTAAAATAGTTAAACCAAAGTTAAGTTAACCTTCCTTGGTAGAATAAGAAATTAAATAAACTATTAAAAAAAAGAAAAGAAGTACAATTTATACAAAAAGTAGGGATCTTGCAATGCTAAGGGGGCATTAAACACAATATGTAAAGAACATAAAAGGTCTGTCAGGACCCCTAAACTTGCATATGAGATTCACTGGCAAAGCATGTTGACTAAAAGAGATTTTATAATTATTACCAAGAATGTACATAGCATAACGGGTCTTATACTGATCAAGGGAACTCTCATCAGTGACATTAAGGATATTGTTGAACGACTGAATGTTTATTTTGCATCATTATTAATTTCAAACATTCCTTTGGTGGATACTTTTCTTACTGACAAGTCTTCAACAACGTGTCTTAAATTCTCTGAAGATACAATTTAATCTGCCCTATATAGGATCAAAATGAGTAGTTTGACTGTACCTGACTTAATTCAAAGCTGTTTTATTAACAGATTTAAGAACAATAGCCAAGCTATTTAACATGATGCTGGAAATTGGACCTCTAAAGGCCTTTGATAGCATTCCTCATGATGTGATAAGCATCTATCATACTGTAACAACACACTACAATATTTAATGGCATAGAATGAATGGCTACTTTACCGAATGAGTGAAATGCTGGTTAACAAACAAAAGACAATGTGTTAAGTTGAATTGACACTGTTCCAGCAGGTCAGCAGTTTCTTCTGTGATGCCACAGGGTTCAGTTTTAACTATGGGATATCTTTATTACCTAAGAATATCACTTACTGGGTATCCAAATATACAGAAGATATCAGAATTAGAGGCCTTATTTCTCCCTTATGTGATTTTCTGACATTCAACTCATGTTTGTAATGTATCTGCAAAAGTAGAATACTGTACTCTGGTACTTTCAAGACCTTATCTTTGGTGTTATTTCAGTTCATGAAATCCCCAAATAAAAGGATTTAGGCGTGAACATAAACGCATACTTACAATATAAGAATAATGCTTATATTGTTAAAGCAATTCCTGAATTCCTGAATGAATTGTAAGTTTTTGTGGCTTCAATAACAAAGTTATTGCCGGCTTGGGTGAAGCGTCTAATTTTAACTTGCAGCTCAATGTTGGTGGGACTGGCATAAGTTTGGTCGAGAGTGAGGGTCGTAAATGTAATGGGGTGAGTGTTAACTCGCAATCATCTAGTGAAAGCAAGTTTACTGACTTAACTACCGCAGTTGCCTTTGGGACTGAAACTGAAAACGCTGATTGTTTAAGTGATTTATCAACTTATAGCTTTACCGGACAATTCAGTGAGTTAGAATTCAACAGTGGTGATGGTTTTATGGATCATGTATGGATATTGGACTCGGGGGGGGGGGGGCAATATTAATGATTCTATTATTTTTAATGCAAATAGTAATAGAGCGGAGTCTGGTGTAATGGATGGGTATATTGTATGTAACATTGATGCAAACAGTTTGTATAACATTAATAATGGCAATATAATATTAAATGAATTGTCTGTTTCCCAAGAGCCAAGTCGAGGTGTTGAATTGGAAATACTGTTACAGGTTATGAATGATGAAATGGGTTTGGAGCCTGTGGTTGTTTGTAATGACAAAAAAAAATTTTAAATTTATAATTATTCATGTATTGATTTAACTGCTGACCATGCCAATTTATTGGCAAAAGGTTACACCTTTGTCCCTAACAGAAAATGAAATGTAGTAAACACATTAGTTGATCTCAAGTGTTATACTAGAAAATTAAATTTGAGAGTTTGGTTTAATTCCAGTGGTGAGTTACACAATGAACGTACAGAACAGTTAAAGAAACCAAGTGTATTCAATCCACCCTTAAACAATGTGGTTGGCTTATTTGAAAAAAATGTGTGAAAAAGACATAAGGTACTTTTATGGTGATAGTGTGAGGAATAATGTGTTGGTGAGATCTGTAAAAAAAATTTAAATAATGAAGAAGATGAATTGTTGGGTAGAGTTATAAATAATGATGTACGATTCATGAAACCTGACAAAGGTAATGGCATTGTAGTCATGAATAAAGGGGACTATTTAAATGGGATGAATGCCCTACTGTTGGATGGTACTTATGAAGAGAGTTCCCTAAATGAAGTCAAATTTGCTCACCACAAAATAGATTTCTTAAGTGACATGTTGGTTCCAAGGACAAATTAATGAACCTGAATATTTTATATGTTAAATGAACATCCCATGGTGCCTAATATATTTGGTATTCCGAAAATCCACAAAGGCCTGAAAAATCCTAAATTCAGGCCTATTGTGGATGGAAGAAGATCCAAAACTTAACAGTAACTATCTGGATAACAAATTGCAAAGAAGTTTGGAGAAATTTACTTATATTAGTAAAGATTCGTGGCAATTTTTGGAAAAGTTAAAAGCCATTGAAGTTACCCCTGATTTAATTTTGGTGACTGTGGATGTAACAAACTTTTTTCAGTTATACCTCATGAAATAGGATTATCATGGGTTGAACAGCAATTGAATAAGACACACATTTTTGATCAAGATCAGATTAATAAGCTCATCACACTAATGAAAGTAGTTTTAAAGACTAATTATATTTTTTTCGAGGGCCAGTATTATAGACAGATGAAGGGTGTAGCAGTGGGGGCAGCACATGCCCCCATTTTTGCGAATCTGGTCATGTCATTTTGGGAACAGGAATTCTTAATGAAAAGTTCTTATGAAACTGACATAGTGCATTATACTAGACTCCTAGATGACCTGTTCCTTATTTGGAGAGGAATTGAACAAAGATTAATAAAACTTTTAGAATATATAAATGTCAGTTGAATTTTTAAAATTTACTTACGAGTACAATAAGGTAAAAATCACCTATCTGGATATTGACCTACGCATTGACACAAGCAACAAAAAGTTTATCACTAATGTCTACAGAAAATCTACCTTTTCCACTTCATATCTGGATTATACCAGCTGGCACCCGCACCATCAAAAGAAATCCATAGTCAAGGGTCAATTGGTGCGGGCAGCCAGAATGGTTAACCAATATGAAGATTTTTTTTATGTGAGGTGGATTTCATATTGCAGATGTTTAGGCAGAGGGGTTACCCGAATGACATGCTGTCGGCTATATCCACAAAGGTTAAAAATAAGCGGGATATGGGAATGTATAAGCCCATTTTGGATTACGCAAACAATGCTTATTCAGAGGGAGCAGTTTCAATGGTGGCCCACACAAATAATACAAATGTATGTATGAGTTTAATAATAACATACAACAGTGAAGCCAGTATAACAGATATTCAAAGAAATTGGGAGATATTACAATTTGATGAGAATATTGCACAGAAGGTAGGTAGAACTCCCAAATAGTACATAGGAAAGACAGATCTTTCAAGAACATTTTAGAAAGGAGGACTGAGAAGTTAACAGAGCCATGGGTAATCTCAAGTGCAATAGCTGTATGTACTGTTCATTTTGGAAACAGGGAAAGATTTTAAGTTAAATGGAAGAACAATATGTATAAATGGACATTTTAACTGTAATTCCACCAATGTGACATATATGGCTAAATATCAGAACTGCCCTGTATTTTATATTGGGAAAACCTGTAAGAAATTTAAAGTGAGGATAGATGAACATCTAGGTGACATAAGGAAAAATAGAATCACAAGTCCATTGTACAGACATATACATAAAAATGCAGGACATAAGTTTAAATTTATGGTAGTGCAACAGCTGCAAAAAGATGTGCAGGGAAGAATATTAGATGTGCATCTAGATATTATAGAATTAAAATGGCAACTGTTTTAAATGCTTCCCATTACTCTGGAATAAATGAAATGATTACTATGTCTAGTATTTTAAAGTTGTGTAATATATTGGAGTAATGAGGGACATATAAATTATGTTGGTTAATCCAACATTATATATATATATATATATACACATATATATATATATATATATATATATATATATATATATATATATATATACTTTTTTATACATTAGTTATATATAAAAATAATGAAGTTTCATGGTAAAGTTTTTAATTACAATCTGTGAAAGTGTTATGTTTGTTTTAAATCCACTTTTAAATGTATTACTTGATGTATTTTATGATGGTTTTAATAATTAGTGACTTAATTGTTTAATTAGGGTGGAGTATAAAAAGAACTGGGGGTTTGTTTTGCAATGTTCTGAGGAAGTCCCTTTAGTGGGGAAGAAAGCACTCAACTTAGATTAAATCATGGTTCACAAGGTGGTTGGTCTGTTCTTTTTGGCTTCTGATTACTTGGAGTTTGATGTAAAAGCCAATCACATGCTAAGAACAGAGTTAAAGTTAAATTTACTAAAATTAGCATGTTGTGTCATAGAACTATACAACAGATACATGTGCTAACATTTAAAACAGGAAATGTCAAACATAGACATATTATAACCTAAGTTCAATGATTGGCGTGTCAAAGAGGTAAGAAATTCATCTACAGATTTCTCTAATGGAATACAGACCTCATGGAGGTAACACAAAACATATTGTGTGTGTGTGTGTGTGTGTGTGTGTGTGTGTGTGTGTATTTATTAAATATCATGCATGTCAGAGGCAACATGCTAGGAGGTATCACCTAATCTCAATTCTAGGTACATTTGGGCTATATTTTGCTTTAATTATTTTAGGGTAATTATTTTATTAGCATACTAATTATACAAATAAAAATTTTAAAAAGGGTGGGGAAGTATTTTAACATTTTTAAATCATACCTGAAACAATTCTAAAGCCACGGTGGTGCAGCGGTAGCGTTGTCGCCTCACAGCAAGCGGTTCTCCTGTTCGATTCTCGGCTGGAGCGCCTTCTGCATGGAGTCTGCATGTCCTCCCCGCAATCGAGTAGTGTTAGAACGACATGCATGAATGGGCATGCCTTCGTTGAAGGTTGGGCGTCGAGCTGGCACCTTGGCACCGTAAAAATCTACTGCCAATCATTAGCGGACCGGGGTTTCGTTGTGGCGACCCCTAACCGGGAAAAGCCGAAAGAACAACAACAACCTGAAACAATTCTAACATACCAAATCTGTGAAGACAGATATCTGACCACCTAACACAGCTCAGCACTCCATATAATAAGGCATATATTGAGCATGATTGATAACTAGTTTTGCAAGCAATGGAGACTGTTTAACAACCTGTGCCAAATGTTCAACAGCTAGTAAGACTTGCAAGAGTGTAATGGCCAGAGACAGATGTTGATAAACCCCTGCCTTCTGACAGAGGCCAACTCAAAAATCAAGTAAAACTACTACTTTAATGGACACCCACAACCCTTGTTGCAAGGTCTCTAAAGAATGTCATCACTGGAAGTTTTACAAACTTAAATAAGAAAAATGCAAATATATCTGACCCTGTGAAATATTTTTCAACATTTTTTTTTAGTATTAGGGTACTGAATCCACCAGAATGCCTTAATGACCTTGTATTTATTACTATGCCTTCCCTCCTTTAACAGGGATAACACAATAATCTAGTTTCATTTTCAAGATATATTCTACACTCGAAAATGAAACACAAAGACACCATGCCCACCCCCAAATCACCAGTCAGCCATCTACAGTGAGAAAATGTATACTATTCAAAGAGAGTTACATGTGGTGGCCCAGTACTATAATTCTCTTTCATACCCTCAACTGTCCAAATTTTTGGCTCATATTTTTTCTCTGTTCCTCATAAAGTTTGTGGTTTTCTGGCAAATCGCTGGGATGATCTGAGAATTGAAGTCACTAAATAATGACTTACATTTGAGTTTCAGACTTCACATTCTTCAGAAAATGTATGTTAAAACAAACTGTTAACGCTAGGAACTTTCTATATTTATAAGAATAACAAAATATGTCCCTATTTTTGGGCCTTTGTCCCCCCATTTTATCAGGCTTTATCCAGATTTCTTGCACTAAGAGGTTGAGAGTTATGTTCTCTTTTTTTCTTGTTTTTTTTTTTCTTTGTTTGCTTAAGCGTAGCTGCTTAGTGTGTATATAACAGCATGTAATATATTAATATGAAGTGTCTTAAACCATGTATATGTGCTTTCTAAGCAAAGTTGCAATAGAACAGTCAATTAGTACTGAAATCATTTGTTTGTAATATTTCTTTATCTAATGAACTTTTTTTCTTGTGGTTTTCTGCTTAAAACTGGCTGTTAGTGATATTATCCTGGTTAACAAATAAATGAAGGCAAAAACATGCCTACACATGATTTAAATAAATGAACTGTATACAAAATGATAGAAGTGTCAATGTAGGCCACAGGAAATCCTAAGAAAACTGAAATGAGTGTTTTCATTCACCTTAATTCACATGAACTTCTTCACACACACATAACCCCCTTTACATCTGGGCATGATTTATTAATTTATTTTCAAGATATTATCCTGGATTTTGTCAGTCAGGCATAAAGCTGTGCTGATTCTTCTTGGACTAATGATGACAACAAGGGGGCTACTCAAACAGCTAGGTGAGCACACTTCTGGAAACTTACCCAGTTTAGGATCAAAGAGACTAATGTCTGTTTCCAAGAGTCATACCTCTCAAATGTCCAGATTTCAACAGAATGTCCAGATTTTTGCCTCCTATCTTTGGTCTGTTCCCCATAAAATCTGTGGTTCTCTGGCAAATCAGTGATGACGGAATTTACTAAAAATGATAGATATTTGAGTTTCAGACTTCTTATCCTTCAGAAAACGTATGATAAAACAAAACCTTTTATTCTAGCAACTTTCTAATTTTTAAAATCTGTCCCTATTTTTAGGCCTTTGTTCCCTGATTATTTTTGGAGTTATCCAGACTTCTTGTGCCAAAAGGTTGAGACATATGCCAAAAGTAAAGACACTGGTGCTGGTAAACCCCAATTAAAAACATGAAAAAATACAATGTCCAAAAATGTAGAAAAAAATTGTAGACTTCTATAGAAATTCCATCATTAATCAAGTTGCGTAAGTAAACCTTATCATAACAGTATATGTTCCAATGATCACTGCTGCAATAACTTCAGCTATACGGGTTATACCCTGCCAATGATATAACAGCTGGCTAGCTTCCAAAGCTTCAAGGGATCTTCCATGTTCCCAAACTGTCAGGCAGCTCAAGCTGAACCGACTAAAAGACAAGTTTGGGTGCAAAGCCCTTCAGACCTTTCCTGCTAATACAGAGGGAGACTGAGTCCTAAAAGGGCAATACTAGAAACAACTAAAAAACAAAATGTCCACACCCTGGCATAAAAACATACCAAAAAGACAATGGGGGTGGAGAGAGGGAGTGGCTACAGTGATTATTCAAACATCTAGTGCTAGGTACTATGCTCATCATACTGATCACTGCTGAAGTAGCCTTAGCTATATTGGTAGACTACCTTAGCTAACAATATTTGGGAGTTGCAAGGAGAAGAGTCCAGGAACCCCTGAGGAATGGTCCTAGCAAAGCTCGATCTGGACCTAGAGAAGGAATCAAGGTTATAGTGCTTTGTAAAGTATGTACAGAGACCTAAGTAGTAGCTTATAGAATACGTCTAGGATCCAACGTTTTCCATAAAGCCATAGATGGAGCCAAGGCCCTGATACAGTGGACCCTGATTCTGCCTGAAATAGTTTTGTTAAGGTGACTAACAACAAAATAGTTTTGTTAAGGTGACTAACAACAATTTGGAAATAGTCTGTTTTGACACAGGTTATTCCTTCTTACTTTCACAAGAAATGAGCAATTGATCCAAAGATCTGAAAGATTTGGTACTGTCAAGAAAGTACCCAAATTCTCTATGGACATTTATTTTTACGTTTAGGAAAGAAAACAAAGAGGTGGATAGTTTGGCTTATAGTAGATTTGGATACAACTTTAGGCATAAAAGGAGGGTTAGCTTGTAAAGAAACCCTGTCCCAATGGAAACTGAGGTAGCACGGATTCACCATAACAGCTAGCAACTCAGATACCCTTCTTGCAGAGGTCAGAGCAATCAGTCAAACTGTTTTCCATGTTAAGAACCTCAAGTCAACCAGATTAGCTAACGAGAGGCCTCTTATGCAAAACTGCTTTCAAGAACATTTTGCCATGAGACTGCATTGAAAGAGAAGGACCCATGGATAGACATGCTGAAATGGCCAATAAATGAACCTTGACACAAGAATAAGAATGCCACAAAATAGCAACTCACACAAATATTGTAGAACCCAGAGGAAAACTAGCCTTGAATGACTGCAAATTGTGTTGTTGGCACCAACTAGAAAACCTTTTTCATTTGCCAATATATGATTTTCTAGTAGCAAACTTTCTTATCTCTATTAGTACCTGCTGCATGTTCACAGTAAAGAGCTGCCTAAGAGGAATTAAGACCCTATCAACATGGCAGTCAACTGAAGTTGATTATGCATCAAACCTCCCTGTTCTTGTGTGAGTAGATCCAGCCTGTGAGGAAACGTGTGGTTATTTAACTCTATAGTCATTTACAAAAGAAGGGAGAACGACTGTTGCCTGGGCCAAAAAGGAGTCATCACAATGATCTTCGGGGATTCCTTCAGAATTTTCAGAAGTACCCTGGAAATTAGTGGTAGAAAAGCATACAAGAACATTCCCATCCTAGAAAAAGAAAAAGGCATCTATCTTCTAGGCATTCTAGCATGGAGTCCTGCAACAAAATGTTGTTAGTTGATTGTTCAGAGAGAAGGCAAAGAGGTCTACTTGAGGAACCTCCACAGATCAAACTTTGGAAGACCACTAATCTAGTTTTCATTCATGAGGGTCTTCCCTGGTACTGCTCAGCTTGTCTGCCGTACACTTTTGCTCTGACAGTATGTATGTAAGACACCTGTAGAGTGAGACTGTGCTGTGAAGCTATATCCCAAGTTAACATGGCAAGTATGCAAAGGGGGTATGATCTGGTTCCCCCTTGCTTGTTAATGTACTATATGATGGTGGTATTGTCTGTAACCACTTGAAGAGGTCCGAAGGACCAAAGATAGCTCAGAGAGTTGAGTGCCTTGATCAGAGCAAGCATCTCCTAGATATTTATGTGCTTACATCTGTCCTTAGCATCCCAGACCACCCACACACACACTCTTATCCCTCCTGAAACTGCTTCGCAAGCAAAGTCCCAAGAATCTGTGGTGACTGACTACTTTGAAGCAGACAGGGAGAAGAGGAGACCTGGATCTAAGGACATCTGTTTCCACCAAAAGATTTTTCTTTTGACAAACCGTAGCACTGGGATTTGAAAAGATGGGTGCCAATGCTAGGACCAAAGAGATTTCGGACAAAATTTTAGCTTTCTCATGTGGAGTCTTGCCAGGGGTTATCATAAGAATCATAGATGCCATGAGACCCAAAATCCTGAGGTATACCGACACAGTGACTGAAGCTTGAATGGAAAACCTTGGAAACAGATCTAGCTAAAGATCGATTTTTTTCTGTGGAAAAAAAACTCATTGAACTGAGGTCTCAAGTTGGCATCCCAGGAACACAATACCATGTAAAGAAGTTAAGAAAGACACTTGAATGTTCTCTTGGAATCCGCACTTATGTAAGAGACCTCTCACCCAAGAAAGAGATTCCTGACACTTTGAAAAAGACTTTGTAAAGATAAGCAAGTTGTCTATATATGGAAAAATGTGGATATCATGTATCCTGCAATGAGCTAGGACTGCAGCTAGACACTTTGTGAACACTGTTGGTGCAGTGGATAGTCCAAAGGCAAGGCAGAAAACTGATAAGGTGTTCCAGATGCACAAAACCTTAACAAAGGTCTGACGTCTGGATGAATAGGGATGTGATGAAAAGCATCTTTTAAGTCTAGCGTTGCCAAGAAACTTGAAAGAGGAAGAAGAGGTGACGAGGTCGTAAAGTGATAATTTTGAGTTTGTGCACAATCACAAACAGGTGATTATGAAAGGATCTTGGTCTCAAAGAAGTTTCTTTCTTTGACACTAGGACCATCTTTGAATAAAGTCTCTTCCCCACCTGAAGAAAAAACTGGTTCTATCACTCCTTGTGACAGCATGTGATGAAGAATCAGTGGATACAAATCGTCTGATCTGGAGGATGAGAAATGACCAGCTGGAAAGGAGAAATTTCTTCCAACTGTAACCTTGGTGAGTGATTTTCAGAACCCATTTGTCTAAAACTATCTGTTGCCAAAGAGACAAATGGAGATCAACCTACCTTGTAGAAAAAAGCGGTCAGGGTAGGAGGGGTTCACAAGATCTTTTGAATAGTCATTCAGACTTGTTGGACTGTCCTTGATTTTGGGAGTTCAAGACTTCTTTTTTGGAGCCACCTAGCCATTTCCTCTTACACATCTATTTGCCTGTATTTTATTGACATTTTTTTTTTTGCCAAGACTGGATGAGAAAACTCCTTAGAAATTTTGAGCTTTCTCATGTGGAAAAATCTTAGAGATTCCCTGGATCCGCTTGACCCTTTCCTCACACTTTTTGAATACCCCTGCAGCAGCTGTGACAAGCACTAAAACTCTATCCACCGGACAATCTAAAGTATGATTTTTAACATCAACTGGGAGGTTCTGATAATGCAGCCATGCGAGCCTCCTCAAAACAGTACCAGTGGCCACAGCCTTAGAAGAAGTATCAACAGAGTCATACTAACATTGTAAACAATGAGTAGTGACCTGTGCAACAGAAGAAACTAAGTCATTTAAAGCAGATTTTCATCACAAAAAGAAAGTGCAAATAAAATATTCCTCACACTTTCACAATTTGTCTGAACAAACTAACATACAAGACTGATGGTTCAAAATTCTGAAAATCAAAATTGCGAAACTATACACTTTTTCCCATACCTATCAATAAAGTCCCCATCTTTATCAGAAAGAGTAGGATTGAAATTAACTAAGTGCTTAGCAACAGCTGGATCAACTAAAGCTATATCTGCTGGGTCAGGTTTGGGAACAGTGTACAAAAATGTAAAAGACTGGGGCATTTTATACATCCTATCTGCGTTTTTATGGACAGCAGGTTGGCTATTAGGAGGCTGCAGGCAGTAACCAATATAACACTAGATGAGAGATATTGTCTGTCCAAGATTTTTCTAGCAAGGACTGCCTATCTCCATGAGAATACAGAATAGGCTTCCAAGCCATGTCAAGCAGAGCATCTCCATGAGCCTGATTTAGAGTAACCTGAACGACTGAATCGGAAAACGTAAATGTCTGCTGGGGATTGCACCTGCTTCTCTGCCGGACATGGGCAGTCCTTGCTAAAAAAAAATCTTGGGCATAGATGATATCGCTCATCTACTTTTATAATGGGAATTAACAAGCTAGGCTTGTAAAGACCCTCAGGTCAACAGCCTAGTAACAATCCTATGAACACACACATCCTCTAAAGCAGACAGAACAGGAGGAATGGGTGCAGGTTCTGGAAAATCCTTCTATAACAAGTCACAGTATTTTCTGAGGGGCTGAGATGTCTAGTGCTCCCCCACTGAAAAGACTGGCACATTCTAGCAATAGTCTCAGAGAAAGAGAACCCCCACAGAGAGAATCAAAAACTGAGATCTACTCGAGTTTGAATCAGAAATCTGAGGGGAAAAAACATGTATCCATCCCTGTATATTCCTGTTCAGATACAGATTCTTGAATCTGCTAAGGAAAAGAAGATCCCTCTTTCTTTTTCTAGAAAATACTTTACAAGACAGATCAACAGCATAAATGAAACCCTTAGCCAGACCGAGTAAACTACTATTATCCAAAGAAAATTTTGGAGTAGTACATGCATACTTCACTTTATATCGCAGTGGTGGTGATGCGGTAGCGTTGTCGCCTCACAGTAAGAAGTTGTCCTGTTCGATTCTCAGCTAGAGCTTCTTCTGTGTGGAGACATGCGTGAATGGGCATACCTTTGTTGAAGGTTGTGCGTCAAGGCCGGCAACTCGGCACGTAAAAATCTACTGCCAATCATTAGCGGACCGGAGTTCCGCTGTGGCGACCCCTAACCAGGAAAAGCTGAAAGACACACAACAACAACATGCTTGCTTCACTTTCTGTTTCTTTTTGACAGGAAAAATGGGGCCAATCATGTTACTTATGGCAGCAGCAGCTTCCCCAGGGATAGACACAGCATTCTGACATAATACGGAAACCTTCCCTGTTCCCTCTTCCATGACTTACAAGTGTGGCTCTTCCTTGCCCACAGAAGGGACTCCAATAGCCATAGATAAGGCTAAGCCCTGGCCCATAGTTGTAGATCCTACACCAGAAAAATCTTGCATAAAAGATGACTGGTCTGAAGTACAACAAATGGCCACAGCAGAGTCACCCACCTGCGGCTGAAGCAATTTTCTATCCTGCTGTGATGGCAAAGGCTGTTTGCTTATTTTTTTTTCTTTTTTGTGGCAGGAAGGAGGACTGGCCATGGGACTAGTATTCTGTTCTGTTGTCAGGCAGAAAATGATGCCTCTTTCTTTGGAAAGACAAGCAGCAATGGGTAAATGCTGCCAATCCACAAAATCTACTGTTTTCCCCAAAAAGAACTTATCTGCCCAGCAAGGGAAAGCACAAGGTGGCCATCAATCATCAAAAGCCTCAGAAGAGCATACTCTTCATTGGCAGTAAAGCCCTGAAGGACTTTGCACCCACACTTGTCTTTGTCAGCTCAGTTCAAGCTGCCTGATAGTCTGGGCATATTGAAGGTGCCCTGAAGCTTTGGAAGGTATGCAGCTATTATATCCTTGGCAGGATATTTATTATTTTAGTTGACATTTGGTAACCAGGAACATCTGACTGGGTAGACATTATGCTTTCAGCAGAGGCCTGGGGAGAAAAGCTCCACATAAAAGACAGAGAAAAAGAATAAAATACAGAATAATTAGGTTATAATATGTCTATGTTTGACATTTCCTGTTTTAAATGAGAAATTACATATGGTAAACAAATATATAGATTATAAAAAATATGTAGCTGGATGCAAACTTTTACTAGCATGAATTAACAGAACTTTACCACCACTAATTAAACCTACAATTTACATTCTGGTTGAAGGTGATATGGAATTCATGCCAAATATGTGACTAGATTGATTGATGGAGGGAGAAGAATAGAGAGAAAATAACAAAAGTGTAAAGGTAGAGAGTTCTGGGTTGAAAGGTAATACACGTTATGGTGAAGAGAAAGAGTAGGAAGTTAATAGGACTAGGAGGATATTAAAGACATGACAACATGATGGAACATGAGCTCATCTAGCTAGGGCTACTGCAGCAGTGATCAATATGATGAACATCACTCAGGCACACAAGTTGGCAGACACCACAAGCAGCTATCAAATTCAACATGGGTAACCCCAGAAGTAAAAAATGTAACTTGTACAGAAGTAATTATGAGAAGTTTCAGTTTACGTTCAGAGCTACCACACGTGATGGGGAGAGAGTTTCAAGTAATACAAAGCCTACTGCAATGGTTGTGAAACCCATTCAGGATTCCACATGCAGCTACAATGCTGAGGTTACCACAGTTATCTTTAACCTCCAAAACCTACTCTGCCACTGTCTGTTGACAGAGACTAAAGGTAATCATCTTAGTGTCACGAGCATTTGCCTCAAAATATAACTATTCCAGCATGTGGATTACCCCAGAGACTAAATGCAAGTATCGTAGAGGCATGGGTCCTCTCTCAAAGTGTAACTGCTGCAGCACACGGATAAAGCCATAGATTAAAGGTGACCATCCTAGAGGCCTGGGCTTTGCTCAGGGAATGTAACTGTAGCAACATCTAGATAACTCGAGCTATGAATTCCCTGCTCCTTACACTTCTACTACGCACCCCTGCTATGTGGCCTTGATACTTTCCATGTGCTCCCATGTGACAACCATCGGGACTTTCGGCTTGTTCTAAGGAACTTTTACATGGAGCTTTCTCCTCTTCCAAAAATTTTCTGGAAGTGTCTGATGACCAGGCACCTACTATATAACAACTAGTAATATGGATAACACATGGAAACATTTTGATCACCTCCTTCCCCTACACCTCTAGTTATATTTTCACTTGTGCTGCTCTGCTCAAATTGCCATATTCTCATTGCACATTTTTAAAGCTTACACAACTTACTTAAAGGTCAGCCAGCTCTAAGGCTTTCTCAGGGTCAGTCTATCATGATGTAGAAGCACTGCCGGCTCTCCTACCAGTGCAGTCAATTGGGTCTCAGTGTCCACCTCTTCTCCTAAAAAAGGCAACTTATACAAATATTCTTCAGTGTTACTTGTCTCTACCTTATACATTTACTTTAGTTATTTCCTTTATGAACATGATGCACAGAACTTTTGTTTTCCTGCATTTTGGCACAACAGGAATATTACTTAGGCTCTATTCAAGATCATCCCGAATCTCTGTATACAATAACCTGCCCTTTTTCTTCTCTAAGTTGCCCTCCTTTGCAAAGGATTTATCCCCAATTTTACTTTTTTCCTTACTTACAGATACTGATCCACAAAGGCTTTGCTGATTTGAGGTTTAGTTATTTCAGTGATAGAAATGTGTTCAGAACTACAGTCTTACTTCTTGTTTCATTATACTGGTGCAATTGCTCTTATTGCTAAGTTTCTCCTTCTCAGCATTCATCTACTAGTCAGAATTCTCAATTTCTGAGACTTTTTGGTGTAGGTTGACAGAAAGCTTATAATTATCCTCGGGTTGTAAATTTTCTATATCTTCTAGCATTATGCCCCAGGAATACACCATTTTAATGAGCGATTCCTTCTCTTCATTTCTGCTACCTGTTGTACAACATTTTCAGGTTGCCATTACACTCCTACTCCTTGTGTTATAACACCTTCAGTCTGCAGTATTTTACTATGATATATGCCTCATGATCTTGGATGGATTTCGGATCCGTAATGAAGCGCTCTCTTTTTACCAGGTTTGTGAATCTATAGGCTTATTCACCCGCTGGTTCCCATCTCCAAACTGATAAAAGTTGCATGTAACTAGGGAAATTATTTTTTGAGTTATGATACAGACTCAGAATTGCCTAGACATAGTAAGGCCTTGCCGAGTCTAATTATGATGGCTGCCAAAAAAGCAATTACTAGAAAATGAATCTCAAAGTCTAAACCATGTTTACTAGAAGTAGTGAAGATGGTAACAGATAAAATAACTGGAAATGGGATCTTTAGAAAAGGTAGGAGCAAATTACATAGGAAAAAATGGGAAATGTGGGATCAATCCATGCAGAGGAAGAACGAAGTTTAAAAGAAGGCAGGATATGAATGAGTTATGTAATGGTTGACGAACAATTACTGGATACATTAAACGCGATGCATAATGTTTGCAGCTACAGTTGTGTCAGCACGGTTTAGAATGTATAACGTATGCAACTGAAATTGTGTCGCTACTGTTTATTTTCATTTATATAAATCTAACACTGCCTATGTCAAAAAAAAAAAAGTAAACGGTTATATCTTAAAAAAATGTTGCATGTTACTGTTTTCACAAGTCTTTAAAGTGTGAGAAGTCTTTCCCTATCATCATAACACATGTTAAATAGGAAAATACAACAAGATGAACTATCTTTCCAAACCTAGTGTATATTCATGTCTGAGTAATAGGGTACCGCTTCTATTTCCATAAATGAAAACCTCTTTAACTGTTTCTTTTTAGTGAGGGCCTTCTTTTACATGCATACTGTGACTTCATAAGTGTAACCATACTGAGTTGAGTAGTCTGTGCTGCTCCATGTCAACAATTAAAGCATTAAACTTAATTAAGTTTTCAATGGCAAAACAAAAGAAAGCTGGTTCAGTTATTCCTGCAGCAATTTTATCACACTCCATAGACTCAATATCATGAGTAGTATGTTTTCTGCTACTTACAAATATCACAGAGTAACCATCAAAATTCCAAATTCTAGCTAC